>NW_020799091.1:54629723-54665262 GCF_003259725.1 Athene cunicularia | reverse complement strand
AGACAGGGGCAGGGAGTGGGCAAGGAGCGGGCAGGGAGTGGGCAGGGAGCGGGCAGGGAGCGGGCAGCCAGCAGGGCGCAGGCATGGGGAAAGCAGTGGACAGAGAGCAGGCAGGCAGTGGGCAACGGGCAACAGGTAATGGGCAGGGAGCAAGCAGTGGACAGAGTGAGCAGGCAGTGGGCAGCAGGCAACGGGCAGCAGGCAACAGGCAATGGGGATCTGTCAGGCAGAGGGGAGCAGGAGTGCATTGTCTGACCCCAGCCCTCACTCCGCCTGCCCCCCATGTATCCCCACTTGCAATGTGTACAGAGCAGTGGCGTTGACCGCTGGGGGATTTAGCACTAAGTTCCCTCCTCCAAGGCTGAGGTGAAGCCTGGCCTTGGCTGCCACGCAGATACCTGGCTGGCTTGTTGTTGGCTGGCAGCAATCAAATGGAAGGTGTGTTTTTCCTGGCAGTAAGTTCCTATCTAGTGAGGAAAACTCTCATGTCAGTCCTTTCCCGCTCTAGGTTGAGTCCTCTGGGAAAGCTGCCAGTGTCACTCCAAATCATGGCTGGAATTGCTCTCCACACCCCAACGAACTCAAATGGTGTTTGACTATCAAGGCTGTTCTGGGTAGAGGTGCTGCAATAGTAGTTTCATTGTTTCAGCTTCCTTCCACCCTTTAGCTGCATCACAGCAGCAGCTTCATGAAATGGCAGCTCTGAATCTGCCTGCTGCTGTGATCCAGACTCCTGGGCATTGCCCTTTCCGTATTGGCTACCATCAGGATAGCACTACTTCCCCCACCTGGCTCCATCGAAACAGGCACTAGCAAGACAGAGATGCCAGCAGAAGATCTGAGGCTCAAACAAGCAAAGGTTCAAGGAAGCAATTTCTTCTACTTTCTGGTACACCTCCCTGAATGCATGACATGGAAAACCATAGCGTGCAGAGGAGTCATGAAACAGCGCTGTAGGCTAAGCATGCCAAATGCCGAACTAATTGTTTGAAGAAGCTTAGTAGCTGCCCTGACTGACTAGGGAAGTGTCATAGGAAAGGGATGTGGGCACAGATCAGTTTCCTAGTTAAACTTCTGTATTTTATGTGAATAAACCAGCTGTCTGTAGCATCACCAAAAGCAAAATACTTAAATAAAGTGTCTAAGCAGTACTAGATAACTAAAAGCTAATTCTTGTCAAATCTGGATAATTCTGGGTTTGTAAGAGTTCAGGATGACAAACATGAGAGGAATGAGAAAGAGAGGAGGAAAGCACTGCCTGTGGAGTACTGAGGAGTTAGCAGGAGACAGGGTGGGTGGAAACTGTCTCCAGTATCTTTCTGGAGTCCACAACAGTTCTGACTACAATGGAGTCAGGAGCTTTAGTTCCCAGGCTCACCCTTTGAAGGGTCTTTGTGGGTCTTTCTTACTGATAAGGACTGACAGAGGTCAGTGGTTTTGTTAAACCACTCTCTTCTAGTTTTCATTTCTGGCATTTATTGACTGTGTAAGATTATGCCTGTATGTAATGGTCCCTTGGTGTTGATCATATAATTTCCATGAATATATCTGGTGCACTGATAATCATAACCAAGTTAACTGAAGAGACAATGTTCCCAGGTAATATTTAGCTTTGAGCATACTGTATTTGTCTCAGATCTGATGAATTACTTTGTTGCATACTTCTCCCAAAGCAGTTGATTTAATAAAAAATACTGCTTCTTCCCACAAACATTGCCTTAAATGACTGTAGCTACAACACTATTACTATTCATACTCCTCCAGGATCTTTTGTCTGAATGTTTCAGTCACTGCAGCGGATTACACTGGCTGTACATGTGAATGTGCGTGTACATTTGGCAACAGCCCAGCTAGCTTGGCTACCGTTTGTAGTGTGGCTATGCTAACCCAGACCTCCAGAAACATGAATCCCTCAAGATCTGTAGGTGGACTGGGTCACAGAAGCTGAGCTCTTACTGCCTTTGCTGTGCTCCTATCAGCACAAGTAGCCCTTTAGCTGAAAGTCAGTTCTGATAAATGCCTACATGCTGCCCATGACTGCAAGGCAATCCTGCTCAAAGAAAGACCTCTGGAGTCTGTTTTTTGTTTACTGCAATTTAAATAGGAAAAAAACCCTTAAAACTTCGTAGAGCTTATGTAGAAGCATCTCCTGCAAAATCCCCCAAGAGTGCAATCATAACTTTAATGATCAAATTAATCTCCTTTGGAGTAGACGTGACTTATGCTATTTACTGGTAATACTTTCTGTGGTGTAACTTGAAGATGAATAGGTAGGAATGAAGTGAGGTACTTGTGTAACAGAGTTATCTTTGGCTACAGGACAAATTGTAAATAGATTCCATAAAATCATAAACATGCAGAGAAAAAGATATATAATGGCAGCCCACCCTGTCATCAGTATGCCAATAATGATGATATACTGAAGCTCTAAGGACAAAGATGGGAGTTAATCACTTCTTTAATCTGAGTATTTTATTGTTTTACAATGTAGGGCACAGTGAGAGTGCAAAGCTCTTTCTCTTGTTTTCCTTGGATTACCAGAAGTTTATGTTTAGCAGGTTTTCCAAACAAAATACCTCACTCTTTCCCAGTAGTGTTTATGCTACGTGTAACATTACCCTTTGCTGGTGCATGCACTTGCAGGTTAAAATTAGACTTCTAAATGTCAGTACAGCAGCTTTGCTACTCTCTTACTTTAACAAGAGCTTTCTAATTTGATATGTTGTAATTTTCTTGTCTATGTTACTCTAAACAGCAAATAAGCAAAATCTTACTCACATGCTTAAGTATATAGTTAAAGGATGCACACATAATGATGTGTATTTTGTTTATTCAAGTTTCAGTCTGACAGTGATCAAAATAATAATAACAAAGTGGCAAATGGATTACAGCTGATATATTCTGAAAGCAGCTTTTGTACTACTAATAATAGCAATAATGGCAGTTTCTAGTTACTGAAGTACTTTTCATTGCTTTAAACAAATTTGATCATATGTGTCTGAGAAACAGTTGCTGGGTTTTTTTGTTTCTTTAAATCTCAGCAGAAATAATTCATAAATGGTTATTTGCAAAGATATAATATTCCCTTTTAAAGCATATGTGTGTTTCTATGCCTTTTAAGTAATTTTTGATGAAGAGCATTCTTTAAAAGAAGTAAAGCTATACCTATGTCTTCACATCCCTCGTGCAATTTGTGATAGTTTGGAGCATGGCATGATAAAATATGTACAAAAAAGATGCTGAATTTTATCTCAAAATCCTCTCTACATATAAGACATGATCTGTATCTCCCAGCACACAGTCGGATGTGGCAAGGGCACAAGAGGCAAGAAATAGTGTGGATCTGTAACATGCTTGTGTTTCTATGTTTCCATGTTTGTGCAAGGTATGTGTATGTCTAAGACCCTGTTTATGTAATATGGTAAGAACCATGCAACAGTACATTTTATATCTCGTTCAGCCCCTGGCTGTTAATACCTTAGAATTGTGTTTCTTTATAGTCTCATAAAAGCTTTGGAAGATGGCCCCTGTCTGTCCTGGAGTTCTTTTCTGGTTCCCTAAAATACCCGTGTTTTGAACCACTTTACCTACCCTAGCCTGACTCCATCTTGCTCATCCCAGCACAGCTGCCCACATCCAGGAAAGAGCAGTCCCTCTGCCCTTGCACACACAGTTTCACTGAAAATACTATTTTGCCTACTGTCTCAAGACTTAACATCAAATAGAAAACAAACTTTTAAATTTACTGCTTTACACATGGAGCAAAACAGAAAACACATTGTGCAGTAAACTTTCTATTAGTCCCTGTCTCTGAGAAAACCTGTTCCTGATATAAGGCAGGAAGACTCCATTTGTTTTTTACCCTCTTGGTAGATGGCTTCCAAATCCAATGCTTTCCATTAAAATGGACATTCTGAAACAGCACACCTTTGATCTTTAAAGTTAAAATATTAGCCTGTGATACAGCAAGTATATACACGTGCACTTAATTCCCAGCATATGAATATTTGCACAGTATTTGTGGATGTGGTACTTTGCTACCTAATTTCCTTAGATACTAGAAGAGTACCAATAGCTGCCACAGACCTATCTATCCTTCTTCCTTTCCCCATCCAGCAAGCAGGACGCTTATTTTTGCATGGAAATTAGAGCTGGAAGACAGTTTAGTCCATGACTCAGCTAACAGTGGTTTGTTACTGATAGCGTATTTACTGGAACTTTGTCCGGTATACTTATCGCATATTACCAACTACACCGTAGAGCTTACTGTCTTCCTTGGAATACATATCATTCCTACAAAGTTGTTTTTGATATTCTGCCTACAATATCCTTTACTTTTATGCATCACAATGCTTTAATCATAAGCTCTTGCACAAGCCAAAATAATCTTTTTCTCCTCAGGCTCACATCTTGCAATACACACAGCTCCCCATATGTTCCAGTTAAATTACACTTACTTACCTTCTACTTTGAAGATAGTAAGGTGAGGTCTGCAGTGAAAAGCACCCAGTGCATTGCCGGCACAGTTCATCCAAAGACCCTGGAAAACCCATGTTGCAGTGATAACAGATGATGCTCGACTAGTGACTTTCCACTCATTTGATGCAGTAGCAGCAATAGCAGCTCCCAGCCCACAGAAACAAAATATGAAGGCTATAATCTGTATTCCTAGCATGTTTCTCTGTAACTCAGGGACTTAGTAATGCCACTGTGTGGAGAGAAAAGTACTTTAGTCATGTGAGTAAGCAAAAAGGCATAACATAAGCAAATTATACTTGAACAAGTTCAGTAACACTTGCTACAGAAAGTTAATGTGGCTGAAAGAAATTGTCATGCTTGAGTGATTTAAGAAAGGCCCTAGGCATTACAAATGTTTAGAAAGAAAGTCAAGGTAGAAGAACTTTACGGGACCTAATTACTAGTACTTACTTACTAATTTCTAATTGTTAAAATGAATTAAAATGTTTTCATATTTTTTCAATTAAGGTATGCCAGTTAATGCTTAATTTTTAGTTAATTGGAAACTTACAACCATTGCATCTAGCAAAATAAGTTCAGAGTCCAAACTGTACGGCGCTATTTAACAGATTACCATAACATTTTAGAAGGATCACACAACACTTGAAAAATAAATTTTAAAAAGGCTGTAAAATTAATTCAGTCATAACTAGCCACCATACAAGCAGCTCTAAACCAGTAGCATCTTGGAGGCAGCGTCTGTGGATGTATTTGTAGAATAGCAAATCTAGAGCAATAACAGAAACAGCAAGTGGTCCCTGAGCAGTGATGCAGCTGCAGTAGTCAGCAGAATGAACCTTGTGTAGCCCCCATTGAGACTTCTTCTTTGGCCAGTGTAGAAAATTTACTGCTTCTTATGTTATGTTGGCTCTGATGAACACAGCACAGAAACATGTCCCACCACTGACTGAGCTCCTGCAACCTCATGCCATGAAAAATCCTCAAAGAATATAAATGATTAAATAAATTGTCATATTTAAAGTGGTAGGCACAGACAGCACCACACTGAAACAGCTATTCTACTTCCAGATCCTGAATCATCATCATTACTGGTGTGGGACCTACACAGGGTTTTGCTGACATGTGTGGTCTTCACTCTTTTAAGATGCCAGCTTTCAGTTTTATTCATGCTTCTCCTCATTCTCTGGTCGTTTTGGCCTCCTCTCTGAAGGACCATGTGTCTTTTCTCTTTGGTGTTACCGTATGCCACTTGGTGACATGAGATCACCCTGGATACTGAGCATACAGCATCACTTGACAATGAGAGTGGTCTATTTTTTTTTCCCTTTGGGTGTATCTAGTGTCGCTTCTCCATTTGGCATCAGAGTTTTACTGCAAACTTTTCAGAGCTCAAGGAGGGGTAATCAAGGATGCTAAAACCATTATTGAGATTCCATATGAAGGGCAAGAGGAGTTTTACTGAGCCTGTCCTGTTGAACCATCACCTGATACTTCCACTTCAAACAGCCTTTGGCCCAGTGCTGAGAAGTAGGACCCGGAATTATGATTATACAGACCAGAGAATTACACTACAAGACGGAATTTCTTTTCAGAGTAATTATTAGGCTCACATCCCACACACTAAGGGCAAATAGCAAGCTTCTTATTAACATAGCAGCTTGGGAGACATGGAAATTGTTTTTGCTACAGACGAACACTGTAATATAGCAGGTTGGTTTAGTGATGAGGACAATATTACACAGAGAGGAAGCAATTTTTCCTTGCTGTCAAATAATGCAGTAACATATTTTTCTTATGCCAAGGGTCAAACTTCATGTAATCCTTCATTTACCTTTTCACAAAATTTGAAAAGGTTTAGAGGAGAATACTGAAATGGGTCCATCTTTGAAGCACATTCCTGAGGGCTAATATATTTTTTTTGTTCTACCTCTGCTATAAAAAATGGAAGGGTTTTTTGGTTGGTGTTTTGTTTTGTTTGTTTTGTTTGTTTTGTTTTCCTTCATTTGTCAAAGGCTGTGTGTTAGTTCACAGAGGAAATTGAGAAAAGATGTCATTAGGTACCTTTTATTTTTTTAGATCAGCCCAGTGACAGTGATGTTAGGCTGAGTGCTCAGAGAAGCTCAAAACCATGTTTTACATCTGATGCTAAATTCAGGCCTTGTTCTGGACTTTCTCTGAGTGTTCTCACTGATCCAGGAAAAACTGAGGAGCTGCTCATTTGGGCTGCAAAAGCAAAGGTGACTAGATGCAAACACTGTCTCATCCCTCCCTGCTCTCTTTTTTTGCTCTGCATAGCACTGTGCCTTATCAACATAGCCTGTGAGGAGCTACCCAGGTTCAGCAGGACAGGACTACGTAGTCCTGCTGCAGCAGTGCCTCCTCAGTAAGATCTTGTTCTTTTAAACCAGTATCATGCTAGGAAGGGTCTTCACATTTGTCTTTCTAGATAAATGGTAATACAAATGCCTAAGTCATTTCCCCTTCTCATGCTTAGATGATGGTATATATACAGAGGTCCCATCCAGTACACATTTACTCATGAGTTTCATGCTGCTGGGACACTGAAAACCACTTACTTTAGTGGGAAGTGCCTGTAGCCACCACTTGAACTGCAGACTACACTTTTAGGGCTTAAGGAGGACTTAGTGGTTTCTTGGCCTTTATCCAGATTCTCCTCTAGTGCATGACTTTGTGGAATTCATGGTTACAAGCATTTCACCCTGCATTGTTTCTAGGCAGTTAGTGTGTGAGTGATGAATAAATTAAACAGATACTTAAGTGATAAGAAAGAAGTAAGCAGTCCTGTTTACAACCCTCATTTCTTCTATAAACTGTCAGGAAGTAAGTTAATCAGTCATTTAAGAAGTTCAAGGCAAAGTTGAAAGTTAACCTGTTAATGGCATTTTCCATTATATCAAAACTTCTTTTTTCTGTTACTGAACAGACAAAAGTTGGGAAACAGCTGGGAGCTTAAGGAGTGTTTAAATACAGAGTTTGAAAAGGCAAAACATTGCTACAGGTCTTTGCTGAATCATATTTCCCCAAACTCCACAAATATACTAGTTGATCATGTGACGTATTGCTGGCTCTGCTTAATTGAACACTGTGTCAGTAACATGTAATATTTTTATTACTACTGATGTTCTCTTTTAAAATCAGTCCAATGCCAGTTTTTAAACACAGCTGATGCCTTTGCAGCAGGGCAAGAATTTTATACATGTAAGTTGCAGCCTCCAGTATGTGATTTCTACTTCAGCCTGTGTTAATTATTGTAATCTACTAGCTGGAAGAATTCCCAAGGCTGATATGTTAGCTGGTACAGATCTGACTGCTGACAATATACATTTCCCTTGTGAAGACATACGCACTTAGCTAAACTGAATTAGTTATGGGGAAAGTTATGGTGAAATGATAAAAAAATAACTAAGTGCAAATCAATCCTGATGGCACCTGGATAAGAAAAGGAGAGCTCTGCAAAGGAGGTAGTTAAGGTGGACAATGTGCCAGATAAATAACTAGTAATGCCAAAGATATCCCTCTGTAGAGTGGGTGGACAATGCACATTGATCCTGAGCACTGTGGAAAAAGTTATGAGGTCTAAACAACCATGAAGAAGTTGGACGAGCAGTGAAACTAGAAGTTACAGAGACTGAATAAGTGACCCAAGTCTTCTGGAGAAGTTAAAGAAGTAAAAGCATTGTGTAAAGTGGTGAAGAAATCAAAAAACCTGGATACATCGCTAAACACAGGCAAAAGCTAAGCTGTATGACAGTATGGCTGGGCAAATAACACAAACTCAAAGGGGTTCTTAAGAACTGGCAGTGATGAGATGATGTTGAAAGGAGGAAGGGTGCTGAATCCTGCTGTCTTTTCCAGATCCATGCACTCTAGAAAATGAGTAAACATGGTAGCAGGAAAAGGCTGAAGGGTCACCACCTAGAGAGGAATTTCAAGAAGCAATGAAATCACTGGAAATGGGAAAGCTGAGGGAAAAGAGAATTTCACACTTTTCTATAGCAAAAGGAAAATATCAGGTTATAGTGGTATGAAGAAGTTATGGTTTGAGACATTTGCTGCTCACGCTGTTACTCACAAAGAGCTGGATGACATACACACTTAGTAAAGATACTGTCAGATTCTTATGCTCCTTCCAAATGTATTGCTTTTTATTGAGTGCTGCAGTCACAATACAATAATATGATTATAATATTAATGTCACATATTATATTATAATCCTATTATTAATAGCATAGTTGTTATATTGCTGTAGAACAGGAAGAAAAATGTCATATACTGATCACTAGGAGAATTGCTATGAGAATATATGGATAGAGCAAGTAACCCAGTTCAGGATTTACACTAACCTCATACAAGCTAGGTATGTGGCTGTTTAAGAGTATACATACATGTATCTATTTCATATCTATATAGATATAAGCTATACTTTATTACATTTTTAAGCATTTATGCTAGTCGCTTAATGGGCAAACTTCTTATTCATATACATTATTTACATGAGCACTTTTTGATTATTTGCCTAAGAACGGGTGGGATTTTGAACAATTGGTTCAAATCAGTGTTTGGTGGGAGAACAAAAATATACAGGTTAACCTTGTTTTCTTCATCATGTTCCTTTGGACATTAAGGATAAAAGATGGATTTGAAATTGATACTTCTGAGTGATCTAGCATTAGACTCCTTAGTTTATGCTGTTGACACTGGACACTAGCAAACATATTTGGATTAAAGATATTTGTTATCATTAATTGTACCATTATTGTAGGCACATTCTGCCTAGACTTGCAATAAGTGGCAGGAAGCCAGAATGGTTATATCTACATAAAGCTACAGAATGCGAAACACTAAAATGCAGCAAAGTTGAAATGGTAGGACAAGTCATACCTTTGATCAGTGCTGAAGGCCAGGGTGAAATTGAAGGTCATTGTAGTTTGCTGAGAACTTCTGACCAGACACTGATAAAGTGATGGGCTCAATAAAGACATCATGTTTTTATAGAACAAACTCATCAAACCCAGTCGCTATTAGTACTACAGTATACTGATAGCATTACTGGAAGCAGTAATATTAGACATGAACAAGCCCCAGGGTACTGTGGAGAGAAGAGTTCAATGCTTTGAAATTACTGCAACACAGATGAAGTAGGAATGAGGCTGGGAAACAGCGAAAGAGGGTAGTACCAAATATTGTGATGTAAAGTGCTATAGATAAACGCTGAAGAAAAATATCACAATCCTGAAAAAAAGCATTAGTCTGCCATCCAAGTGAAGTCAACCTTGAGAAACCCCATGTATGGGCCTTGAGTGCATCCTCCCCTCCTGGAGGTTTGGCTGCGGGGGCTTGTGGCCAGTTTACAAACAGTGCAGCTGAGGGTGGCCCCCTTCCTGCTGGAGACATGGGGAGAGGCTCCCAGCCAGCGCGGTGCTGCAGGAGGCTGTGACAGGCGTCCCTCTCTGCCCTGTTGGATTTGCTTTTAAGCTGAAGCTCCATATCTTTGCCCTTGCTAGAGCTACAGCGCCCGCTGCCTGGCAGCACGGCTTGCACTGAGCCATGGGCCACTGATCCGGAGTCGGACCCTGTCCCTCACCTGCCGACTTGACTTCCCAGCTTGACCTTGGACCTGCCTCATCGCCACGGACCTGCCTGGCGATCACTGGGCTGTGTCTGACCCTGGTCGCTGCCACCATGGACTGCTGCTCCCCGGGCTGCCCCGCTCCCTGGTTGGGGCAGAGGGACAGGCCCAGGCCGGTGAGGCTCTGCCCTGCCGCCCCCGTGGGGAGCCCCCGCTGCCCCACAGCCACAGGTTGGGCCACGCTGAGCTCTGTGCTGAGCGCCATGGGGCCTGGAATCCTTCCCCCAGCTGAGAGCTTCAGGCGTGCCCCGAGGCTCCCCGCAGCAACCACTCTCAACACAGCCCCAAGGCCTCTGCCACCCCTGGCTCAGCCCTGGGTCCTGAAACCATCCACCCAGCAGTAAATTCTCCTGGGGCAACCCCAAGTCCCCCCATGCCCCCAGAGCTCTTCAGGGATGGCCTGACTCCCCTGCCCCCCTGCCTGCTCTGGGCCCTGCCATGACTGCCCAGCAATATCAGCCCAGGCCCACTGGCCGCTGGGGCTAGATCCATCACCCACCCACCTGGAGCCAGGGACCTGCACGGCCCAGGAAATAGCTCCATGGTGACTCCTGACACAGCTTGGGGCCCATCAGACATCTCCCAGGCCAGCCCACAGCCAGAGCGTCTCACACTCAGCACCTCTGACCTCAGGGCTATGGGAGAGGTGAGGACACCCACTGTTGAGGGGGTGGCCATAGCCAGGGCCCACCATGTCCCATGGGAGCTGCCTTGAAGCCAAGATGTTGGTGCTGGATCCCTAGCAGAGCCACAGATCCTGCTGAGGTGCTGCCCAGCCTGCCCCTGGCCGTGGACCCAGCTGATCCTGACCCACACTCCCCACAACCATGGGCCAACACCTGAGCCTGGCCTAAGCCCATCCCCATCCCCAGGGAGGTGCCTGATGCCCAGGGCTGGGGCTGCTTCGGTGCCCCTGACTGCCCTGTTCCTGGCTGGGGTGGGATGGGCCCTGCCTGCAAGGTCCTGCCCCAACATCCCCCAGGGAGCCATGCCCTCAGAAGCCATCATCCAGATGTCTGGGCAGCAGAAACCAAGGTAGGACTGAGGAATCAGAAATCCTGTCTATGCATAGTTCACGCTATCTGGTTGTGTTAGCAGGTTTGAATGAGTATATTTACATGTACATGCAAATAACCCTTCCTGAGTATTGCATCATGTTATTATGGACACAGGGATAAAAAACTTAACATGAAGAATATACCTGAAATAATACAGTAAATTTTGAAGATAAGGTCCAACTGTGCCAAAGTAATCAAAATTGCATAGAATATTTTGACATAAAATAATGATGTTATAAAAATTAAATGAAAATTAGCTACTGAATGACTTTCCTAATACTATGCTTTGCAGATCAAAAAGGTTTTCATGCCTTCACAATATTCCACATCATAACACACCTCTTTAAAATTGCAACACATAATCAGATTGCAAAACTCTCTCCACACCTCTTTAGCCTCTTTCATTAGGAGTGTGTCAAACACACGTTTTTGCCTCTATCAGTCTTCCATGGTACACCCCTCTAGGATGCTATCGCTTCACGTGGGAATTAGACAAGAATGAAAAAAGTGTTGTTGCCCTCCTGCACCAATTCACCTCCCCAACTCCTTCAAGAAGGTGCCTCCACTCAGTCCACTTCCCATTCTGATGTGGTGGGGAACCAAAATCTCCTCTGAACTGCTACATTTGTTGGGCATCTGCCAGTGTGCAGGTC
Organism: Athene cunicularia; assembly: GCF_003259725.1. Lineage (NCBI taxonomy): Eukaryota > Metazoa > Chordata > Aves > Strigiformes > Strigidae > Athene > Athene cunicularia. The sequence continues at coordinate 54,653,422 of NW_020799091.1, read as the reverse complement.
TAATGACATTTGCTGTGCTGCTAATCATTCTTTCCCTAAAGGCAGAAGAAACATATCTGCTCATAAGCATGCATATGTACTCGACTTAAATAACTGAAATACTGAAGATGACATGCAAATTCCTTTGAGTAATGCCAACCTCTCATGCTCACATATGCCCTTTAGCACCGCCTTGTCTACTGACAAAGACTAGGTGATTGCCCCTAAAGGTGATGCACAAAACACAGAACTATGCCTACACATCCAGGTATCAGTTCCTGCAACCTGCTCATAAGATCCTGAAAGCAGAATTTGGTAGAGTTTATTAGTTTTATGTCACTGAGAAATCATCTTCAGTAGGTCCATTAACACAGTTGCTTGTCACCACTGACATACCAAATCCATAACATACCAGATACACCTCTTCATCACTTTAACCAAGGTCTAATACCATTATCTGGATAGGTTCTTGCAATTCTTTGGATTTCTTCTGGGAGCTGCCCAAAGTGTTCCATTCTTGCTCCAGCTGTGTTTGCCTCAGATCATTTCCTCTAGACCAGGAAAGGAATTTGGGGTTATATAGTCTAGTTTTCCTTCTTGAACCTTAGCAGTACTGCTTACCCTGCCAGAAAGACCCAAGCTAGTGTTTCATACAACACATATGAATTAGCTTTCAGGTCCAGTTGGTCTCCAGTCTTCCCCTCAAAGGGAAGCTTATTTCAGTGTTCAAAAAATACTCCACCTCTTCAGTTTTTAGGTAGAAATGCATTAGACCAAGACATGATTGAGAGCGGCTGACACTGCCCAGAGCCCAAGTTTGTAAAATGAACAAAGCCAATATTGTCCTGATAGCCTTTCTGAATGTCTCAGCTCACTGAGCCAACCGCATTAAGCTTGCCAGGAGCAGTGAGATGACTACATAGATTTGTCTCACACCTCCAAACGGACCAGGTGGAGACCATATGTGAGGACCTAAAGGTGTGGCACAGTTCTTTGTTTGCTCGTTTACCACCTAACTGGATTTAGGCCCAGCAGCTACAGCCCTTTTCTTAAATCCAGCCTTGCTGCTAATTAAAAACGTACCCAAGCAGTCCATCACCCATGACTCACACATCTGACTGAAAACAGCTAACCACATTAATGTCTTCCAAAATTGTCAGGAGCCAGTAAAGCATGATCACAGTCCTCCATGGGCTGAGTCCAGTTTCACCTATCTTGTAACAACCAGCAGATGAATGCAGGCACTACTGAGAGTAGTTAGGAAGTTTGGCTCAGTGGGATTTGGGCTCTTCTCAGCTCTCTGTTCATAGCAGGGCAAGCATTGAAGAGGAGGGGAAATGCAATGCTGCAGCTTGCTCATCGTCCATTAGCTGCCTCTGGTACAAATTACTGGTTCTTGATATTGCAGCACCCTAAGGCAAGAGGAACTCTTAAAATCTCTTAATTTTTCTGTATGTCACAACATGGATTAGATTTCAACAATTTCCCCTTTAATGGATGGGCAGTTTGTTCAATATTATAAATGCATCTTCCTCATTCAGTGTCTCTTCTTTTGCTTTATTAAACAGACTTTTAATATTGGCTATTCTGGAAATGGGCCAGGTTGGACGAGATTATTTTCTGAGTTCCCTTCCAACCTGGGGTGTTCTATGGCATAATATTATACTGGAGTCAGTGTATAATTGACCCTCAATTATGGCTTTCATAAACTAAACACATTAAGCTCTTTCAGTCTCTTCAATTAAGTATTTTCCTGAGATTCCAGATACTTTCTGGGGCTTTTTTCTGCATCTTTTCCAATTTTTCAGTGTTCTTGTCAAATTATGGGCGCCAAAATGGAAAGTTATTGTCTGGTATTGCCTGTTTCAGTGCCAACTCTGGGTTTTTATCCAAAATAATCTGATTAATTTTATTTTCTACAGTACTACATTAAAAACTCATATTGAGTTATGGCTGTTGCGCACTTTCTAAAAGCATTATTTTCCAGAACTGGAAATTGAGTAATCTCCATGTGCTATTTTACAAATGACTCCGTTAAAAGAAAATAGCATCTGATGCCACCTATGTCAAAGAAAGGCTTACTCATTTACTGTCCTAAATGAAAGATAGTAATACAATTATTTAAAATAAAAATAATTAAAAAAAAAAGTCTTGATAAAAGTAGTAGTCCTTGGAAATTAAGAAGTGAGGCCATGTTAGATGAATAGCTCTTACACACGAACAGCTGCTTTAGCAGAGTAAAAGCAGTCCAGCTGGGAAACAAGTAGTTCAATGACCTTTCAACATTAAAATGTATTCCTCCTAAATATTTTAAACCATGGGATCATGCTAGAAGTACCTTTTTAGATATACTGACCATACTTTCCCATTCTGTGCTTTGCTTAATTACACATAAGTAGCCAAATGTGTTGCATAGTGCTTGGTGCTTGGAAATCAAATCATCGTCATGTTGTTAAAGTTTATGATGGGAAATACCTGACTGACCTACTTCAATTTTGTGGTGCTATCTATTTTGGCAACCAGAGCAAAATAAATGTTATCTTGTAAACAGTGGGTTTTTTATACCTCTGTATCTGTACTTGATCATGTCCCAGCAATGTTTGCATATTTGCCTGAGAAGTTCTCAGGCAGACTGAAAAGCCAAACTCCAGAATTCAGGACAAGAATTACTTCAACTACTCCTGCAATCTCATGACAGAAGTGGTGATGTCTAAGGAAAAACTTTGTCATTTCTTATAGCAGTGTCTGCAGGCTCAGAGACTAAAGGAATTTCATTAGCAGGATGACAATATTTATACATGATGATACATTGTGCTAATGTTTATATTTTATTGTTATTATTTCATTTAGCTTGGGAATGGAAGGATGAGGGTAGGAATGGGGACCTATATCACTGGGAGATTTTTACTGGAATGTTTGAGGACTGATAGTTATGTTGTTCAGAGGCTGAGCTTTGGCAGGAATGAATACTTTGTATTCCTGTGCAGAGATGGCTTCTCAGAGATCCAGGAGCAGAGTGTAAGTGAGAAGAGTTGTGCCTTCTCCCATCTGGTCCTTGGCCCCGGGCCGAGGGAATTCTCCTTTTCCTTTCCCTCTCACCACCTCCTCCCTCTTGAAACACAAGTTGATGGCAGGGCAAGAAACAGGGCAGAGAGGGGAGGGAAAAGAAAAGGAGGTCAGGGAAGGAGAAGGGAAGACAGCGTAGGGGTGGGGAGCACTCTGCAACCAGTCACAGTCACTGGCTAGTGTTGATGCATTCCTGACTACGGATGTGCATTGGTATGCTCACTAGGACAACATCTAGGGCTGAAGTCCATGCTTCCCATATAGTGGGAATAACGGCTTCTCTGTTCTGTTCCAAAAAGCTATTGCCTGCAATGACATTTCCTGGACATCCTGAACCAAACCTTGATCCTCACCCTGGGTGACTGAGCTGATTGGCACTACAATTTTAAGTCTGATGAAGCAGCATCATGAGCAATAGCTTTGAAAACATTCATATTGTCCCAGTCAGCATCATCTCCTTCTCTCAATCACCTTTCATCTTGCATTCATAAATTGTCTTTTTGTCTTTCTTTAATTGAGTTCTTTACTCACAGCCAAGAGATAATTCAGTCTGGAAGCTTTTTCATTTTTGAGGAAGGACTCTAAAAAAGAGACTGTGTACAGATGTAAGGCAAAATAAGACTGTTGACATGACTTTAATGAGCATAGAACAAAAAACAGTTTTTCATTTGGGATGGCAACCACAATCTTTCTGAAAGTTCTGTTTCTCCTTGGCACTACCAAAATTCTAAGCTATCATTTACTTTTCAGAATTGGTCAAATTCCAAAAAGCAAATGGTTCTGAGAGATTTGGAAGAGACTGAGTGGAAACACCTTTTGCGGCAGGTATTTTATAGCTCTCTGAGTGATGCCATGCCAAAGCCTCTATCATATTACACATGCATTCCAAATGTTTCACTGTTTCTCCCTGTGCCTTTCAACAGATTTGCAGTGGACTCAGAAAGTAGAGGATGTAGGTTTAGACAACTGTAATCAGATGTCTGTATGATCTCGTTTCCTATCAAACGCATGCACATTTCAGTAGTGGTGAAAAACAGGCTCTTTGCAAAAAAAAATACTGCTTGATTTACCATTCTTTCCTGGTATACATTATTGCTCCAATGCAATACAATTAATCATGCTAATTCTTACCAAGTATATACAAGTATATACCCATTGTCTGATTCCTGGTTAATGATTTATAATCTTCTTAAATCAGTGATCTATTTGGGATTTGATGAAAGCAAGAGTTATATGTTTACTGAGAAGGGCAATCGTGAGAGAAGAGTATCTACCGAATTACCACCTCCTCAGTTCTGGAAACTTACAAAATCTCATTCAGACAAAAGAGGTAAAACACATTTTAAAGTGTAGAATTCTTTGTCTACCCACCACTCTCAGCTGCATTACACACATACTTCACAGATCTCCATCCAAAGTACAGCTCCAAGAGCAGAGCTTCATTTGTCCATAGCCCCAATGAGATCAGTGGAACTGCTTTTGATGTTAACACCTTACACAAAGCTGACATTACTCACCTGTTTTATTTTTCTTTCATATTTTCTACCCACTTCAGGTGATTGAATACTAACACTGCTTCTTGAACATAAGTAGACAGATAATGTTTTGAAAGTCGTGCTTACAAAATATATCTTATATCTTATTTAAATGGAAGCATAGGATTTGAATCTTTGCCATTGAGTATTTCCCTCTGATAAAACTAATATAGGGATGTGACTACACATACAAACAATGAAATAGAAATTAAGAGTGAAATACTCATTTGAGGGGATATATACTGCTCTAGAAAAAGAAAATATTAATGCAGTCCATATCACTAATGTGATATGCACTTCACTAATGTGATAAGATTGCAAAAAAAATAGGGAAGGAAAATGAGGCTAGACAAGAAAACGTCTAGGTCAAAGTGCCTTAAAAGGTGACAAGCTTGGGTACACTGGTAAAGACCACCTAATCCAGTTTTGCTGAGGAACACAAATATTGGTAATTGTATCTAAAAGATAAGTAGCTCTGATAATTTGGAATCACTGTGGTGGAATGTAACTTTTGGGAATCCAAAGGGGACATGATGCTTTGGCAACAAATTCCTCTGTGGTTTCTGTCCTTGACTAGCTTCTTCTGCTCCTTATCTCTGTTCTTTGTTGTTCCTCTTGTGCCAGCTCTCTCTCTCTTCCTTGACCAGTCCTATACTACATGTTCATTCTGTAATGTGAAACCTTGGCAGACATAAAGGGATGGAATCTTCAAAATGTTAGCTACCTGAGCTGCTTTACTCCTCTTTGTGCTCACAGACTTTCTAGATATACATTCCTAGACATGTATTTCTATTACATTTCTAGATATGCATTTCTTGTTTCCTTTGTAGCAGTGGAGCATATTATTTCTGACTGTGAGAGACAACTGGTTCTTCTCCAAATAGTAATTTAAACATGAGGAATTGATGTAATTTTAAACTTGGTTTTGAAATTTGTGCTTTATGGAAGATCTGGCTCTGGGGTAATGAGGTGTGATCACTTAATCAATTCAATCAATTTAACCAATTCAAGATAAAGGGAGAAATTAAGGTAGTTTTGCAACGAAGCTCCCTGATTTTGAAACCAGAAGTGGTGATGAATTCATAGGACTTATCAGTAAAATCAGCTGCCTTAAGTTTAGGGACCTGAATGTAAAGGAAGTCTGTAACCTGCAGCTATACAAAAGGGAAAAAACAGCTTCAGACCTACTGAATGAATAGGAAAAAGTGACTACCAGAGACCATTTTAGCCTGCCAAGCTACTTATCTGTAATTCAGAATGCAGTGGGATAACATCAGGAATGCCAAAAATCAAACTGACTCAAAGTAAACAACAAAAGGTTTTGAGATGTACAAAGTAAGAGAGGACAAAGAAAGAAAATGTGGATCAACTATATGGAAAGAAGGAGATAAATATGAATGCTATGCTGATATGAACCCCAAATGAAGGGATCCAATGAGGATGTGGGCTGTGTGATAGCACCCAGCCAGGAGTGCCCATGCAGGAGCCCATGCAGTTGTTTGTTATGCACTGACTGAGGAGAGGTCACTACAAATGGGATTTGTAGCACCAGAAGGCTGTAGCATAAAGACATATGTGAGACTTAATAGAGAGTACCAAAGAGTGGTCTAAAATGCTGCCTGTCTCCTGGATTTAAGTGTCCTATTAAGAGCTACAGGAAGTGCCTCAGTGAGTCCTGGATCAGTTCTGTGCTTAGTACATACATCATACATTGGGATATAGATGACTGGCTCGTGGCTTCCTTAGCAAAGATGGGGAAGAGGAATAAATTGGAAAAGAATCAGTTCTGAAGAATAATATATTAATTAAAGCAGTTGTCAAAGAAGTGGAATCCCATTTTTTTGACTTGTTTAATCCAAACCTCCAGCTCCTAGGTAAATTCTGCAGACTATGTGACCAGTGGATTTGGAGCAAGTGAGATGAAGACACACTTCAGCCTCTGCCCTAGGCAGCCACATGTCTGCCAGTACAAGATTCATGATTTCAGGAAAGACATCAGACCTGACCCTGCATCCTAGCAAGTAAGGAACATAGATAGGAAGACACTTATTATCTCCTCTTTCAGTTCTTGTATATTTTACGTTATCCAGTGTAACAGGATAAAAAAGCTGAAATAATTTTGATGTGAGAAACCATCTAAACACAGGCTGATGTAGAGTCTAGGCTTGTGTTATCTTTATTCCTTCAAAATCAGGGAAGCAGAAAAGCTTCCATCTGGTTTGTTCTTCCCTCATAATTGACATCAGCACTTAGTGGGACACAAACTCCTTCTGCAGTGTACAAAACTTTTTGAGATTCTTCAGGGTGATACTAAAGCAAAAATGACACATCTTTATAATTTCCACATGAGTGAAGAAATCAATACCTCCTGCCATACAGTGCAGAAGCAATCTGTGCAGGGTTCACTTTCTGGATGCAGATTTGGGTTCTTTCTCCTGTGGCAATGCTTCACTGCCTCTGTATCCTTCAGCTTCCAAAAGGTGCCTGCAGCATGACCATGCTGCTGGAACTGCTTCTTTCTACCAAGGTCTTGAGGGAGTCATTGTCACTGGGCCAGTTTTACAAATTAAAAATTCTTGCATATCTAATGACTGGATCATCTGTGGAATCTTTTAATCTAATTTCCAAATGTTTCAAAGTAACAGAAGTGCCATTCTTTGCTGAAAAAAAAAAAAGGAACAGCAGGTCTACCAGTTCCCCTGTTTCTTGAATAGTTTGAATAGGAGCACAGCTTTTACCTTCCTCAAGAGACAGTCTTAAATCTTTTGATTACCTCAGGGTTCAGATGGAGCAACGCCAACACATTTGCTAAGATGTTTGACCTGACCTGTATTTGGAAACTCATGCTTGGGGTTCATGCAGATGATGTCTACTTTAAAATACCCCTCTCATGCTTTCCATGCAGTTTCAAATGGTTGGAGTGCTTTAAATTGATAGGCAGTAGCACTACTCTTTATTTAAAATGCAAACAAAACAATGCCCAGTTCTTTTTTAAAACTCTGTTATGGTGATTTTATTGAAAAATCTCTAATGGACTCAATTCAGGTGTGCTATAAATGTGCCACAGACTGAGCCTGTGGGGGATAACATAATAGTACTTAGGAAGCATAAGGAAGTAGAGTGTCCTGTCGTCATTCACGAGGATATGTACTAAGATCCTAATCCTGCAAGAGCAAATTGATTCTTTTTTTCAATTGTTTTGCAGTGATATTAAGTGGATTGCCTTAATGTGCAAGTGTCATCGATCATCATTGCTCATGTTTGCAAAGCCCACAGACTTAGTCATACAGATACTTAACATTACATCATCTAAGTTAATGTAGGGCCCAGGCACCTGCATACCCCTGCCAATCTCAAATCCAGGGGCTGCTGTCCTATTACAGCACTCCTGGGAACACCTGCAAGGCCAAGGTCCTGTACAATCAAATGTAATAGGAAGAGTTAAGCTTATTATGAATATATTAATGTCACAAGCAATAGCAGATAAAATAGAAAACAAAATTATCTAGTTCATGAAGCAGAGCTGAGGAATGATCTCACGCAGCTCACCACCTAGTTGTGTGTGTTAGCTGCTGCTCTTGGGCTGATGCCACTTTTAACTCAACAACTACATCACATTCTCAGGGCTTGTGTTTGCCTAGACATGGTCCCCCATCTCTTATTTCTTCAGCCAGTAGCAAGTGGCTTGTTGTAGGCATCATAGTAGTCAACAGAACTGTCCAAAACTGGTACGCAGAATCAGATGAGAGAAAAGTCAAACATTCCCCATACTTTACAGTCTTTGCTTTCTCTTCCCATCCACTTCTAACCAGCCTTCATCTCAGAGACCTCAAAGCTTGGGTCTGCCCTCCTGTCCTCCAAAAACTGCAGTGATACCACACTTCAGAGAGACAAGATGGCATAAGATGGGGTCATGTGCCACTCACTCAGTGTCTTACTCCTACCTAGTTTCTGGCTAGACTGGATGCACTAGAAGGAAACACCATTCAGTGTACTCTGCATCACCTAGATAGCCTAAAATTGTGTCCTAATAAGCTGCTTAGATTACTGGTACAGAAGTGGTGTTGCTTTGTCAAAGGCATCCCCAGCATAACAGCATTAGCAAACAAGGCTTTCAATGTCGGCTGGACATCCTGCCATTCCTCTGCAGAGATGCAGCCACCCCCTCAGTCTAGCCCACTTGCTCTGGAGGAGGGAAAAATACTTTCCAGGACTCTTAGAAATGCATGCAGCCTGCCAGGGCTGTTGATGTGGAAAGGCACCATCTCTGACAGAAAACAAACTTTGGTCTGTCATGTCTGAAGAAAAAATCTTCATGGGTTTGTCCTGGAAGAATACCAGAGCCTGGTTTTGGCAGGGGGCTCTGCCTTTGACAGACTGCAAGCTCCTTCTGCTTTGAGGGCGAAAACCAGGAACAGGCCTTGAGGTGCTGAAGGGAGCTTAGATATCTCATTTTATCCTTGGGGCTTTTTCATTAGACGGTTGTGTGTTGTTCTAACCACATTAGCTAGCTGAGTTGTCTGGGCTGAGTTGTCTGGAGCTAAAAGCTATAGGCAAAATGAATATTTAATTCAGGAGTCTTTTGTGAAAGGTGTAGCCAGGATTCATCTGATTCAAGTTTCATCTGATGTTGTGGACACTTCCAGACCCCTGGCAGTCAAGGCCCACAATGCCAAATTTCTGTTTTCTGTGGTAGTCTGAGAGTGAGAGTCCCCATGTTACACCGCCTCAAGAGGCCCGCAGGGAGCACAGGATTACTATTCTTTGGGTGCCAGTTGTAAGCATCCATATTTACCCATGGCCTTTGTGAGCAGAATGAAAATTATCTATCCTGGATATCAGCAAAGGTAACAGGCTTTCGTTGTCTTGCAAACATGCTGTGTTGCAAATGGGCCTTACTGCTTGAAGTACTTCCTTCTCCTGGCTTCACCTATGTGCTGATGTCACATAGGATCCACCCTCTGACCTGTAGCTTGAGGTCTTCTGAATCTGGAGCACTCAAAAAAGGGGGGCATCCAGGCCTCCTGCCACAAGCCAGAGATAGAGGGAAGCAAATGGCTCACTATGGGACAGGGTGGGCAGGCAGAAAGGTCCTGCTCCACACCAGCATTTGGGCAGGCTGGGCCTGCAGGAAAGGGTTCAGAGCAGTGACCCCAGCAGGGCTGCCAGGTATACCCTAGGAAAACCCTTGGACAATATGGAAAGCTGTTAGCCTGGAGGGCTGGTTCTTGATTTTTACCTCCCATTTTGCTATTAGACTCAGATGGCACGAGGCAGCTGTGTGACATGGTCAGTAGGTGTATATGGAGCACAAGGGGAGTGTGTGGTACAGGCACTGTGTGGGAAAGGTGGGGAACACAGTACAGGTATGATGCTACACCTTTGGGCTCCACCATTGTGAGAGCCCTGCAGCATACACAGTGCTCTCATAGGGAAAAATGCCTGATTGAGTAGCACTTCCTTTTTTAACATAGTTGTTGGAGATGTTATTGCTGTTGTTCATCTTTCATACTATGGTCAGAGCACTTGTGCATGAAGTGTACATTTAATGTTCAAGATGGTATAGCTAGGGAGAAACTGTTATTTTAAAGCATGTCTCCACAGATGTTGTGGTACCCATTAAAATCGGGCAGTTGGTAATAAAGTTCTACATGTGGGCAGAGCAGGGATAAGTGGTTTCTTATTTCTTTGTAATTTTCAAAAAAATACATTCACATTTAAATATTTAAGATTTTTTTTTCCTGTCTGCTGTGATCTTTCATATCTGTGATCTGCTTCTGGGCAGGAGAGGAGACCAACTGAATAGAGACAGTTGTGTATAGCTGTTTAGGGAAGCGGCTGTGTCTATGTCTGTGTAAGAATATGTGCACTGCATTCTTTCGATCTTGATTGCATCCTCTGACTAATATAGAAGTGCATCTATGTAATCATAAAAATCTGCTTATAGTAAAAATGAAAAGGTTAATTATTTCAGTGCCTGTGCAGATGTTATTGATAATGCATTTTATGTGAAAGAACTTGAACAAAGCAGACCTCTGACTTTCAAAGAGAACAAAGAAATAAAAAATCCCAATACTGTGCCAAATTTTAAAAAGAGAAACCCTTAAGGGAAAGAAAAATAGAAAGTTTGAGAGTCCAGAGTATTAAAAACTGAGAAAAATCTTACCATGACCACATTCATTAGAAAAATTCTATTCTGAGTTACCCTTTGTAAAAATATCAAATATTTATATCCCAGCAACAATTAAGAAACATAAATGTAAACAGGAGGGTTGAGTTACATTATATATTGCTTCAGTTAAGTCTTCAGTTACTTGCATCTTCAGCCTATAAATGCACTGATTCTAAGAAGATAAAAATTCTCTGTTATAGGATCAGAAGAGTAGAAACTTTTAAACCAGATACTGCCTAAATCCAGTAATAACACACTTGGTTTGAAAAGCCATCATCCTGTTCAACATTTTACCTTCTGTTTTCTCCATCGTTGCTCAGAGTCTGTCTGTTTTGCTTGTGGTCCTACTTAGGGCAGCAATTCACAGGAGGTTTCATGAGAGAAGAGGCATGAGCCTGTCAAGAGCTAGCGGACCCTGGAGCTGGGGAGCAGGATCACTGTGTTGAAGACCCATTAGGGTAAGTTAGGGATGTTTGCCATGTGCCATTCAATTTAAATCAGAAAAAAAGCACATGCCCCATGTACCACAAGTTTTAGAGATGCTGGTTTGGAGTCAGTTTAAAAAGAACACATGAATCTGTAGCCCTAGAGGAGCCGAGAAACGATGCCTGCTAGTTATGGAAAGGGGATGTTGGTAAAAAGCCAGCTGGTGATAAATTTAAATATGGGCCTAGAGAAATAAAATGTGGTGAGAGATTGCTTCAGGCCTAATAACATCTAAATTTAAAGTTTTGGGTCTAACAAATTCTAAACTTAACTTTTTAGAGGGGCTAGGTAGAAGAGCACTATCTCTATTGCTGAGTCAGTATGAAAAGAAAGACAGGGAAGGGGATATGCAGGGATTAAGATGTGCCAAATAGAAAATTGAAAAAATAAAACAAAATTAAAAAATTTCTGAAGTTTCCTCAGATCATAGTTTTATTGAAATACGTTGCAAAATATTCAGTAGTCTTTTATGGAAAAAAAGTAATTCTGGCTAGACAATTTGTTCTGGATTCACATAATTGTGTCAAAAAACCCCAAATTGAGAATAACAGCAAAAATTAAGAGAAATATTTTTGATGTTAAATAAAATGTTTTCATTCTTCTATTTGAAATTACTTGTTCAGTCTGGAATTTCTTTTTAGATTATAAATGTAAAGTGGTCAGATTCACAGGCTAAATAAAAAACTTTTTTCAACCCTATATTAAGCTTTTCTGTGAAATTATCATTAAATATTTTTTAAAAGTATCATTAACATAGGTGCATCCATCCATCTAACCATCAAAAGAGCATCCTTTTTCCACTTCCCTTACTGCTTTAACTCTCTTTCTTCTGTCATTTATTATTATTTAATTGTGATGCCATCCATCCAAGCCAGGGCTGAACTGTGCTAGCTGCTGCATGATTACATTTCAAAACCTTTAAATTAACTGTTTCACTAAAGAAACCTTTTAGATTAGAGACATAAATAAAAAGGGTTTAATTGAATATTTGTCCAGTGCAGCCAATCAGAAAAAGAATGGTTGCCATGGCATCTAAAATTTCCCTGTATGAGTGTTGGTAGCTGTGATAGTTCACTGGTCAAGCCACAAACTTGGGAGCCCTTGCTACTACAGATTTCTTCTTCAGCTGTAGGAATGTAGCATAGGTCTCTGCTTTCTTCTCTACTTGTTCAGCTGCCACTAAATATAGGTGTATTTTTTATAAAGTTGCAATCTGCTAAAGAACATTTACTTTCTGTCCTCTGTATTGGTCCCTTGTTGTCATTCATAAAAATTATGTCACCCTAAACACACTTTGCAAATGATGCTTTTAGCATCAAGTCCCATTAGGGAGATGAGGATGTGCCTAGCCTAAGCATTTTGCTTTATGACCTGTAATAGTTCTCAGCTTGAAATAAAACTCTAAATTTTTTTACTGGCTACTGTAAGGCAGCAGAAACTGAAATGCAGGCTTATATTAGCTAGGCATTTATGGAATTAGGCCATACTATATCACCACTGTGTTGCTGTATGATTTTTTCCCTTTGTGGCAAAGACAACGAGAACTATATCTCATATTTCTTCTGTAATGTTGTCTCACCTTTAGAGAAAAGTGTGTTATCTGAAATGTCATCTAGTTCACATAGCAGTGACAACAAGTGGCACTTTGTATCTGTTCTGGACTCACAGCAGCTTAAATCTTTCTGAATAAGTAGGAGCTGCAGGGATGCTTAGTGATGTTATTTCCTATTTGGACTTACCTGAGGGGTTGCACAAAGAATAGGAGTAGGCTGTAGCTTTGGAGCCTCCCGGGAGCTCAATAGGATGCTAGTTTTGTTTTAATTTCCAAACGTGCTGTTTATTCCTATTTACCTATTTGGGTGCTCTCACTCTAATTTATGTGCAGATATGTCCAACAAAACAGCTGGGTGTACTGAGTCACTCCTGATGAAGAGAAACTCTGCAGGAGGAAGGGAAAAGCATTTACCAGTTCACCTACTCACAAATGTTCCAATGCAGAAATTACTAATGCCATGTCTTATTCTGGGCGGGCCTTCTTCCTTCAAAGAATGACCTTCCTATAAGGAAATATCATTCTTACAAAATTACTAAAGGAAAATATTTTTAAAAACTTTGCAGGTTAAATGAGTCATTCAAAGGGTCATTATTTAATGTGTAGAACAAAAGCTGGCAAGATTATTCTTATTCTTTTTCTGTGATAATGTAGCTCCTGGGAATCCTGCTCCTGAAGTAGAAGCAGTATGCCAGTACTGGACAATTAAAGAATGAAAAGGATAGTCAATCCCCAAAGGAGCTCAACATCAAAGAATGAAGACAATGATTTATGCAATCCTCTTGAACACTCTGCGTTATAAAGGTTACCTGGTAGGAAAATTATTGTTAAGAGTTCACTAAGGTGTTTTACTCTCTGTTTTCCTCTGTCAAGAACAGCAGGAAGGAAGAGCCATCAGCACAGGTGCCATGTTAGAGGAGGGATTCAAGAAGATCATCTACATTGTTAGCAGCATGGCAGGTTTGTGGAAAAATCATTCCATCAGAGACTCCTGTTGGGAAAGGATAACCATGGTGCTGCCTGCACTTAGGGGGTGGGAAGCTTTTGTGTCTCCTTTTAGTTACTGCCAGAGAGTAGGATGGTACTTTCGTGCAACCCTCTGATGGCTGGTCACCTCCTTTGAAGATGATCTGGAGAAGAAAGGAGCACACATGGTGGCACTGACTTTCTCTGTCAGGAGGGATGATAGTATAACAATTTGCCGCTGTGAAGTGTATTTTGAAGGGTATAAAATGCATTTAGTTACAGAAACAGAACTACAGCTATGATTACTGATATAGCCTAAAGCTATCCCATGCAGAGATAGGAGCCTATATATACACACACAAATTTATCCCACCTATTCCTGCCTGTTCCTGGTCACTGAGGGGGCTTGTAAAAGAGTTTTCTCTCTCTCAGCCTGGTCTTGAATTTCACTTGTTGTCAGGACCTGATGCATACACGGCAGCTACTCCACACTTCACCATCTGCTGGTCATCTTAGTACCTGCCACAACCATCCTCTCTCACTTTCATGGTTAACCTTACCTCTCTTTTATTTTTATCAAGCTCAGTCTTCTATTATTCTACCTCATTTTCCTTGCTTCTGTCTCTGCCACCACATCCACACCCATGCCTTGCTCACAGCCCTCCTTCTGTTCTTATTCTCTGTGGCTCACCTAGCAGTTCTTATTGCCACAGATGTTCTTATGCTGACATTTCTAACTTTATGGTTCCTTCACCTCCTTTTGCTGTGCCTGGAACTACCACTCCTCCTCTGAAAACATCCACAGCCTTTTTATATCTTTCTATACAGGTATAAAGGTTAAAAGGCAGAAGATTTGATCACAGAAGTAAGAATCATTAGGCAAGGACGAGGACACTAACAAAAGAAAAGTTTAAAATGTAATGAATGCAAACATGGCCACAGGATTCCCAGGAAAGCTCTGCAGCTTACAAGCAAGAGCAAAAGTTGCATATGTGTAAGTTTACATCTGGCCAGTTCAAGTCATGGCATGGGAGCACTCCCAGGTTTCTCATCAACGCTAGTCTTTTGCATATTAGCAAACACAAGTACCTCTTTCTCTTAATCTCCCATAGAATACGAGACTGTGACTTAGTTTGCTGCCATTCATCTGAAGCCATGGCATTCTTCTATCTTTTTTACATTTATATACCTGTCTGTTCCCTCTGGACTACACCCGCTTTGTGCACTTGGACATGAAACCCTTAGCCCATAGGAAATACCACAAAGTGCAGAATACAAAGTGCACATCCCCAGGGTAACACAGAGTACTATAAACACATATCTGAGGCCTGTTCTCTGATTTGTCTTCCATAAACTACTGTTAAATGCAAGATAGTTCTTGCACTCCAAATGCACTGTTGCTTGTTCTCAGCGGTCTAAATAAATGCCTAAACGACCAAGGTTAACATCTTCCCACCACAGCGGAAGTAGAATGTCCCTCTGTAAGAGCAAGCCTCCCTGTGTAGGCAACAAAACTTTCCATCTTGGTTTGTCTGAGGCTGAGAAACAAAGTCATGGCATGGAAGCACTAAGGAAGATCTCACTGCCTTCTGCTCTACCAGCAATACGTATTGCTTCAACCTTTTTTCTCTAATCTAAACACAGCTGTGGGTGTATTAGCCTGAAGCTGCACTAAATTAAAACAGATAGAAAGCAAGAATAAACAACACTTGAGGTGCATTAGTCATGGTAGTTAACGTGCTGCTATAAGTTACCCAGGTGCAACAGTGATTAAGATGTTGTAAGAATCTATCCACAGAAAAACACTGGGTATGCAAATATCCTTGGTGCCTGTGAGTCAGTATTTATAAGCAATTGAATCATAGAATCATTTAGATTGGAAAAGGCCCTTAAGATCGAGTCCAACCGTAAAGCTAACACTGCCAAGTCCACCACTAAACCATGTCCCTAAGTGACACATCTATACATCTTTAAATCCCTCCAGGGATGGTGACTCAACCACTCCCCTGGGCAGCCTGTTCTAATGCTTGACAACCCTTTCAGTGAAGACTTTTTTCCTGATATCCCGTCTAAACCTCCCCTGGTGCAACTTGAGGCCATTTCCTCTTGTCCTACCACTTGTTACTTGGAAAAAGAGACCGACACCCACCTCCTTTCAGGTAGTTGTAGAGAGAGATAAGGTCTTCCCTCAGCCTCCTTTTCTCCAGGCTAAACAATCTGTAATATTTTGACTTAAATTTACCATTTTAAAGTAAACCAAATAAAGAATTTAACACAAATATAGTACAAGACTTACATTACAAACCTTATAAAATTTTGACTCACAAAATGCATGTGATTCAGAAAAAACTTGGTATATAGTCCACCCTTGCTGGCAATACCCCAGATGGGTGTCAGGCTCCAAGAAAGAAATAAGGAAGAAGAATCTTGCCCAGTAGTTAGGTGAGGAGGATATGGAGACCAAGGATATGTGGACAAAAAAAATTGACTTTTGGGAGCTCTGTGTTGGCAGGTAATTGGTGCCCTGCTGACAGCTGTGCCCAGAAGTGTCAGAGAAACTTCTGCTTCTTCTCAAACTGTGGGTGCCCCAGAAAAGGTGGAAATTCTGTGTGACTCAGCCAAAAAGTCAGTCCATGGACCTACATGTACTAGACCCTGGTGAAGCAGCCAAGAGCTAAGGAAGGCCAAGTGATAACAGTGTTGACTGTGTTGGCCAAGGCTGAGAGTAACTATGCAGTCATTTGACACTGTTTGTGTTGGATTTGACTGTCTATACTTGAAGGTGAGTGCCTCATATCCAGATCAGATGCGAGATATTTTGAAAATGGCTCCGCTGGCCTTAGCTTATTTCTGTTAGGACTGAGTTGCCTTTTCCCTCTTTCCATTTGTCACTAGCTTTCTATTAAAGTATTGAAAACCAAGTAAACCATCCTCTCTCAGAAGAAAAATGAAGAATAATTTTTTTTTTTTTTTTTTTTTTTTTTTTTTTTAAATTTTCCTGCCCTTAGCATCTTGCTAGAATACCTGGTCACCTTTCCTGCCTTCTCTTATCTAAAGCTAACAGTGTATACACACAGTTATATTTGACTTTACTTTGTGAGATTCTTGTTCCAGTTCTCAGTGTGCTGTGTGAGTGTGTTTCATTTGTTATTAAAAATTATGTGAGTGCTTAACTTTGCGACCTCTAAATATCATTGAACCTAGCAGTATTCTAGTTTTTTTCTGTCTTCATCCAGGATGCTGGATGACATTAGGCCTTTGCTTAGTCCATTGATGGCAGTAAATACTATCAAGGCATCTCAGAAAAAGTGAAATAACATTTATTTTTTAGGTTAATTGCTATTTGAAGAAAGTGTATAGACTGAAGATCTCTGCTGGCACCATCTGCAGGTTCTACTTTGAGGTCAGAAGTACAAACAAGACAAGACAGAAGTACAAAACAAGATAAATTCTTTTAATTATGGCCAATGTCCCATCATAGTTGGTAACCCCCAGCAGGGCAAAAGCCACACTGTGCCACTTAATTTAAGCAAGCTTTTCTGTGGCTTTATGTCACAGAAGGAAAAACTCAGATCTATGTAGCAACTTAAGAATTTGTCTGTGTTGTCTTCTATCCTCTTGCTATTGCCAAAAATAACTTTCTTAAGCTGAAGTTTGGCAATGCCAAATGAAATACGATCAGGATCCAAGTGATCTTGATGGTGACATTTCATTCTGAAGAGTGACATGTGCCTTTTCTTCTGGACCTTGTTGATTATTTGTGTTACTACTAGAGGGAAAGAAATTCTTCTGGGAAGAAAGGCAGGTCTGTTTGACCATCTATGTCTATTTCTCTGATTTTAGCATGGAAGCAGAGTTACTTCAAGAACAACCAGAAATGCCTGGGCCTTAACGGCTGATTGATTTGCTGTGTGCCTTATGAATGCATGAGTGCTCAACATCTGCTTTTTCCTTCCTTCTTTACTCCTTAGGCAAGGGAGAACTTACATGCTTCCACTTTTGATGTCTCTCCTCTCTTCTGACTGTTTAGGCTGACACCAAATGAAAGAGATCATGCAATGGAAACCATGTTCATGTAAATAAATGTGGAAAATGAAAGAGAATGCTGTAATCAAGAAAAGCTTTGAAAGAAGAACAGGCTTTACTAACTCAAGTGGAAGAATATTGTTTGTTAGTCATTTGTTACATGTCTTCTTAGTCACTTTTGAAAACAGAGCTTTCTCAGCAAAGCCACTTGAATTCTGAGTTTTTCAGGGTTGTGTGTCCTAAATGTTGCTTTAGAAAATCAAGACAAAAATCTTATGCCTAAAATCCTCATCTGTACAGCAAGAGCACAGTATCACTGGAATCAGACCTACATGAACTGAAGTAGAGATCTGTCATTCACCTCCAGGCTCTGAGAAGAGATTTTAAAAAATAATTTTCCCCTTTGTTGTGCGGAAGTCATGACAACACCCTGGCAATCTTGCCTAGTCAAACAAGTCCCTGGACACTGTCACTCACAGAAAATATGGATGTCAGGAGGTCAGCTAATCCACTTCCTACCTTGGACTAGGTTGCCTTTGTTGAACAAACATCATGACAGAGATGAATCTAATCTGGTTTTTAAATGTCAAGGGTGGGAAGTCTGTATTTCCCTAGGCCATCAGTCACAGTCTGCACAACACTTACAAAAGTTTGTTTTCTGTTTGCTGACTCACTCTTGCCATGAAACTAGTTCAAATTAATTTTTCTGTTACTGTAATTCACCGTTGCTTGGAGAGTATTCTGGGCTGTGCAGGATAGTATTAAGCTAGAAAAGCAAGAGATCAGGATAGGAAGAAGGCAAATAAAGTGCAAGATTTTCCACAACAGGTTGATAGAGAATGTAAAGAAAGGCTTTGCTCTTCAGAAGCTGTATTATCAATATTGGAAATGTGGATTAAAAAATGGAAGACTTGAAACTGTAATGATAGAAGCAGGAAGTTTAATGTCTATTACGCAGTGAGACTAGAAGAGTGAAGTTAGCTCTTAGCTGCTTAGGAATGGAAAAGAGAGGGCTAGGTAGCTCAGGACAGCACTATTGTAAATACATGTGAACCAGTGTTTTAACTAATAGTACAGGGAGCTGCTGCTGAAGGCCTGCTGCAAGCTCATCCAAATCATCCTACAGAAATATCAGTCCCTAAGTATCTGTGCATGAAGTACAGAGAAGAAAATGTTAGGGGCAACTGAACAGGTAGTAGGTGAGTAAATTTTGTGTTTTAGTACAATCTTTTCTGATACTTTTCTATGGCATCAAATATTTAATTTAATAGAAAGTAACCAGTTTGAATCTTACATTAGCAGGTAACCAATACAAACTATCTGCTATGGATAAATGATTTTAACGTAGTTTTGTGTAAAGCAAATGAGTGGACATCCAAACATTAAAAGAACAGAACTACGCAAGTTAACAGAAATATTGTGTGTGCATGTATGCATGTGTGGGACATTTAGATAGAAAAATGAGAATGGAAATTAAAAGTCTTGAGGAAGAATCATATCGGCCAAAATAACCTTAACATGGTAGTTGAAGATGGAGGCGACTCTTGCTTAAAACCCAGACTGATTCAGTAGTGAAGATGGTAAGGGCAAGATTCAACTGTTTAAACATAGGTGCCTACTGTCATTTATAAGGCACCAAAGACATCAGCATAAGACGGAAAAATATGACAAAATTAATGGAAGACCTGAAATCTTCTGAAGTGGTAACTTGTGGCCGAGTGGAATACCCTAGCATGTCTAAAATGGAAGGAGGCACCTATTGTAGGCAACTGAATTGCACTGTAATTTAAGAAAAAGAAGTCAATTAGTATAAATAAGAAACAGTGGTATGTAGAAAATTGATATGGGGATGTAGAAAAAGATATGGGGAAAATAGAGAAGGCTAGCAGGGTAACAAGAAGAAATAAGAGCATCTGAGGAAGACTGTTGGTATTACATACTGATGACCAGATCAAAATAGCAAAATTCCTTACAGTTTGGTTCTGCAGCATTGATATTTCTGTTCTGCAGCTGAACAAGAACAGGCTGATGCAGAAGGATGAGCAACTATTCTCCAGTGGTACGTCAGCAAGATGATGAGTCAGGCCACCGGATAGTGACAAGCTGGGCTCACAGCCAGCAGGACAGCTTGCTTTCTTGCCTGTGGCACTGTGGGAAACAAGGCTGCCTGTTTGGTTTGTCAGGCCCGCATACAATCTGCCTTTCTGCCTGGCTTCTATCAAAAACATTAAACTCAAACAAGGTATTGTTGTAAAGCCTTCACGTTCTGCTATCATAGCTTGTCTTTGGGAAACTACTCCCTCTGATGTGTGTCAAGCAGCTTTGAATCTGATTCTGTCCCTAGTACTGTCTCAGAGATACCACACAGTGCTCAGTAAATCTTTTATCTAGACTTCTCAGATACATTCATGCACGTCTTCTTGGTTTTCTAGGTATCCATCTCAAGGCCCTGGGGTATGATATGGAGAAAGTGTTCAGCCCTGAAATCAATGCCTGAAGGGGTAAGGTTATAGTGCTACATCCTCTGAAAGACTAAGCGTTAGGTTCCTATTGCATAATTGGGATCAGTGGCTGTATTTCACTTCAAGATCCACATGCTTTTATTCACCATTCGGAAATCAGTTGAAACTGCCCAATTATCTTCTAAGTGTTTTGAGAAAAGCAGATGTTTGTGAACTTCTTGCACTGTACTGATAAGTGCCATAGAAAATGCACATGAAGAAACTTGCCAGTCTGACTGTATTCAGAATGAGAGGAAAGTAGAGCAAAGAAGGCTTAAGACCACACATCATACTGATGCTTATTTAGTGACTATTTTCCTTCTTGTGCACTGGGAATCTTGTGTGTTTGCATGTTTGTGACATCCTCTGTGATCATCGAATTGATTTCCCTAGCACAACATATATGCATAACAGGTTTAATTAAGATGCCACTGGCTTAATTTGGCCATTACCCTATTTGAGTCGTTGCCTTTGCTAGACTGCTATCCATGTTACAGATTTACTAAGCCACACTTTGATTAGATTGTTACATATCTTGCTCTTTCCATGTTGTGATTATACCATTGCCATAGCAAAACATTCAATGCATAAATTGGCAGTTGCTTTTATTTTCTCCTAAAACAGTAAGAAGTTTATTAATTTCATTACTGTGATACTTCCTCTCCATATGCTGTCTCAGATTCTCCTGAGCATCTCTGTTGCTAATAGCTTCACACTTCTCTATTACTGCATCAGTTTCTAATGGTTACTTGGACACTTGACGGAGTTGCAGGTTAATTTGGCTTTCAGGATATTTTTTTTTTTGGTTGAATTTTATTTTGCCCTTCCCTTTTAGTTTTCCCTTCTCCAAAACTTTGTAGAGTGTTTTGTTTTGGACTTAGAAGTAAACACTAGGGTGTTTTTTTAAATAAGTAGTGTCAACATTTGGCACTGATAATGATGGCAAAGGGAAAATGTACTTAAGATTTGTTCTTTGTCCTTTTCCTACCATTACAATAATACCGGAAAAAAAAAATTAATATTTTACTTTAATACTTTTAACTGTATTCTTAAAATAAATCACTTGTTCGTGGCCAGTATTCTATTCCCTTGTCCAAAATAAGAAATATTTGTATAATCTGTCATTGCATATCTACTTCACAAAGGTAATGCTTTATGAAGTCATTTTTAAAGTTTATGTCTTCCTTTCTCCCACTGCCAGACCCAAACTTTATTGACATTTTTGGACTTGCATTGTATCATCATACCTTTTAATTCTGAGTCTCTAGTTAGACAAATTTGCTTCACAGAAATCTAAACCTGCCAGGTTTTGCTGATGAGCAGAGCTTTTCTTCATATGTTTTGGGAGATGATTTAAATTAATTATTCAGGTTCTGGAATGCATAAGCACTATTTGTTAAAGCCTGTCCTTTCAAACCACTGCACCATTTCCATAAATTTATTTCCTTGTTTTAATCTGGAAAGATCTACAGACAGTTGTTGACATGTGTACTGCTTATTGCTTGCAAAATTCTGTGGCACATTGTCTACGCTCACACAGTGCATGCTGTTGCCAGCCCTGTCATTGTTCACTGACAGCAAGCTTAAGCTTGATTTGTCTGACTTACGGTTATTATGACATACTTGCAAGCTCAAACTGATGCTGTTCCTTCTGTAATACAGTGTAGCCCAGACCCTACTCCTCTTTTAGCTCAACAACATGGCAACTCTGATGCCTCTAATGAAGGCTGAGTGCCAGTCCTGTTAATTGTTTCACTGGTAAAGCATTTTAGTGGGAAGAGATAGAGCTGTTTGCTACTGGGGGCCTGAGATGAATGAACAGAACACAAGAATGGTGCCTGTCTTGCAGCTGGCTCAGCTGGAGTGGGAAGGAGTCTAGATCAGGGTCGTGATTAGTTGTAGGAGGTCAGTAACTAGCACTGTACATCAGGGGTTGACACTGGGTTCAAAACTATCCAATATCTTCATAAATCATCTGGATAATGGGGCAGAGGGCACCCTCAGCAAGCTCCTCGATGATACAGAACTGGAAGGAGAGGCTGATACACCAGAGAGTTGTGCTGTCATCCAGAAGGACCTCAGTGAGGTGGAGAAATGGGCTGACAGTAACCTCATGAAGTCTGAAAAAGAGAAGCTCAAAGTCCTGCACCTGAAACAACCCCAAGCACCAGTACAGGCTGGGGGCTGCCCTACCAGTTTTCAGCTGGAGGTCCTGCTGGACACCACGTTGAACATGGGCCAGTGATGTGTCCTTGTGGCAAAGAAGCTAATGGTGTCCCGGACTGCATTAGGAGTGTTGCCAGCAGGTTGAGGGAGGTTATCCTTCCCCTCAGCACTGTGAGGCCACATGTGGAGTCCTGTGTCCAGTTCTGGGCTCCCTGGTACAAGAGAGACATGGAGAGTACAGTGAAGGGCCATGAAAATGATGAAGGGACTGGAGCATCTCTCCTATGAGGAAAGGCTGTGAGAGCTGAGTCTGTTCAGCCTGAAGAAGAGAAGGCTCAGGGGAAGCTCATCAGTGTGTATGATGGGTGCAAAGAGGACACAGCCAGGGTCTTCTCAGTGGTGCCCAGTGACAGGACCAGAGGCAACAGGCACAAACTGAGACACAGGAGGTTCCCTCTGAACATCAGGAAACACATTTATATTGTGAAGGTGATTGAGCACTGGCACAGGTTGCCCAGAGAGGCTGTGGAGACCTTGGAGAACTTCCAAGATCTTCCTTGGAGATCTTTTAGGAGAACTGCCTCTAGGTTGTCCTGCTTGAGCAGGGGTGTTGGACCAGCTGACCTCTAGAGGAGCCTTCCAACCTCAACCATCCTGGTAATTCTGAGACTGCTGAGAAGTATCAGCATGGCAGGGACTCATTCTGTCAACTATTTTTTCATGGAGTTTAATTGTTTTTTGCTTACTTCAGATACAAGTCCTGAATTCCTCTTTGCTTTGGTCTCTTCCAGTTTCCTCTACTCCCTTGGGTCACACTCCCTGTGGCAGGCCACGGTGAAAGTGCTGGGGAGGAGCATGGTGATTAATTTACAGAGAATTGCTTAAAGGATTTCTGCGATACACCACCTTCTGGAATTAGATAGCTACTGTGTACCACCAAACGCTCCTAAACATAGTGAAACGACGAGGAGTCTGTTTATTTATTTATTTATTTATTTATTTTTAATAGAAGCATCTGCAACATCGGGGAAGGAGAGGTCACAGCAAGCGGTTCTGGTGGGAGTTTCGTCCCCTTCAGCTGGACTCGCCCCTGACTCGCGACGTGTTTTTCTGTCCGAAAAGGCGCGGGGCCGCCTCGCCTGGCGCTGTGTGCACCGAGGAAACGCTTTCCTCAGCAAGGGGCACACGCCGCCGAGAATCCAGGGAGAGGAGAGCAGAGCCCCCCGCGGCGGCGCCGGCCCGGCCCGGCC
>NW_020799091.1:54596582-54629673 GCF_003259725.1 Athene cunicularia | reverse complement strand
TGCCCGCCTCGAGCAGGGCAGCCATCGGGCGGTGCCGAGCACGGCCCCGTCCCGTCCCCCCTTGGAGCACACGTTTGATTCCCTGGGTGGCCGCGGGAAGGGCGGGAGCGTTCTCTGCCTCCTCGGCCCGGGACCGGGTCCCGGGCTGCTCCCTGCCATTGTGCTGCTTCCCCGCTTGCCTAACGGATCGCGGCCAGGTAGTGCTTAGCTCGGCAGGGTTTGCTGATCTCGCTTTCGGCGTGGGGCTTTCCCCCTCCGTGAAGGAGGTGGTCTCTGAACTGCGTAGCTGCGTGGGAGTTTGCCGGTGTGAGCGGCTGCTCTCATCCGTGCAGTCGGCTGCCTGGGCTCTAGGGGGGCTTAGGGTGTCCCAGAGCGAAGGCGGGGGCTGTTACCCTGTCACCACAAACCTTCATGGGACCAGATGACTACTAGTCCGAAGTTAGTGCTTGTTCTCTTATTAATGGGGACCGTGGCATGGGCATATATATAATTACTCAAAACTATATATATATATATATACCCACACAGCAAGGGGTTACAGCTCAACTGTGAAGTATATGCTTTGAAATTTATGGCCAGCTGAGGTTCATCCCATTCTGTCTGGATTTCCTAGCAAAGCTGTTTCCAACATGGGCACCCTTGCTTTGAAATACAATAGGAAAAGACGTGCAAAGTGAAATGGGAGCACATCAAGCCTGTCTGTTACAGCAGATCCCCTTTGGAAGAGAGCAGTTACAGAGGTAGCACGTATTCTTCGCCAGCTGTAGCCTTAGATGGGACACACAGGCTGTGTCATGATGTTATGTGGTGGAGGAGGGGGAATGGCGAGAGGGCATGGCACGTAAGGCTCGGTTTTTTTTTGAGTTTCTGAAACAGAAATAAAAAACTCTGCAGTCCTATAAGCAACTGGGCAGGAGCAGAAATCCCTTTTGGAAGGTAGGGGGATTTTAAAAGCCCCAACAAAATTTAGCTAACCAAATTTTCAGTCAAGGGTATGTCCTCAGAGGCACTCTGTGCCAAAAAAAATAAAAAAAGGAAGTTTTATGCCTCCACAGAGCTCCCTGTGTTCAGTATTTTGACTTGTAATTTCTTTTTTGACACCAGGGGTGCCTATGTTGGAAACGGCTTTGGTAGGAAATCCAGACAGAATGGGATGAACCTCGGCTGGCCGCGTAGCATTCCAGGGCTGCTTCTGGTTTGTTCCCTTTCCCTTGCTGGGATCTTGTGGTGTTACCGGTAGTTCTGCCAACAACAACCCATCTAGAAGTGAAAAAGGAAGTGTACAGTGCTCATAGCTAGTTTTCTGACTGTTCCTATCATCCTTTTTCTAGGTTTTTATATCAATCTCCATATATTGCAATGAAGCGTTCAACAGCAACAATGAAGTACCTTAAATTTTCCAAGTTTTAGTCAAGCACCCAGAAGGTTCTTTTTACCTCAAACTTGTTTGTATGCTCTCATTGTGCAGAGGGTAGAATCTGTGGAAGCCTGTGCTTGTGGGATGACAGACCAGTTGAAAGTCCAGAGATTGATTGGGACTTCATGCTTTGCAGTCAGATGGTAGTGTACAGCTGTAGGGCTCGTGCTTGAAAAAGGGTTTAATGCAGTATGAAAAGCTTTAGAAGTTGTCCTATGTACTATTTCAGGCTTTTGTAGCAGTATAATTCACAGCAGTGGAAATACCCTTTTAAAGTCTCTTCTCTCACCTGTGCTGCATGTGATCGTGAAAAATACCGGTACATCCTTATTATTTCTAGTCAGAAAGCATTAGTGTTTTTTTAGTGAAAATTTCAGCTGAAATCATGGCTACAGTGGCTTACATTGAATAAGCAGCAACTGTCACTTTTCTGCAAGTTAATACTGTTTTACATAAAATCGAGGAAGTATTAAAACACCCTTCATTAGCTGTGAAGCTAACTTTAAGGGTAGCTAAGAATTGTTCTTCCTTTCTACAAAGTGTATAGCATTTGACAGACAGCTGCACGAGTAGTGCTTCAGCACGGCTTCATTTTAACTGCTGTTTCACACAGGATATTCTGAGATGGTTTCAGCTGGAGAACTGGAAAAACAGTGCTTGAGGAGGGTTGTCCTGGGAGTAGTGGCAACCACCAGTGTGCGGTGCTCCAGTGTGCCTGCTCTGCTCTCCAAATTCCAGGTGTTGGCTGCTTGCTGTCAATGAAGGTAGAAAGTAGGGCATTTCAGGTAGCTGGGCAAGGGTCCTTCTTAATTTTATTTTATTTATATTTTGCTTCAAAAGTGAAATTTCACTATTGTAAGGAAACACCTTCTCATTTGTTGCCAGTGGTGTAAAAGAAAAGCTAAAATTACTGCCTGGCGGATGCAGGATCAAACTCCCAGGAGAAAAGAAGTCATGTTTTCATTGAATTATAAAACTAAGGTAATGAGTGTGTAGGCTGAAGACACATTCTTCTCCTGTTGTTCAAAGCTTGTCTTCTTGCTTTTGGGTTGCGACTTTGACAAGTATGAGCTTGATGAACATTAAACACTCTAGTCTTACATTCATGGGAAAGAGGAGCATCTGGATTATGCGTGATTATTATTATTTTTATAATGCATCCCTTGTGTAATGGTAGTCTGGATGTTACAAGAATAAAACTATTTATGTCTGAGGTATGAAGATCAGAGCAGTTGCAAAATATTCTTGTTTTCTGTATTTCTCACTGGATTAGGTATATTAATACAGGATTATCAAAGCCTGTGTTGTTGTTTTGGATCTTCCAGATATTACTGTAACTGCTGATCTTCAGAGTCACAAGTTCCCATGCTCACCAAACTTCTTTAAGCTCTGGCTGGTAGTTCAGTTACAGAGTTAGCAGTCCTCAGGTATACTTCTGATGTATTTCATATATGGTGTTTGGGGTTTTTTTATTGCTTGCTGGTAAGAATGGGGGCTTTGAAGGATGGATAGGAGGATTTGCTTTCTTTTTTAGGTCTGTCCAAGAGAGAATTTAGTCCAGTGTTTTTCATGTTTAAACAGCTATTCTGTTGTAGAAAGTGTTTTGAGTTTAAAAAGCCTTATTCTCCACACTTGATGCAGCTGAGAATAGCACTTTTCACATCTTTTTTCATGCTGGGGTGGGATTTTTAAATTATAACTGTACATGGTAAGAATATTTCTCTTTTCTAACAATCTATGTTTGAGCTTGCATGTTCATTAAAAAGCAGGTGTATTTTTATTTGCTTAGAGCCTCTGCTCCATTTATCAAAGATGTTCTAGCTATACAGCAGTTGAATTTTTATGTGTTCTGTTGTTCAGGCATCAAACCCACTTTGGTGGGAAGTTACAAAGCATGAGCTATGGTTAAATTTTTAAAAGACTGGGTAACTTTTGGCCCATTAATAACATGAGAAGGAGGGCAAGCTGAAACACTCCGGAAAGGGTATACAGTGTTTTTGTTCAGAGAAGTAAGAGAAATTAAAGTCTTTCTAAATTTCATATATTCATAATTTATTTTTAGTAATAATAGTAATTACTCATCTGTCACAGACCTGCTGTGCCTGTGACAAGTTCCTGGCTCCTTTGGAGCATTGGACACTGTCAGCATCCTAAGGCAGGATGCCTTTTTGTGTCATCACTTGACATGTGTCAATTGCCATTACAATAACAGTGTTAAAACATGAACTGAAAACTTGCCCCAAGCCATCTGCATGGTTATGATTCCAAGGAATATGATTGGTTTATCATTACCTGTTGGCACCTGACACATTGTTCTTGGCTTACTAAGCATGTGCTTTAGGGAAAAGGACAAAACCACTAAGTCTTCTTCATGGCTTTGACTTGGAGTGTAGTTGGGAGGAGGGTAAAAAGAATCTTCACCTTTAGATTTAAGCATGAACTGAATGGGGTAAGCACAAACATGTAAGTCCCAAGATTTTCAGTGATGACTGCACAGCATGTAACCGTTTGATCAAATGCAGTCATGTCACACACCTCTCTTGTAGCAGCGTAAATAACTACACGCTTTCCTTAACTACTTCTTCCTCTCTCACCCTGTAGCTTAGAATTGGAAGTGCCACTGCCTGATTTGACTTCTGAGTAAGCCTGAGTATCACCTTCATTTTAGTCCTGTAACTTACTCGCTTCAAAAGTGTATTTTGGCTTGCACTGGAAGAAGTTAGAGGCATAATTCCTTTCCTTTCTTGGAAGTTCCAGCTGGAGTCCAGCAGTGCCACCATTTTAAAACTGATCCATGTTCCTTACTGTGTCAGTGAATAGATTTGCTTGTGAGGGTTTTACATTTACTTCAGGTAATGAATGAAAATACTAAGCTGCATCAGGCTTTGCGATTTGCCTGTGATCTTGCTTTGGTACCTAGTGAAAATGCCTGAAATTGATGATGATTCCTAACAGATGCCACTTTATAAAGATTTTTGAGGTAGCTAATTTTTAGTTAATTTATTGAATTATCGATGTAGAATGATTGTGGTACTGTAAGAAACTAAAGAAATATATGAGCATCTTCAGTATAGATAAACAGAAAACACATTTTCAATACCCAGAGAATGAAATCACTCTTGCTTCTTTTTTTCTCCTGATTTGAAAGAAGACTGAGGACCATACATATAGCTTTTTTTAAAGATAATAGCTTGTTTGCTTATTTGTCAGATATTTAATATCCTGTAGTCAAATTTGAATCATTCAGTCTCTTGAACTACTGCATTCATTTGTAAGTTTTGCTTGTTTGTTGCGTTGTATTATGCAGAAGAAATTATTGTTTGAAAATCATCGTTTATGAGCTAATGAAGTTAAAATATGTGGGTAAAGAGTGCTAAATAGATTCTATGGACTACAGCGAGTGCGTATAAACTATTGGAATGTTAGCATTTGCTATCTGCACTAAATATATGTGCTTGGATATGCACTTAGATGAACTGTTTGAGTATAATGAAACACTGAGGCTATTTGCCTTTGGAATGCCCTATGTAAAGCACACTGTATGAGAGAAAGCGTCCCTCTTACAGTGCCTGCAAAACTTCAGATTAGGCATATGTTGTGCTGTTGTTTTTTTCTTTTTTTCCAAAAATATTTTTTTTCCCTCACTTCTAGAAAATTCATCAAGACAGTAAGTAGAGTGTGGGAGGGAGATAACACCATTAGATTTTGGGAGTGGAAGGTTAAAAAGACACCTGGCACCCAACCATGTGTACTCACAGGTGGCTTTAATTCTTCCTATTTCCATTACTTCTCAGACAGGAAATTAATATAGAAATTGCTACCATTAGGTTTTGGCATTTGCATTTTCTTTCTGAAATTGAAATCAGAGACCATTATGCTCAACTAGACTTTCTGTGTAACTTTGGTTTCAGGGTTTGAGCCTTTTTTTGTTGCTGTTGGTTGCCTTTTTTTCCATTAAACATGTATGTAAGCTGTAACACAGGTTTTAGATGCGTTTTTTCAAATGATGATGAAACTACCTGCTCCAACTAAGTTGTTTTGATAGTGACTAACCTGAGATTAGATGCTTGTTTGGATAATCACTTCTTTTTTTGTGAAATTGAGGAACTCTTTTCACTTTGCTCTATGTAATTACTTAGGCCCTATTTCAATAAATGTCTTGTACTAAAACTTACTGTTATGTGGCATAATCTTAAGACCCCTGTGTCAGATCTTTGGTATTTTGGGTATTATTCTTGGCATGTGGATGCTGGGTTTGGAAACAATATTTTAATGATAGTCTTTGGAATGCCACAGGTGCAGGTGATGCCGTTCCTCCATGCCCTGCTTCCAGGCATTGCAGAAAATGTTAGCCACGGTATGTTGTAGGTTTCTTTTTTTTTTTTTACCCCCTCCCCCCCCCCCGTTTGTCCTTCTTGTCATCTGGAATATCAGGAAGTATGTTAGTGTAATCAGATATTTCATACCTGGCTGATGCAGTGTAGATAAACAGCATGGAAATAGCCCGCAATATATGCAATCAAATACCGATTGAGTTACCGTCAGCATCAGAAAGTGGATGTTCAGCAATTTAGCTGCTTACACTGTGCTGTGAAAAAGCAACAGCTTGGAAGATGAAATTAAAAGGTTAATATGGTCTGGCATTGGAACTGGAAACCTGAAGGGTGTTTTTGAGTAAATATGGCTTTGAAGTAATTTCATTGTATTTCTATTTTTTCCTATGGTAAGCAATGAGAAAATGTACTGTTGCTAAGCCACAGTAAGCTGGGGAGGGAAGCTGCAACCAAAACACCAGTTGAAAAGAATCTGAAGAAATACCAGAACTTTGTTTACTTTATTAATTGTAGGTGACTGCCTTGGTAAGGGGAACTGGGAAAAGGCAGCTTACTGAAGAGAGTGGGTGAACCTGGGAAATAGAGATAGGTTTAAAAAAAACAGTAATTACATAATGACTGCAGACTGTTGCAGTGATATTTATGAATTCTTGCAAAATAACACTGGAAACTGTCAGTGTGTTGTCCTTCTGTCTGTACATCCCATTCATACATCCCATCTCTCTGGACTGAGAGCAAGCACATAGCAGTGTTGGATTTGTACTGCTGTTGTAGAACTTAGTCATGAAAGTGGGTAATGCACAGTACAACAAAGTAGGTAGACGCCTGAGGTAAGCCATGGAGGATAAGCAACATGGGTTTATAATCAAAAGGTCCTGTGAGGAAACCCCATTTATTTTACAAAAAACCCAGCTCCAAAGTAGGTGGTTAAAGAGAAAGAAATATGTGTTATTTTGCAGCTTAGTAGCTGAAGTAGTGCTTCCAAGGAGATGAAATCCTAGTGTTATGGAGAAATTTGAGTAAACAAAGACTTTCCTGTGCAACTGTTGAAAAATAACTGGACATTGAGTGTAAACAGATGATGCTTGCAATGTAATGCATAAATAGGCTTAAGAGGAATGGGGAAAATGCCATTCGTAAACCACCTCCTTAAGGAATTAGTTGGTGAGAGTATACAGAATGTGGCTTTGACTGGGTGCTGTAAATTTACCCAGAAGTTAAACTTCTGTCTATAATTACAAATAAAGAAGAACAAAAAGAAATGATTTTTCTATTTAGAAAAGTAGTCCTTGTAGTCTGATTTTCTGGCTCGGCCAGTGATAAAGCAAGGGCTTTTGTGAAACTGATGAGAGCAAATTTTGCACTTATGCAGAGAAAGGTACGTTGTTAGTGGGTGACTGTGGTGTAACTGTTGTGGGGCTGGTCAGGGCAACTAAAGCTTATGGGTGCATCCAGGGCCCTGACAGACACGTCCTTTGACCTTGAGACGTTTTATATTTGTGTCAGCTTTGTAATATAATTGCAAACACTACTTGACTGTGTTTTTTAAACTTTCTCAGTTCATGAAGAATCTAAAATATATGCGTGGGTTTCTGGAAGGCTCTTCAAGCCTGCTCAGCAGTGTGAGAATGGTACTCTTTTGAGCATTTTCATGCAGGACACAGTATAAATCCAGAGGTACAGCAGGTTCCATTCCTGGGTTAATGAACCAGTTGATCTGGATGCTGCTGTTAGCTTAATGTACCGATCTGTAATGTGTTTCTTCCTTGGCTGAGAGGAAATTCTTCTGGAATGCTAGCAAAATTTAAAAGCTTTCTCATTTAGGAAATTTTATTTCATGTACGAAACAGAGTAGCATGACTATTCTAGTGTGTAATGACCCTGCCTTTTGGATAGCAGGGCCTGATTCTCTTACATGCTGTCTCTATGAAGAAGGGGATGGCTTGAGAACTCCCCTTGAGGTCTCACTTCTCGTACAAGGGTAAGAAAACACTGTCTGTCATAGCATTTTCTGCAGACCGACCTTAGAGGCTTTTCAAAATCTTGGTGGAGTTGCTCTGGTTACAACTGGTGAAAATTGCACTTTCCTGAACAACCAAGTAAATTGTGGCTGGTTGACTGTGTTGTAATATTACAGGGTGTGTAATGTCAGGGCCCAGGAGTAAGGAAATGCAGGAAGTGAATGTTTATATTATGGTCTTTGTGTATCTGCTGGTCCAGAAATGAATCACTTTCTTTTTTTATCAGTGCCCAAGGTACTGCTGTAGAGGTGGAAGGTTTTTTGGGGTCAGAGCCGTGAGTTACAGTTTTGCAGTTGTCTAGCTCTTGGGTTTGCACCACCAGGTTGCAGAGTGATTTTTTTTTTAATTTTTTTTTTTTTAATGTGTATTTTTTAACCTTTGTTCCTGGTGACATCAGTATTCTGGCAGTAACAGGGACTAATTCTGGGCTTCCTTCCAGACTGATGTCTTTGATCGGCTAATCGCCTTGATAGAACAGAAGCATTCCCAGCAGAACAGAAGGTACTCGGGATTCGTCCAGATACTTGCATTTTTACATGTAGTTCATGCTACCAAAAATTTGGGCTAAGCTCTTTGAAAGGCATCGTGTGAACCATGTGTTTTGAAAGAGTGACTAAAATTAGGTGATGAGTAATTGGTTCTTTCACAAAATTCTTTACCTGGGGAAGGTACCTGTAAGAATTTTTGAAGGTACCTGGGGAAAGAGAAGACAAAGACTAAGTGGTCCTATTTGTATTTAAGTTGAACAGCTTCTTCAGAAGGAAATATAGAAATGTAGGACTGAGGTGCAAGTCTTTCCTCCCCACCCCATTGTTTCTTTCTTCAGGCAATAGATGGGTAGTGAGTCCATTTTATGTCCATCCTTGGGATAAGAGGAGTAATTTGAATCACTGTCTATATATTACCTCCATTTCTCTATGTCATCTTTTTTCTTTGCTATTTTAGCTGTTTTATTAAAGAATAAAGAAGCTTGCACAGTTTCTGTGTTCATAACAAATTCCACTTTTCTGTGAGCTTTTTTTTAATCCCCCCTTGAAGAGCTTCAGTGTTAGCTGATCTCTGGACAAAAGACATACCACTGTAGTGAGTAGTCTTCTCTTATGGATAAGTTGAGGTTTCAGGGGTGTTCTTTTTGTAGGCCACTGCCTTATTTGCCAGCTTCCTTTAAGAGCCCTCTTACAGCACTCTTTAATTTAACTGAGCCTTCAGGAAAGAGAAGGACTTGGTTCGTTTGCTTGTTACAAGTGTGACTTGAGTAACAGAAGGCAGTGTGATATAGGTTGGTCTAAATTCTGCTTTAAGTTCAGAAAATTCCACAGGGTGTAACCTGCATGTTGGCATCCTGGTATACATTTTTACTTTAATGACTGAGTGTGAACATCTGCTAAGTCTTCTGTCTGATAGTAGACCTTCCAGAGTGAAGTTCAGGACACATCAGTGAAATGGTGAAACTTGAACTGTTCTTGCTGTACTGAGATTTGCAGTGGACAAATAGAAGACCTCACTCTTGGGCTAAAAGCTCTTCAATTACTAAGAGTAATTCAAAAATTTTAAACCTTCTTCTGAAGATTTTCAAGCGTAATCTACTGTAACACAACATACTGTTAACAGTTTTTGTGTACTCTTAAGACCTTCAGAGCAATGACTCTTGAAGACCAGTATTTTGGGGGAGAGTACTCAAAGCTCAACAATTGCTGTTTTTTAAATGTTTCAATGTTTGTTTCTCTTTTTGCCTTTTTTTTCCCCCTAACCCTACAGAAATATGTGAGCTTGTGCTGAGTCTTTGTCATGTTGTCCATTATAATAAATGAGTCACAGAATGAATTACCACAGTTTTCTGCATACTCTGGATTTGTTTTCTTTGCCTTCTTTAATGTTAATGTAGAGGTTGTAGTGTAGTGTATTACTGTTTTCAAAATTCTGTTAGTTTTAACTAATGGAAAAATGTGAGAAGCCCTGAATTTGCGCTAGGTCTCGCTGGAACTCATAGGCTGAAAACCTTGAGATTTCTGGCAGTTTTTACCCTGCACTATTATCTCCATCTTACTTAATTTAGAAATGCAGTCTCCTACTATATACAGTACTTGATTAGTGTGGGGATGGCAGGACAGAAGGGATTTTTTACAAACCATAAGAACTCGGTGGAGGTAGGTGTATCATCGGTGAGGGGTTTCTTTGAGTGTTTAAGGCTAAAGGATAAGCTCCATGACTGTAGCAATCATGCAGACTTGAGACTGTTAATTTTCATCTGGTTACTTTGCAAGTGGATTACACTATAGCTGTGGTCAATACTTCCTGCTGCTGTTGGCTGTAGTGCTGAATCAGACATCAGGATAGAGGAGTCGCCCTCAACAGAAGCATTGTTCTTCCTGTGGCCTGGTTGTGGTTTTTAGCCATGTTTTGAGAGGTACAAGTGAAGAAATGGGTGTTCTGCAGAGTAACATTAAAAGCATTGTTTTGTTTTTTAAAAGTGTATATTTAAGTATATATTTAAAATGTCTTTTTATTTTCCTCTGTGCGTTCTGCTATGTGCCAGTAATGGACAGCCCTATTCAACACTTGTGAGACCACACCTGTAGTCCTGAGTCCAGTTCTGGGCTCTCCCGAGAGAGAGGTGGACATACTGGAGACAGTCCAGCAGTGGGCCACAAAGATGATGGACTGGAGCATCTCTCCTGTGAGGAAAGGATGAGAAAGCTGGGACTGTTCAGCCTGGAGAAGAGAAGGCTCAGGGGTATCTCATCAATGTATATAAATACGTGAAGGAAGGATGCAAGTAGGACAGACCAAGGCTCTTCTCAGTGGTGCCCAGTGACAGGACCAGAGGCAGTTGGCACAACCTGAAACACAGGAGGTTCCCTCTGAACATCAGGAAACACGTTTTCACTGTGAGAGTGGCTGAGTACTGGCACAGGTTTCCCAGAGAGGTTTTGAAGACCTTGGGAGATCTTCAGAAGCTGTCTGGACATGGTCCTGGGCAACTGGCTGTAGGTTGTCCTGCCTGAGCAGGAGTTTGGACCACATGACCTCCAGAGGTCCCTGTGATTCTGTAATAAATATCCTATTTATGTTCCTTGTTAAAGGGTAGAATTACTTTTGTTTTCACCACCTTGGCAGCAAGTAGCTATTGGAATTTCCTAACCATTTCCATAGATGTGAGAAGGATTTATCCCCATATTTTCCTGAAAGGGCTGTCTCGTCCTGCTTCTCATGCTAAAGGGGTTGGGAAAATAACTTGTTCTCTATCCTTCTCTGTCAGAAAGGAGACCTGTGACTTGTTTATGGAGTATGCTGTAGGCTAATACTGATGTTGCAAGTGGAGAGACACTTGGTATTGGATGCATGAGTCAACTGAAGACTGCAGATCTTTCCCATAGCTGTCCTGGAGCAGATAGACTCTCTCTCATCCAGCAGGCAGAAATTGTTTGAATGTCCTTAAGGTTATTTGCTGTGTGTCTGCTTTTTACCTGTGGTTGGCAGCAAGAACTAAATCTGAAAAAGTGTTTCGATGGAGCAGATTGATTGTGTCAAACCAGGCAGAAGCTCTTCTGCTGGTTGGAGCAATTGATCTTTGAGACTTTTTTGTGAGGAGCTATAGGGAACTTGTGGCAGTGATTTGGGCCCTGATGCTATTTGACTATGCAGTTTAAGTAAAAGACTTGTCTGAGAAGTACTTTGTTTCTAATTGTACCTTTAACATACATTGAGGACTTAACAGCTCACATATAGAGATCTTCAGTACTCACTCAAAGAGTTTAAAAAGGGCTGTTAGGCATCAAAGATGCTACTGTAAGGATAGAGACTTAGTCTTTGGGTGAGTCATACAAACACTGTGCTAACACACTAAGTAGTAAAGGAAGAGCACTATTAATCCAATTTGTTACATGCAGTTGTGCCACTGAGCCTGTGAAGAAGGTTTTTGCAACACTTCTATCTTTGAAGAAATTATCTGAGCCCCCCTGTTATAGGTTCAACCTGCCCCTACACCCTCTCTAAAACTAATCAAGAAACTTTTTATAAGCCCGTGTATACAAAATTTAATTGGAACATGCCCGAGCAAGAAATGCAAAGTTAGTTTATGAGTATTCATGATGACTATTGCGGTTGTGAATGAATAAATAAATATCTTCATTATAAACCATCCCAGTTTTGGATTCTCACATGTAGGCCTTCCAGAAAATAATATACTTCACCCAGTGCACCAGGTGATCTTTTAAAGACTGTGTTGGTGAAGTCAGGGAATAATTAAGCATCAGAAACTAAACAGCAGATAAGAACTTTCACAGGCAATTGACATCAGACACCTTGCTGTGAATGCTCAAGTATTTTTTCCGAAATGGGTCCATCCCTGACCTCTTGGTTCTGATTGTGTTGACCAACTAAGAAAGTACTATGGGAAACAAGCCTGAGAGCCAAAATCCACATTTCTCCTGGAAACCAAGTATCATGGATTCAGTAGAGAGACAAACTAAACAGCAAATCGCAAGTTTCCTAACTCCCTTGTCCCCACTAAGCCATGCCTGGTTCAGAGGTATCATTCTCTTGTGCTCCATCTCATGAACAACTTGGTCAGTTTTGTGCTTTCTGCCATGCATCTGTCTTCTCAGTGGAGCACAACTGAAACTGTTTGGTCCTCCTTTACCTGTATTTCAGGCTTGAAGAAAGGATCTAAGACATAAAATCTAGCCTTACTGTTCCTTGACAGTGTGCTTTGATGTGACAAAATAGTCCGTTTTCCAACAGACCTACAGTAGTGCTATTACAACTTGGTTTTAGAGCACTGTCATAAAATACTGCTTTTTAAAAAATCTGTCCTCTAAGGAAACTGAACTGTTAGACAATATTTTCCTTTTTTGATCCTACACACTGTGACTTCGTTTATATTTTTTATATTGTGGTGCATTTTGCTTATATTTCCAAATATGCATAGGATCAGTTCTAGTAATAATCCATTATTTACCCATATTTACATTTGAGTGGTTGTCTTTAAATTACTGACCTTTAATATTTG
This sequence comes from Athene cunicularia, assembly GCF_003259725.1. Classification (NCBI taxonomy): domain Eukaryota; kingdom Metazoa; phylum Chordata; class Aves; order Strigiformes; family Strigidae; genus Athene; species Athene cunicularia. The sequence continues at coordinate 54,616,890 of NW_020799091.1, read as the reverse complement.
TCAGGATGGCAGTTGAACGGCAGTTAGTTTTTTCCTCATATAAACTAGTAGCCATACTAGTTACAAAAAATGTCTTTTAATATGTATTACAATTTTGTTTACAATTCAGTCAATATTTTAATAGTTGGATTAAGTGTGGGTTTTTTGTGTTTTTTTTTCCTAAATGTTTAAAGAATGCTGATTTTCCTTAAATATAAGGAAACACTGTAAAAAAACAATTGCCTTAAGGCCAAGAAGAGTTGTACTAGCTATATGGATGCCTGAGAGTAAGGTGCTATGGGGCATAAACAGCTTCAGGAAATGCTTTCTCATTTGTAAAATAGAGGTGACAGTTCTTCGGTAACAGAAAAGTGCAGTAAAATGTGTGGATGTTGTGACACAGGAGAAGAGGAGGGAAGAAAGGGGTAAAGGAATTAAATTAATATGTAGAGAAATTACTCTTTTGGTCTGCTGATCAGTTTATTAATAATTTGTATTTAACTAGGTGGTTGAATCCCTTATTTATTATTGGCCACAAACGGAAGCTTGAAGAAGATGATATGTATAAAGTGCTGCCAGAAGATTCCTCAGAGAAGCTTGGAGAGGAATTGCAGTGGTAAGGAGAAAATAATTGTTCTCTTTCACTGTATTTCTGCTGTCAAAGGTGAAAGTCTTATTTCTGTTCTAAAGCTAAGAAAGATTGTTGTAAAGTTTAACAAGGCCTACTGTTAAAAATGCTGAAAAATTAAGAGTAATATTTAGAACTTGTTTACCATGGAAGCATTTTAATATTTTAAAGTTATACATAATGAATATACATTTGAGTATTTCTATTATGTTATTTATAATTCATTTGACACTTTGCAGAATGCTTGGAAAAGAAGGCTTTTCATCAACTGTTACTGCAGTATTCCTTAATAAATCAATGTGAGTCTTCTGGCCTGAGGTAGAATAGCTATGGAAACTTTTTAAATTTTCCTGTGTAGAAGTAGAGAGGTTGTTTCAGGGGTTTTTTGTTGGTTTTGGTGTTGAGCACAAACTGAATTGACAGCTGTGTACCCTTTATATATGTTTGTATAGAAATATATGTATGTTGGAAATATGCTAAACTTTGATAAAGTGGATAAAATGCCTTGGATATCTTAAAGCTTGCATGTAAGAGGTGTTTTTATTTTGTTACAAATCATGTTCATGTACTGTGTACCGATTCATGTTGTCATGGACACAGGTGGATCTATCTTTTTCTTTTAATAGTGAAGTATCTTCCAAGAATAACAGCTTATGGAAATTTGTCTTGAACCTTAAACCCAGGGAAGGTTTTTGTTTTCAAATAATCTTTTGTTAAATGTAATTGGAATAAGAGGCGTTTCCTAGTCAGAGGTGCCCTCTGTATTAAGAAAGTGTGGCCTAGCTGTTTCTTGCCTTCATGGTAAAGATAGGCCAGATCAACTTTCATAATAGTTTGGTTGGGATGAGAGATGACTCAAGAGATAATAAGAATCCAGAAACAAAAGATTGTGACCAGGTCTTACATCATCCTTCTCCTGATGAGTTAACTGAAGAAAGAAGATCAGTGATAAACTCATAGGAGTGCTGCTTTTAACATCTTTGTAGCTGGAGAGCTTTGCCAAATTCCATGGTTGAGTCTTGAAGCAGTTCAGGGAGTTTGCTGTGAAAGAAGATGGACTCACTCCAGTAATTCTTACAATAAAAGCACGCACTTTTCACAAGTTGGGAAATGGTAGAAGATACAGCCTGTAAAGAGTGGGTTTTGATTCTTTAGTGTACTTGGTCAAAAAGCAGAGAATAAAATTCATAAATAGCAACCTAAGGAATTAGCCTTTTCTCTTGGGCCAACAAACCCCATAGAATCTACAGTTTCAATTTTGATGCCAAAGCATTTAGACAATAACTCTATAATCCTTGTAACAACAACAACAAAAAAGGTAAAAATATAAAAACTGTTTTCTTTTCCATACTGTGTGCTTCAAACCTGTGTGCTTTGTTGCAAAATAATTTGGCTTTTGTGCCTTAGGCTCATTTCAGCCCTCAAACTAGCAAGGTCAGAGGGTCTGGCAGAACATTTTTAGCCTCCAGAAGCAAGGGGTAGTATCCTGTCTTGACAACAGCGTGCCTTAAGAAGCCTGGTTAAGTTCTGACACTTTCCTGTTAAAATCATGCTTGCTATTACTGGCTTTGGTTCTGATGTGAACAGATGTGTCCTGCTTGTGGTCAGACATTTGGTAATGCTGAGGTCTTTGCCACTCTGCTGCTGTAATCCTTGCCTTTGGAGAGACATGTGGAGTGTTGAGTGACAGAACTGCTGCACACAGTTCCCTCTGCTTTTGTGACATATCTGCTCATCCTCATTGAAGCATGTGGTGGGGAAAAAAAAAAGGGTCAGACCTGAGAAAGGGTTGTGCATCACATCCTTTCTGGGGAAGTGCAGAGTTTATAGGAAGATAAAGACACTGTGCTGCTTCAGTTTAGTCCATAGTCAGGAGATTGTGATAATAGGCTCTTAACTAAGGTGAGTGGTTGTCTGAGCTGAGAGAAGAAGAAAGAAAGAACAGATTCTTCGTTGGCAAATATGCCAAAGGCAATAGTAGTCAACAGTGGTGAATTGTTGTGATTATACAAGAGCAAATAGGCCTATAGTACTAAGTACTATGTGTTTATGTGAATGAGAAAACATGACTATCTGTTAAATTCTTTTATATTTTTTGTTTTGTTGTATAAAAATGATCAAGGCAATCCTGCTCTAAGTCTGAAAGTGTTTTATTTCAGGTAACTGCTTTGTGATTTTACTTCTGTCCTACAGCATGTTTGTGTTTTGTTTGTCAGGTACTGGGATAAAGAGGTGCAAAAAGCAAAAAAGAGAGGAACAACGCCACATTTAACAAAAGCCATTATTCTCTGTTACTGGAAATCCTATTTAGTTTTTGGAATTTTCACAATGATTGAGGTAAGTGGTGTAAAATGTCATACAATTCTTGGCTAACAGCAAAGTGAAACTTAGCCTCTTAGATTGTATGATACATACTGGTAAGTTTACGCTGGGCTGTTCAGAGAACCTGTAACATTGATGTACTCTCAGAAGCTATCTCCCCATAGGGACTGAAAACTCGAGTCATAATTGTGGGATTATGGATGTGGAACAGATAGCTGATTTCAGTGCAGTGCTTTTGAGATTTTACAAGCTAATGACTTGCTTTGTAAGGCTTAGCTGTATTTTATGTATCTGAGTGGAGGGCTCAATAGAAAAAGGGGTTTTTTGCTGTATGTGAATTACTGTAAAGGACACGCATCTTTAAAAATGAAAGTGTAATACGTATGCATGCAATTTTTATAACATCAAAGTTTTTATTGGTAACTGAGAGTTCTTTTTAAAGATTCAGCTAAATTTTAACGTGGATCGTACTTCTTTTGGATTATATGTTGATAAAAAATGGCTTGACGTTTTAGAGCACAATAAAGAGAAAATAATATGGGATGACTTGCAGCTGTACTTGGCTCTTGTTTGCCCTGTTACAAACTTGAGTAACATGGCATGATACGAAATTGTTAATACTGTCTTTCCATCTTTTTCTTTCAGGAAACCCTCAAAATAGTTCAGCCAATAATTTTGGGAAAAATTATTAAATATTTTGAACGCTGTGAAAACTGTGATTTGAATGTTGCATATGGCTACGCAGCTGCTCTGTCTGTGTGCACGCTTATTCTAGCCATAATGCACCACTTATACTTCTATCATGTACAGCGGGCTGGCATGAAGCTGAGGGTAGCTATGTGTCATATGATTTATCGGAAGGTAAGCAAACCTGTTCACAGGTATATTTGGCATTTGACAGCTATTTCATTAGGGGAGTTTAAAAATACAGTTACTTGTTATGTTCATGCTTGCAATTCCATTGAAGTTATTCACTTGTAGAAATGTAATGCATGCTAATATGTATCAGACCTTACATCTATACCATGCTTTTGCTTTCTTTTTGGTAATACGGTGTCTGAATGACAGCTTTAGTCCTCCTAATGAAGGTGGTAAACTAAATAGCCCTAAAGCCTAGGGAGAGCCACTGATTTTTCACCTGCTCATGCTGTCGGAGAGGAACTCCCCCATTGGTGGTGGAAGGGTTGTGTGCTGGAGTGGTAAGAGGCCTCAGCATACAGCAGGAGGGGGCACAGCTCCCAGGGGATGCTGGCAGTTACTCAGCCCTGCAGTTTCATCCCAGGGGAGGACATTATTCTTGGCTGTCACCATCTGCTTCAGCACTCTCAGTTGCCTGGGAATTGCTCCACTGTGTTCTACCCTGCCCTGTCCCTGTTGTGGTTAATGATGGGTTTTATTTATATTTTATTCCAGCAGTGCTGTAGAACTAGTGTGTTGCCTCCTTTGTGGGCCAGAGAGGCTCCCTCCTCTCTCTGGGGCATCAATCAGGTTAGTTCGGGGAGAGGCAGCCATACTGTGGTACTGCTGCTGCCTGCTCCAGGCTGGGGAGGATGCTTGGCATCTTCACAGGAAGGTAGGTCCCTTTACTATCCCTCTTACTTGGAAGGCAAGAAAGAGAGGAGTGACCAGAGGAGACAAGGTTCATAATCAAGCTGAATCCTGAGGGTAGGGTAGAGCTGTTTTTTAGTATCAATTACTGGTTTTACTGGGGGAGCACTGGAGTCCTTCATTAAATCCAACAAAGTGTGAGAAGGGATATATGTTCAGCAAGCTGTGTCTGTGTGTCCTGATCAAGAAATATCTGTCCTCAACTACAGATGGAGCCAAGGCTACTGTCACATGGACAGTGGAACAAGAGGAGTTATGGGTATTACCTACAGGAAGGAGTTGAGTGACATCCAGGATGAGATGCTGGCCTTGGTGTGCCCTGGGGAGCATGTAACCCAACTGTAAATGTCTGCTTCCCTGTTCGTAAGCTGTTGGCAATACCCAAACCACTGAGCCCATCTCTGCTTTGAAGCAGGAAGTCCATGCTGGAGATGCTGGAAGGGAAAATGCCCTATCTTTCTAGCTTTAGTGCTGCTAGAATAGTGAGTGACCTGCCAGTTCTTACCTCGGCAAAGAAGTTTAATTGAAGAATCAGGACTGTAAAGAAATCCATGTTATTTTAATCATTAAACATAGGTACCACCCACTTAAGGCAAACACTTGTACTACTGGTATAGGTCATGTGAAGGTTTTGGGCAAAGCAGTAAAGTGAAGAGTAAAAATGTCCCTACTGTAAGTGATGAATGCTTTTCATGCACATATTTATTCTCCTCCCTCTTCTGATACCTTGGAAATTATCCTCTGGGAAGTGAGCTCTAACATGGCACACTGTTCTTGTACATAAACATCTCTCTAAGGTATTAATTTACTAAACTGATTATCATAACACAGTTTGAAATTCATTAAATATGTATATAGTGATGTTGTTTGTTGCTGTGTTGATATTAGCTTAGAAGCTTGGAAAAGAAATGTTCATAATGTGCACCCTTCTTTCTAGAGATGTGATTAAGTGGAAAATTAATCTCCCCTCATCTCATAAATGTTTACTCCTGAGGGTGAAGGCTGAGGTCACAGCAGAACATTGATAAACCTTTGTAATCATTTGTCTTCATTATCTGAGGCTTATAGATAGGTCATACTTTCTCTTTATCCTCATACAGGCTTTTGAAAGAATCTCTATGCTAATTTGCAAGTGCTTTTACGGTGTTCATTAATTGCTGTAGTAAATAAAAACTTGGATATGCAAGGATGAATGGGTTGGATGAGAGAACATCCTTAATGGAGAACTTCAGATGCTCAAGTTTTAGACCATTTTTCATTTCCCGGAAAGTTAAAATATCATTAGCAGAAACCATGTATTCAAACTCCTAAGATGTTTTGTGATCAGTAAGAAGTATTAGTGATGCACGCAGGAAGCTTATAACAAAAATGAAAATGGAATCTGTCTTATGACTCACAATCTCATGTTTTAAAGCCAAACACTACTTATGGGAGGCTGATTATTTGTGGCGGTGTTTTTTTGAAGACTTAACTTTTATAAGTTCTTTGAGGTTCAGAATAAACACTAAAGCACTTTAAGCTGTGGAGTAGTTGGTTGGGACATAAAGCAGCCAGAAAAGTGTCAAGTTATTTGACTGGACAGTTGTATTATTCCTTTCTGTGGTCAGTTCTCCCTTTTTAATGTGCTTTTGAATTAACTGTTTGGGGCAGGAAGATATTAAGACAGTAAGATGGGAGTATGGAAGGCAGAGAATGGTTAAAGAATTGAAACTGGGCCTGCACAGTTACATCTGGGGAGAAAAAAAGTTTAACTTAAGACATGAAGTATGCAAACTCTTTAATTAGTTCATATAATTAAGACCTATTTTCCTTGAGAAAGGGTGCTTGCTGGTAAATACATCTGTATGGAAAAACTATAGATGGAAAATCAAGCAGATCTTTGTGCTGAAAACGAATAATTGATAAATGTAAAATAAAATGTAAATTTAAACTACAGTTGCTTTTTAAAAAGGTGTGTGGCCCTAGATAATATTCAGTAGTATTTCTTACCGTTGGAGAGAATTTATAAATACTACTGTCACAGCAGTATTTAAAGCCACAGTGCACTGACTTTGGTTGGGATAGAGTTAATTTACTTCATAGCAGCTTATATGATGCTGTGTTTTGGATGTAGTAGAAAGGGAAATAAATTACAAATCTAAGTCATTTTTTTCCCTTGTCTGAGTGGGAGTGGGACATGACACCAGTGCAGTGTTTTCCCAGCTGGCTTAGGTGGATCTCAAATAGCAGATGTGTCTGTATCGTAAAGGAGTGTCAGTAGCAGTAGGTGCTGTAAACACACCCTGGTGGGCAACTCCTTCAAACACATCACTTGAATTCCTATTATTATGGCCTATGGATATCTAACAGCTTTTCTAGGAACTTGCCAACCTTGATCTGTCATGCAGAGTAAACATGTTAAAAATGTGGGTGCACTGTGACTGCATTACCTTCAGGCAGCTTTGTGGGAGATTTCAGATGTATGAGACAAATGGTTTAAGACAGGCAATGAAACAATGATTTTTCTCAAATAATTAAATCTTGTTTCTCATATACCCAGTATCCTAGATTTATTAATGGAATGTCAGAGGAATTTCTTAGTGGAGTCTTAAATGTTTCTGCCTGATGGTATAAATGAAGTTAGGGTTGTGATTCTTTCTGTGATTACTATCTTTGTAACCCAACAGTGAGATGCAAGAAATGTAAGGCACTTGAATTGAAATGATGCTTTGAATAGTACTTTAATGTCTGATGTTGCACCTGATTTTAAATACTGGCACAATATTTTTGAAACAACACTTTTCAGGTTAGATTATTGATCAAAAAGGAATCCTAATAATAACTGTTTGGAGAGGGAGAAGTAGGTGCGCACCACTTAAAAATGAGAAGTGTTTTTGAGGAGTGAACTATTGCTGCTACAGGAAAAAGCGTAACGTGTTTTGTATATCATTTTACTTGTGCTGCAAAACTGTTTTCTTTCTAGTGGGTATAGAAGGAAACGGGGCCTGTTACCTGCATCTTTGAACAATTTCAGTTTGGATCTTTGCAGTAATGTTCAGACTGCATGTTTTTTTGGGGTATTTTACAATTGCATACTGTTTTCTGCTGATTAACTTATTAACCTATGAAAATACTTGATATTTACTCTTGCTGCTTTTCATATCATGTGTTTAAACTTAATATAATTCAGAAATCTTATAATTTTGCAAGACTTATTAAGAAGGGAAATATTAATTTTAAAAGGGATATTAACTCTGATTTACAAAGACAGAAAGCACAGTTTGCAGCATTAGAAAGAACTGGTAATGTAAAATAAATAACTTGGTTCTTTTGTCTTCTGTCAGGAATGTAATTCAAAACAGTATTCTTTCAATTGGTCTAATGTTGTCCTTATTTTAATTTGGTCTTCAGGTGGAGTTTTCTGTTCCTGTTTTGAACAGATTCTCATAATGTGGGAGAGAGCAATGCAAATGAAAAGTTACAGACTCTTTAGTTTTAATAACTTGCTATATTGGTATTTTCCCATTTTTAATCACTTCAGACATGAAGATAGTTATGGCACGCTTGTTCTCACAGTTGTTCCTTTGATACTTTTTTTATACTCTCTTCAGGACTTTCTTCAGAACATTTAACCTAACCCACATTATCTAAGATTCTTAAACCACTCACAGATATTCTCAGTCAAAAGCTGAGATGTACATTTCGCTTTTGTCTCAGTATTGTATTTGTCTATTGAGACTTTTGGGTATAGGTGTACTGTAGTCTATAAGCTGTGAAAATTTTAAGATTTTTCTGACTTTTTTTAGGCTCTTCGTCTCAGTAACGTAGCAATGGCAAAAACTACCACTGGCCAAATAGTAAATCTTCTGTCAAATGATGTGAACAAATTTGATCAGGTAAGAAGTATTAGAGATCTTTCCAAGGGGCTGAAGAAACTGTGGGGTTTGGGTTAAGAAGTTTTTGTGTACAACTAGTCACAGAATCATCTAGATTGGAAAAGACCTAGAAGATCATCCAGTCCAACCATTAACCTAACACTGACAGTTCCCAACTACACCAGATCCCTCAGCGCCAAGTTGACCTGACTCTTAAACACCTCCAGGGATGGGGACTCCACGACCTCCCTGGGCAGCCTATTCCAACGCCTAACAACCCATTCTGTAAAGGAATGCTTCCTAATATCCAGTCTAAACATTCCCTGGCACAACTTGAGGCCATTCCCTCTTGTCCTATCTCTTGTTACTTTGTTAAAGAGGCTCATCCCCAGCTCTCTGCACCCTCCTTTCAGGTAGCTGTAGAGGGTGATGAGGTCTCCCCTCAGCCTCCTCTTCTCCAGACTAAACACCCCCAGTTCCCTCAGCTGCTCCCCGTACGACCTGTGCTCCAGACCCTTCACCAGCTCTGTTGCCCTTCTCTGGACACGCTCGAGTCATTCAATGTCCTTTTTGTAGTGAGGGGCCCAAAACTGAACACAGGAATCGAGGGGCGGCCTCACCAGTGCTGAGGACAGGGGTCAGATCCCTTCCCTGTCCCTGCTGGCCACGCTATTGCTGACACAAGCCAGGATGCCATTGGCCCTCTTGACCACCTGGGAATTAGTGATTATGTGTTTCTTAACATTTCTTCTAGTTGTCTCTCAAACGTCATAGGAAGAGAAATATCTTAAAATATGGAAGGAAAACATACTTTCCCCCCCAATATTTTCCTACTGTTTTCCTAAGCTCAGAGAAATGCCTGTGCATGAAGAAAAAAAAAAATCAGTGTGGTTAATTTGCTTACTTTCTGGAGGTGAGGCACCTCTGTGTAAATTTAGGTCTCTCAATCTGGTGCAGAGTTCTCACTGGATGCCTTGGTACCTGCCACAGGCAAAGGTGCTTCCATAACTTTGTGTTATTAGAGTTTAATTTTTTATCTCGGACCAAAAGCTAATTTTTGTTTCTTAACTGTTTGCCTAGGTAACGATTTTCTTGCACTTCTTGTGGGCTGGACCAATTCAAGCTGTAGCAGTAACAGTACTTCTCTGGATGGAGATAGGCCCACCATGTCTTGCAGGAATGGCAGTTCTGATTATTCTTCTTCCTGTCCAGACCTGCATTGGGAGGCTTTTTTCTTCCCTAAGGTAAGGTTGCACATCTTAGGTTGTATGTTTTTTCTCTCCTGGGTTTTAAAATGTGCACACTGGATGGAGGTAGAGTACTGCTCTGAGATCAGCATCTGTCTGGTGATGCTTAGGAAATAGTTACTACAAAGACAATACTGTCAGTCCTGACATAAGTTTGGCTTGCTGGGGTGATACAGGAGTTGCAGCAGAAAGCTATGAAGGTTTCATGTTCAAAGATCTTACTCTCTCTCCTCCAGTACAGAGATGCAGAGAGGAAAAAGAGGAAGGAACTGAGAGAAAGGAAAAAAAAAATGGTGGTGGTTTCGATGCCAGCTATGAGGTTTCTAACTGTAAGGTTCTAGGCTGTGGACATATTATAAAATGAGTTTGTAGTAGTTTTCCATTATCAGACGAATTGAATTTGTTTTTCTGTGACTTCCTCCTAAAAAAACTACTTGCCTCAAGTGGGAATATTGAATTATCTTCAGTGGTTTTGCTTCATAACTTTCTTGTGTAATTAAACATATGCCACTTACATCATGAGTTTATAAATGGCTTTTGAATCTAAATAGGAGTATTTTTGTGTTCCTTTACTGCGTATACATACGCTTACTAGTATTATGCATCTCTGTTGCATTTGTATTCAGGGTGAATGGGTTCCTTCTAGCTCTTTGGGTAAGTAAAACTTTTTAGTGAGTTAGTGTTGTTTTCAAGTTGTATTTTAAGACAAGTTTTCCAGAGAATGAGACTGGTATTGCCATTGCATGGCTAGGTACGCAGAGAGAGCTGAGAATTACAAAATGAGACCAACTTGTAGACTTCCTTCTATTTGTAACCACTTAATATTGTCTTCAGTTATGCTAACATGCTGTTTCTCAAATAATGAGCCATTCAGTGTTCTCTGTCAAATTCTTAGGGGTTTTTTATGATAAAACCCGTGTATAGAACACTTCCAATATATTCTTATATGTGCATTTTAACCGCATGTGTGATATGCGTGCATAAGTATCAAGCTACTTTACTGTTGGGTTTTTTGAGTTTCAGGTTTTTGAGGTTTTGAGCTTTGACTCAGCAGTTAAAATACTTAGCACTTAATTAGTGCTTTATCCATGGTGATAAGCATTATTATCCCCATTTTACAGATGGGAAACTGAGGCACAAAGAGATTAAGGGACTTGTCCAGGGTCAGACAACAAGGTGACAAAAATGTCTTTTTGAAGGTATGTGTTTAAGAAGTTAATCAGTGGCAGCGTAATTTGTTTGGATTTTTTTCCCATTCATTAACAGCCACTTGTTTGGATGCAGAGCAAGGGAAATAATTTGTTAACCAGAAAAACTTTTGTTTGTCTAGGTGTGCACAGATCTTTGTAAATAGAAATGTGCAGTGAACAGAAGGAGTTCTGGTTAATAGAAAAACTGAAATGGATTCCAGCTCCATAACAATGAATGTGTTCATATGGCAATTGCTGGGAATCTGCATGCATTTAAGGAAATCAGCCTATGAAGAAGTAATTTAAGGATTAAAGCTTTTGCTAAAAACTAGGCACGCTTGGTGTGGCAGCTAATTTGTGCTATTATTCGTCATTGTACTTGTGACCCAATCTTGTAAACACATATATGTGCATCAGTGTATGATGCTGGCATTTGATTCAGTGCTGTAGGAGTTTGTTGAAACAGACTCAGTATCCTATGGAATGGTATATGCTGTATTACGCAGTATTGCTTTTTCCTGCATGAGTACTAGAAGTTTTACAAAATACACATGACTTAATAAATTATTTGAGAAATAGTTCAATTATGGGACTGAAGACCATTTTATATATATTTATTTGCAAGAGCTCAACCTTTTCACTGCTTAGCCATGCAACTGTAATATTTTCATTTAAAGCCCTTTTAATTTTTTTTTGAGAGAAAAGCTGTGTGGAACTGTTATGTCAGACATGATTAAAAGCCACCAAATATGCCTCATGAAAGCGAAATGGAATTCTGCAGCTTGCTTAATTTAGAATGGTTATTAGTATCATAGAGGGGACTTCTCAGACACTTGAAGATTTTTCAGTTCCTTTCTTACTGCACTCTTAAACATGCTATGTGTGTTTCCCAGTCATCCTGACCTGCATGTACTCAGAACGTAATATTTTTAAAACTAGGAACACGTCTTTCTCTGGTGTAAATTGCCATCACTACACTGGAAGTCTGTGTATTTTAAACCATTCTATAATATCTGTAGACTGTGGCTTCTGGTATGTCTATACAAAATATGCTTTTTGCAAAGTAGAGTGTAGCTTAAAAAACCAAAAACAAACCCCAAAAAACCCCAAACCAAAGAAAGATACCCCCTCAACCTCTTGAACATTGAGGATGATACTATGATAACGTTTCAGTGGAAAAAGTGAAAAATCATTTTATAAGAACTATAGCCTCTTTGATTCATACCATTTAAAAAAGAAACCTCCATTAACTTCATTATTTTTGAATAATTTTCAACCTTCTGTTATTTGGAGCCACTCCTGGAAGTTAGGCCTGAAAGGTGACTGTTTCAAAAGATTGCATGTGAGAATTGTTGTTCACTGCTGAACATGAACATACATATGAATGAACATATATATGTATGTTCATGTACATATATATGAACAACACATGCTAAATTTTGGCTTTTGCAGTGGTGTTGTGAGTAGGAGGAAGAAGGGGTGAGCTCTCTCCCATTCTTCGAGGAATTGGTTTTGTTTTACTGGTTTGGGTTTTTTTGAGAAAGGAAAAGAGGATTTAGCAAAGATAATCTTGTTCCATGTCAGTATGGTTGGTTTAGGCTAAGCTATCTTCCTCAGCCTTACTAAGAAGCCTTGACTGTATTAGGGCCAAGTTCCTACGTTTCTTTCATCAGTTTTCTTTTATAAATATTTCTTAATAACCTGCTTCAGCGGGAATGTTGATGCTGAGCAGTTTTTTTTAAAATGATGAGCAGACACCTGAAATTCTTTCTACTCAAGTGCTTTAAACATGGCGATTTCTTCCAGAGCATCAGAGAAATCTTACAGGGGACAGATTAAGATGACAAAACATAGCTACACCTTCTAAAGAGCTTTTTTTTTTTTTTTAAAAAAAAAAAAAAGAAAAGGTATGTTTTATCAGAATATGGCCTACGATAGCTCACTATGTGCAATATATGTTTGTCTACATGAATTAATTCAGAATTGTAATAGGCTTTAGTAGCATGGTTTATGCATTCATTACATGGCTCTTAACTTTCAATGCGTTTTTCCTAATTAAAACTGTGACTATTATTTAATTACATATATTTTCCAGTTTGTTCATCAGTGCAAATAATGTGGGACTAAAATAGATATATTTAGTGTTAATTACAATTAATGCTTAAAGAATATTTATTAAACCAAACCATATCTAGATTAGCTCTCCTAAATTATAGCTTGTGTAACATTACTAAGTACTCTGTGCTTCAACTAGAGCTAATCTTCAAAAGACACAGAGGCCTATTACCTTAACAACATCAGAAGAGTCTTACATCTCATAGGAGTTGTTATTTTGCCATTGCAAAACCTTTTTAAAAAATAATTCTCTGATTTTTGTTTAGTTCTAAATTTAATATTTGTAAATTTCTTTATTGGAAGTTGTTTATACATAATATGTTGTTTAAGAAATACTATGTATTTGTGGAAGCTGACATATTCTGAACATTGATTCAACTCTCAGTTCCCTCAGAAAAGGGAATACCAGGAATACAGATGTACCAAATCTGTCTGCTGTGTCAGCTTTGGGATACTATTTTAGGAAGACTCTTTAATGCAATTACAATTATATGTGTTCCACTTACAGGTAAAAGAAAAAACTTAATATGAGTATGTTACACGATCAAAAATAGTCTCTCGTAAGAATCAGAGAATTTTTACTTCTTTTTACAGAAGCAAGACAGCTGCCTTAACAGATGTCAGGATTAGGACCATGAATGAAGTCATAAGTGGTATGAAGATAATAAAGATGTATGCTTGGGAAAAGTCATTTGCAGAACTTGTGAATGGTTTAAGAAGGTAATACTGGAAAGATACAGCTCGGTGTATGACTTGTACTTGTTTCTGTGTATTCACATGTCAATAAATGCAGTTTACTTCTTTGTCTTTTTGTTTTTTAAAAACTTTCTGTAGCAAGGGTGAAGGAATGAAAATATATCATAAAGGTTCTAAGAAAAGAACCTTTAATCTTCATGAACTCTGGGGTTTTTTTTATGCTTCCTTTTATGGTTGTGTTTAAAAACAGCAACTAATATGCTGTAGTAATTATAATTGAACAGTTTCATCCTCACAGTTCTGTAAACTGATAGCAAGGAATCAATAAGCAGACATTGCCCTTCTCGTAAACGTATGGAATCTGACTTTCTGTGCTAAATGATAGTATCCTCAGGTAGTACTTTTGCTTCCCTTTCCCTCAAGCCATTTGGGAAGGGTGGAGGGGAGAAAGGCAGCAGCTCAGAAATTCCCTAGTTGATGAGAGGGAGTTTTATTCCTCAAGGCCAGCTGAGTTTGGTATGCTAAGACATTTAATTTTGGAGGTCTGTCAGCATCTGATTAAAACTTCCTCATAAATTTGATTTTCAATCAATATTTGCAGTTTTACTTGACAGTATAAGAGCATTCAGTGCTAAAAGACAACTGTAGGAGTTCAGGTGCATATTTCTTATCGTTTAATTTTTGTGTTATGTCTCTCTCCAGCACATGAGTAGAAGGTGATTATCCTGCTTTAGATTCTCTGATTTTTAAATTTTTAAAAAATTTGATTTATTTGGTATTCCTATTTTTTAAAGGATTTTTTTTTCCTTTACATCCATGTGTAGGCTTGCAAACTTGCTAATGTTCCATAGACATTTCTTTCCATGCACATAATCCTTTCCTCCATCAGATTATAGGATCCTGTGTTGATTGAACATCCTTGATTGAGAGCTTTGCTCTCTTGCATGGATCCAGAGAGGATGGTTCTTTATTGAAAGCTTCCTCAGTGGGTGTATTCACATCACTAAATTATAGATTTTCAAGTTCAACACCTCATTAGGGTTAGAGGCTTCCTTTTTAATGGTGGGGAGAAATAAGCTCTTCCAAAACACAACTTGAGCCCTCTTTCTTTTCTTTAACTGCTGTGGAAAACTGTAGTTAAAAGTTTTAAATTCACCTAGGTGATTTATTGCCCAGTATTTCCACAGTGACCCTTGGCAGTTGCTAAAATGACATCTGAGCCCCTCCATTGCTCTCTTTTCCTGTGGTTGTCTGTATTAGTTTCCTTTTATATAACTCTGTGCCTTAAGACAGTGTAGTGTATTATATGCAGCCTGTGGCTAGGCTGTAATTTATCTGATATTTATGTAGAGTAGCACAAAGATCTTGTTGATTATCCACAGATAGTAAGAGGATTATTAAGGATTATTAGAGGGTGGGAAAAGAGCTTCATCCAAGATTGTAGAAGTAATTGAATTAGACCCAATTGAAATAGTTTACATACAAATGTTCTTTCACTGTACTCTGGAGGAGATCAGAGATTGTGAGCTCTTAAGCTGAAAAAAATAAGTCTTTGAAACTCTTTGAAAGTCTGTCAATTCAGCCAATTTGGCAAGTACAGTGGGAAAGTTGCTTAACTAGTTTTCCAGTAGTGCATCCTTCTGTCTGTTAAGTGAGGATTTAATTTACTTCAAATTGTATAATTGTAACTTGAGTCTCTAATCTTAGTATATAGTTCCAAGTGGAAGGTAATCAAAATGATTAAGATTTTTCCCAGAGAATTGCCAGAATATTTGGGAAATCAGGAATTGTTTCATGATTTTATATTCTATATTTTTTCAAGCAGGTTAAATTAGAATATAAGGGAAGGGAGTAAGTTGTTATGACTCACTTAATAAAGAAAAACTATTATTTTAGTAAGAAGTTAAACCTGATGGCATCCGCATTGTAGACAGTGCAGTAACATTTTAAGGGTTGGGTTTGATGAGTCATTTAGAAGTGGAAACTGAAATTTAACTGAAGTGGAAATTGGGAACATACGCAGCAGCGTTTCAGTTACTGGAGGGAGACTTATTTGTCTGTACTGTACTTCAGTCACAATTTAGTTTGGGTAATGGCTGGCAGAATTGGCCTCACAGATGAGTATTTTCTGAATTATGGACCAGAATTCCTAGAGCAAAAGAAGCCAGGGTCCAAATCAGGAAGAATTAGACAGAGATCAAATTGAATACTGCACATCCTGTGATCCAGCTTGAGGAGCAGCAGCTGAATAATGTCAGATACTTGGGCAATAGGTGAACTCTTGGAGTTTTGGAAGTTGCCCTCTTTTTTTCAGCTGCAGAGTATGGTCGATCTTATCAGGAGTTTTGTGACTGAACTCTACTGGATTTTGATATTGGAAGGATAAGGAGTTTGTGGGTGTTTGGCCTTTCTACAGAGGGTTTTTTCCTCTTTGCTCTTGTATGCAACCCAGAAAGATTGGAAGCAGATTAGAATCTGAATTGAAATACTAGTTTGACCAAAGCAGAAAAAAATTATTTTGGTTTTCTGTTGCTGAAAAGTAATAATTTTCTGTAGCTACTAAGATATTAAATAGAATAATTTTCTCGACTCAATTTCTAAGCCTTAAAAATTCTCTTTTGTTATTTACCGTGTAACATACTTTCCTCACAGTTCTTTACATAAGAGTTGGGGTAGTGCAGGGGGAGAATGTAAAAGTGAAGTCCTAAGAGTGGGTTTCCCTCACCCTATTTTTGAAGACAACTGTAATGAGAGAGATTGATGTGATTGTTTATATTTTGCATTTTTAGGAAGGAGATTGCCATGGTTATGAAAAGCTCCTACCTTCGAGGACTGAACTTAGCCTCTTTCTTTGTGGCAAGCAAAATAACAGTGTTCATGACTTTCATGGCATATGTACTCCTTGGCAATGTTATCTCTGCAAGTCGGGTGTTTGTTGCAGTGTCCTTGTATGGTGCAGTAAGACTGACAGTAACTCTGTTCTTCCCTGCGGCTGTTGAGAGAGTATCTGAAGCAGTGGTTAGCATACGACGAATCAAGGTATGGTTATTGATTTGAATGGTATGTGGATTTCTTCTGTTATTCTGACACTGGTTTAATGTCACTGAGAAAAGCAGCCTTGTTTCAGTTTTGCAGTTTAGGATTTTTAGTAAAATAACCTGTTTTGAAAACTGAACATGTTGCTATCTATGCACGTGCAAACACGTGATGTACACTGGTAGGGCAGGCTGAAATGTAGGAGAAAAGTGTACGTGCGAAGAGGTGTTGTATGCCTTTTTGGAGAAGAACATGTGGACAAATATGCAGATATGTTGGGATTGGGAGTTGGAGGACAAAGCAGGCAAATAGGAGCTGTAGGATTCGTACTCATATTCCACGTATGAGCCCTAGCTGGTGTCTTGTGCACACCTTCAATACTGGAATGAAGACTCAGATTCAGTAAGGATGAACATAAGTAATGCTGCTGGTTTCGGCAGATGGACTTTATTTTTTTTTTTGGTTTGCTGCGTTTAGTATGTGTTGTGAATAAAATAGTCAAGTTTGCTGCATGTACTTTAGCATAAACTGCAAGAGCAAAAGACTAAATGCAAAATGCATTTAGAATTTAAAACTTAAAAAATCACAAATTGTCAGGTTATTGAAATACAGAATTAAAGCATGCCATCCATTTTAGAGCTTAATTTTGCAAAAAACCCACAGGTTAGTCTAGAATAGGGGAAACAAACACTCCAGATGTCATCATACGGCTTTGCGTAGTGTCACTATGCCATGTGTTGATGAAAGTAGCTAAAAATCTCCCATTTTGTTTGGTTCTTCATGTGCTTGAATACTATGAAGCAGGTTTTTTGTTGTTAAATTTTCGAGCTGTATTAAGCCCTCACAAAAAATATATATTAAAGAGATAATCTTTGCACTTCAAAGCAGCATTTTGTAAATGTTGATTAAAATGGAGTTAGAAAAAGTTGTGTGAAAATCATGACCACAGCAATATTGTAGGCATTAACATTTATTACTACTGTTTAAACTAAACTGTGGGAGGGGAGAAAAGTGCTTGGGATACTGGATGTTGCACACTGTCTTTTCTGTACTCTCATATACCTGTGTTCAGCTGCAGAGCAGTGTTCTTTCAAGGGGCCTTTCAAGCTGCACAGGTTGAGAGACATGAGTGGCCAAAAGAGATGCTTTAAGAATGGCAGAATGGCACTTGAGCAAAGGCAGTGACAATCTGTTCCTTTTTTTCTTCCCTCCTTTGTTTCTGAGGTATCCTAGTGGTCACATGATTTTGCTTCTAACACCTGGCTCTAGTTCCCTTACATTTACAGTTCCTTAAGGATGGTTCTTGGACACCAAATCCAGAATCAAGGTTCATTGGAAAAGAATTGTCCTAATAAATCTGTAGCATCCTTGTTACTGTCACCAACGTTTTAGCTTCAATTTCCCAAACTGTTTCAGGGTTGGACATTTTGCTTCTGAATGACAAGATGCAGGCTGACCAAAGATGTGTTACTGAAATGTAAATAAATGGAAAGGAATTAGAAGAAGAGAGTGAAAAGTACAGAAAAAAATGATGAATATGTTGGCTAGGTGTATTTGGGCAAAACTGAAAATGCATTTTTTTTAAGAAGGTGCTTCCTCTTAGGTTTTGTAGAACAAGTGAGGTTTCTGAACTGGTCATAAAGTACACACAGATGGAGAAAAGGAAGCAAGAGATACTATGCTTCAGGTGGCAATAAAGAACTATAGTCAAATGGGAAGTAGTAGCCTTTACTCTATATGCATTTATACATGCATAAGCACTGTGTGGCAAGAAGAATAGTGGTCTCCTTACTGTGTGTGTCACCTGAGCTCTCTTCCCCTCACCCTAGCTACACATCTGAGAGCTGGTCTGCAGCTGTTGAAGCTTATTCATTCTTTTGTGATGGCGCAGTAGGCTCAAGGTCCTCTCGTGAAACAAAGTGAGAGCGACTGTTTTCCAGAGGGTTATTTTGGCAGTCATGCAGAAAAGACACTAAGTTTCAGCTTCAAAAAAATCACAAATTGTCAAAAGATAGAGGTTTCTCTTTTAAGGACACAGTCACATATCAAGTAATATTTGCTCCTCAGTATCCTGTGGATGGTAGCAACTTTATTTTTATCTGTGTGAAAGTTTATTAACTAAAAAAAGAATGGAAGAATGTTTTAAGAGAACTTAGAGTCTCTAAGGCTTAAGCTACTTACTGTATTGGGGAGTTTTATTCCTAGTGTTGATTTTTTTTCTCCCAGTGTTTAAAATTCATCATGTTAACTGTACTACTTTTTTCTTCTACTTTTTTCTTCATTTGTAGTAGTTTTTTTTGACATCTGCCATATGTGATAGTATAACATTTTTGATTTAAATGGCTAACTACCAATTGTACCTGGGATGAATGCTAATGATAGAAGATAAATTCCTGGTAAATGCAGAACAGATTTCTTGCTCATAAGTGCTTTGGTATTTCAGCCATCATCTAAATCCAAATCACACTCCTGAGGCCTCTTCTTAAGTCACACACCCCAGTACTGATTTAGGCTGTGTCTGGAGTTTCTTTCTCTGCCTACCGCTCTCTTGTCCCAAGTTCTCTTACACACCCATTTGGGCCTTCCTGTCTAAAAAAGCCCTCAGCGATACTCATCTGGCCAGAGAGCTCAGGCACGTGTGGCTTTGCTTTTTTGCCTTTTGATGGAGATAAATGTTTACGTGCACTGAATCTTCAGACTGCTGTGTGAAAATACTTGATTTCTCACTGCGATCTGAAACGATACCTGCCAGCTGAAGTTTGAGCAGTACCTCTATGCCTGCTAACACTTAGCAGTGCTCTTCCTGCCCTCCCATGACTCTTGGGATTCTCCTTCTGCTTGCCCTTAGTTACTGACTTCTGTCTGGCTTCAGCAGCTATCTCACATCTGCAAACTGTTAGCTCAGTACTTGTTAACTAGTCCTGACTTCTAAGATCGAGACCTTCCTTCTTTTCTCAATGTATCGTCTGCTAGAGCCTATTTAAGGTCTTTATACTCTGATTCAAAGCGTGTTAATTTTTTGTGGTTTTGTCTTAAAATTGTGGTAGCTGTTATCCTTGAAAGTTTTCTCTAGAATTTGCCCCTTGCCTTTCTGAATGTATTTGAGCTATTTATAATTTAGCGTCAGTCAAGGTGTGCTAGAAGTATGGCTGTGGTACAAAAGTGCATGTTTATGCAACTTGAGGGAAAGGTTCTCTGACTGGTATATAATGTGGAAGTACAGTAGTGAAAGTGCAATGAACCAGTCAGGCAGGCGCAAGCAATTTATTTTGTTAATGCTGTGGACTTTGAAAGGAGGAGAGGTTCAGATAGTGTTCTGCAACCTTTTTGTCACTTGAAAAATGCTTAATAGGAACAGTGGACAGCTTCTTACTGCATCGTCATCATTCTTCCAAGTGAAACAACATAAGCCTTTACCAGCAAAGGAGTGGAATGGTAAGGGTGAGGATTTTACCTCTTCTGCATGAGAGGAGGGAGTCAAACAATTACAAGATGTGTCAGTGTTTCAGGAAAAAGCGTGAGTTCTTAAGGTCCATTTGCTTCAGGAATTCTGTTTATTGAGCAGGTGGCATCCTCTAGTACTTTTATGCTATTAAATCTGCAATTTTTTTTTTTTGGGGGGGGGGGGGGGGG
>NW_020799091.1:54568929-54596532 GCF_003259725.1 Athene cunicularia | reverse complement strand
GCGGGGGAGTTAGCTTCTTAGAGGTACACTGTTGGAGTTGAGCATTTCTTTGGAAATGTAATTCCTTAATCAGTTTGTGGTTGTTTATCCTCCTTCCCCCCATAATTATTGTTCTATATGCTGCTTCCAAAAACAAGTGCTTGGGTTCCTTTCCCATTCTCAGTCTCACATTAGGCAATATCCTGTGCTTTTCTTTTATTGCAGAACTTTCTGATACTTGATGAGGTCTCACACTTCAAGCCACAACTGCATGGTAACAGTGAGAATGTCATTCTTCATGTTCAAGATTTGACTTGCTATTGGGATAAGGTAAATTTGCTTCTACTAAATGTAATGTATATTGGTGCTGTAGGCATTTTTAAGTCTAGAAAGCAGTATGGCTATGTATAGTGTGGTGATGTTTTATATTCCATCTTTTGTGTATTAGAATCCTTTTAGTATGTTAAGCTAACTCTGTAGAATAGTACTGAAAACACTTATCAACTGTATCTTAAAAGTAGCTATTCCTGAATATTACACTAAATGAAAATATGTGCGTTTCTGTGTGAAAATATCTCTTGTTAAACAGCACTGTATTGTAGCTGAGATACTTAAATCGGAATTAAGGACAGACAGCACAGTAAAGTGGCCTTAGCATGTGGGTTGGGTTTATTTTGAACTGAATGCTGATCAGTCCATTAGTCTATAAACAGTACAATATTACACTTATCATAACAGATTTGAAAGCTTTAGAGACTAGTCTGCATGTATGTATTACTCTGTGTATTTTAATTGAGACTGTTCAGCTATGAATTGTTCTCTGCTTAAAATGCACCAAACCCATGAAAACGACTAGAAAATGGGACAATACATGGGTGATAAATCTATTATGTATCCTTTTCTGTAAGCAAGACAAAGATTGATTGTTGTTTCGGTTTTAAAACTGCAATTACTATGGTAAGCAGCAATTTGTGATATATTGTTTGGGCTATTACGAGCTGCCGGTATCCTTGCACAAGGGAATCTTCAGTCTCCACAAGAAATGCTGGAAGCTCTAAAAATGAATTTTGCATATAAATATAATGCAACTAAAACATGTCACATATTTCCCTTTATATACCCTCTTCCCTTACATGTGCTGTGTCCTAAGGAAGTTAAATTGTGAAAACATATGTGAAGATCTACCTACTACTATTACTCAGCTACAAAAGAAAATTGCTGTATTTACTTTCTCAGAATTGTCTCTGTGACATAAATCTTTGAGACAATGAACAAATTTTTAAAAATTAATTGATAGGAAAAACTTGATGTGAATGCATTATAAATGCAAAATGGAATGTATTTCTTAATCTTTGTTTTCTTCCCAAACCAACATTGGTATCAGTGTTAACAATTTATAGGAAATGGTTGCATAATATGCCCATAAAATGGCTTTTGTGTTTTTCATTAGTTGTTTATATTGCATAAAGCAGGACAGCATGACTGGAATTACTGGTTTCCTTTTGATTTTAAAAAACCCAAACCAAGAAACTACCCACCAAACTCTTAATGTAACTTTCATTTTGATACTTAATTGCAGTGTGCATGGGAGAAGAATAGTTCTCCCAGGACTACTAAGAGCTGCTCAGAACATTTCTGTTATATACACTTAAAATGATGCAAAACAATTCTATAGAGTTGCTCACTGAAAAGGTGATGAGTTCTGAGAGAGAGGTGTTACAAAGGATAATAATATGCTATCCTTTGTCAAGTAACTAACTTAGCTTGCTACCCTCTCAAGGTTTCTCAAGACTGTTTGGATCTCTATACAGACGCTGTACAGCTGGATGATAATTTTTTTTATTTCTAAAGATCATGAGCCAAAAGAGATACTAAAAAAACCCAACAACCCACAAATCCAAAATCACTGAAAGTAAAAAAGAGATTACTAGCTAGACTTTTGGGAAAATAACATAGTGTATTGTATTACAGTTTATCAATTATAAAGATAAAAACTAATTAATTTATGGTCACACTCTTGTTTTGCTAAGGCAAGTATTATCTTGAGTACCGCATGCTAGTCCGATAACCCACATGGAAGTAGGGTTTCACTGAGGGTTTTTAATGATGTGCCTTGAGTTTACAGAACAGTCTGTCTGCTCAACTGAACAACTTCAGATTTGAAATTCAAGCATTTGAACAGAGGCCAAATTTGTCCCTTGTAATCTTAGTCACTTAAATGAGGAGCATAAGTAGTATAGTACTTCCATGCAATATATGATCTCTGCATCCCTCAGATGGGATGAATTGCTTCTTTTAACTGTAGGATGTGTAAGGTCTGCTCAAGCATACCTAAGGAGTTGCTGTCCCTGGAGGAATCATTCTTCTTATGTCCTCCTGTCCTCGCACTCTGTGTCTCTGTTCCCTTCCTTGTGGTGTTAATGCTTGTATGTATGACCCTGTGATGAACCTGTTCAGAGGGATAAAACAATAGAAAATGAATCACTGCTAATGTGATTTGTTTTCTCATAGCTGAGTCCCATGACCATTCTGATTGCAAGGTTAAGCAAGAGCAAGTGGCAGAAGAAGGGAAATGAAACACGGATAGTTGACAGGGCACAGGAGAGCTGGGACATTTGTGATAATGAGCTGTCAGATGAACTTAACTGTAATATTAGTCTGTGCTCTGATTTAAGTGGCTCAGTTTAGTGCCTAAAAATAAGTGTGATGAGTTCAGGACAAATTGTCTTTAATGAATGCTGTTTTGCTAAAATGCCATGTCCCTTAGGTGTTTGTGGCCATGCTGTTTGTTTGCATTACTACTTTGTATATATTCTTACAATACTGCTTTAATATACAATACTTGGGAAATAGTTTAAAAACTTTTAAAAAATTTTCTATAATGTTTTTAGGCTCTTATGATATACTTTTTTAAATACCTGAGTGTGGGAGGAAATATCTTTGCACATTTGTGAATACAGAAGCACAGCCTCAATGTCTAAAGAAGGGCCTGTGTGTCTGAAAGCTTACTTACTTTTTCTATGTAGATTAATTGATTTAATAAAAGATACAAACTTTGCATTAAAGAAAAATCCAACCTTGGCTGCCATACCATAAGTTGGTAGAGTTCTGCTGACCTTAGCACTAGCTGAACACTTGAACTGTGTACGCTGGGCTGAGAAATTAAATTCATGCTAAAACGCTGATTGAAAGTAGAGGGTGGAGAAAAAAAAAGCCGCATTGATGCCACCTTGTGGAAATTAATAATAGCAACAAAAGTAGTTTTGTAGAGTTGCACAATATAAACAAGTTTGGGTTCTCACAGTGTGACTCTGATACTGTGTGAACCCTGTGGTGCTTTTGCAATATTCAGTGGGAGCTGTGATGGGGGACGTGCAGCTCTGAGCTCTAGGTACAGTGCTGCTTAACCAAGTATTTCTCCTGGTGTGACTGGACATGTGCATGCTAGCCCAGCTCTCCCAGCTGTCATTGGTGTGGATGGATGCTATACTTGTGTTTCTCCCTAATAATTTGAAACGAATTGCAAGCTTCCCCTTTTTGCAGTCCCAGAACTTGGTTATGTGGCGACCTCTTCAGTCTCTTGAGCTTCAAACTGTGGCTGCAGATTTTAAATAGTCTGCAAGCTGTCAGGAGGCACACTAGGTATTCTTCACCTTGCTCTTCCTTCTTGAGGCTGGGTTTTTGTTTGGTCCTTTAATAGAAATACTTTTTTTTTCTTAAGTGCATATACTTTCCTCTTTGCATTTTAGTGTCAGTCATACTTAGTGCGATCTAAGATGCATGTAAGGGAAGATCCTGTTACAAGGGTGTTTTGCTTTAATGAGAGGGAGCTGCACCAGGCCCTTAGGAATTGTGGTTTAGCATAGCTATTAAAGACATGAGCATCCTTTTGTTTCACAAGAAATGGGTGTTTTTGCAGCCTTGATAGGAGAGGTGAAAAGTATGTTGGGAAACAAGTTCTTATCAGTAGCGTACTAAAAAGAAATATTAAACAAACAGTCCTATGGTATTGTATTATCACACAAATAGCCCATTATGTTGTATGTGAAAAGTTTCTGAGAATCCACGATATACAAGATGAAGTTGTATAAAATCAGATGGTGTTTCTCTCTTTTCACTTTGGCTAGAGGGTTGACTAGAACAAACACAGACCTGGCTTTCCTGGGGCTCCGAGAGAGCTTCATCTGCCCCCCTTTTCCAGCATTTGTCCAGCTACTTGGAGTCATTGGGCGTGCTGTGCTGGCACCATGAGTGCCAGTGTGATGGCCGGCAGAGAGCTCATGTTCCCTAGGCTGCTTCCCCAGCCTCGTGCTGAGCTGCAGTGAGGATGTGTGGGCTTTGAGGAAGCACTGCTGATGCTGCCCTTGGGTTCCTTACTCTTTGAACACTGTTTTATCTGTGTTACTTGTTTGTGGTGAAGGATCAGGGCCTTTCAAAAGTGTTTGTGAATTACTGAAGTGTCAAACTGTATGCCTGAAAATATGGTGGGCATATGGGTTGCTAGTTTATAGTGGTTTCTGTGCGTTGTTTTCTGTTTCTAAAGAGTTGTTCTGATGGTGTGTATTTCATTACTGAGGAAGCCTGACTTTTTCTCAAATCCACAGAGTTTAGAAAGCCCAGCACTTCAACAAGTATCATTTACCGTCAGACGAGGGGAATTATTGGCTGTGGTTGGTCCTGTAGGAGCTGGAAAAGTAAGTCAATGTTTGCTCAATTCTGTGGGGTTTTTATGAGTCTGTTGAATGTGACTTGAAACTTTCTGTGTATAATAACATGTTTCACATCAAGATACTGGCATTCAGGAAAGGCAGATGTCCTTCTGGAGGTGGGGAGGAGGTGGTTCAGAGTTAAACAACACTTTGTACGTTGCTTCTAGACTGCATGTGAAGAGTACTAGTGCTCTTCTGCTGCTAGCATTAGTTTGAATGACAGGGTGAAGTAGGCCATCATGCCAGTAAACACTGCTCGGTCTCTGTGATGTCTTTAATGCAATTAAACTTTTCAATTTTTATTTTATTTCTTTAATCTTTTCCAGTCTTCACTCTTAAGTGCTGTGCTTGGTGAGCTTCCTAAAGACAAAGGTTTGATAAACGTTACTGGAAGAATTGCCTATGTTTCCCAGCAGCCTTGGGTGTTTTCTGGTACAGTAAGAAGTAATATACTGTTTGACAAGGAATATGAGAAAGAAAAATATGAAAAAGTTTTAAAAGTCTGTGCTCTTAAAAAGGTATGTTTTTCTCTTTGTGTGTTTTATTTTCATGATCTTTATTTTTATTTAATGTTCTTTCAGACTTGGGGTACATGTTGCAATCTATAATATTTAGAATTGATTATTATTAGTAGCATGCGAAATCCTATTGCTTAATAATATGTGCGATTATTTTTGACATTTGTGTGTAAGCACATTCTTGTAATTCCTAAATATTTCACTAGAGGGAGCTGTAGTTTATATGAAGCACAGACAAATTTGGAAAAAGCTATTCCCAATTATTTAATTTCATAATCACATTTAGCCTTTTTCAGTGGCATTGTGGTAGATCTGTGTGTAAATGCACTAAAAGGTGGCAAATAAATGATCAAGCTAGCGCTATTTTGTGACTTCCATTTTGTAAATATTTTATACGCTTTAAAAAAAAATGTCATTTGTGTCATGTATTGTGCGTTGCTAACGGCTATCAAAAGAACCTTAGTGCTATATGTGGGAGAACTTGCTGAGCCCAAGTAGTTTTATAAAAAAATATTTCTGAAAGGTCTATGCGCAAAGGAGTTTGTGACATGAGATACGGAAGAGGATTAAGCCAGATTTGTCAAGAAACAGACATTTTGCTTGGCAGCTAAAAAGGTTTTATGCAGCATGTTATGATATTCCTGTCAGCAGCGACACAGGTGAAAAGCAGATGGTTACTGCGATGAAAATTTTTTGCAAGGTTTTTTACACATGGTAGATAGAGTTTTAATATCTCGTGCTGATATTTAGTCATATGCTGTTGTCTAAACTTAAGGTTTTAGTGACTTTAAAAGACAGCAAACTGCATTTAAAAAAAACCCACTTCATACTTGATGGTAGATTTGCTTTCATAGTTTTCTTTCAAATTTATGTATCTTATAAAAGCTGTGAATAAACTTTCAGAATATGTTATATAGCTTAATATAAAACTTCTGTTGAGAATAGTATTCTTCCTGAATAAGAATTACAATATTATGACATAATAATGCAATTTTGTTCTCTTACTTGTAGTCCCAAACCCTGTAAATAAACCAAATTTGTCTGATGAATGTTGTGGTTATTTTTCTTGGATATATTGCAGTAAGAATAAAAGTAATGCAATTTTTAGGGACATTTGCAAATTAAAGATAATTTACTGATAATAGTTCAGGCTTTTTTTATTGCGACAGCTCATTTTGTCTAGTAAATAATAATTAATTTACTGTTATACTTCATAAGTTTTAGTTTGATTTTATGAATTGACAGCAAATATTCCTTGTAAGCACTAAGAATAGTAGTCCACTTCCCTTTGGCAAAGCTGTAGAAATAGTGAACTTTAAGATCTCGCCTATTTTTCCTCCTTTCTTGATTATCTTTTGCTGAAGGTACAAAGTCATAAAGTACCTGTAGATATTTCATTTAGTATGAATCCTTGTATTTCAATGTGAGATAAATTAATATATTTCAAATAAGAAAATGTTGAAGCAGCTTTGTCAGTCTTTGAAGTTAAAATGATTTAAAAAAAAAAATATCTTGCTGTCTGTTCTTTAACGTTCACAGGACTTGGAATTATTAGAAAATGGTGACCTAACAGTAATAGGAGATCGTGGAGC
Source organism: Athene cunicularia (assembly GCF_003259725.1). Lineage (NCBI taxonomy): Eukaryota > Metazoa > Chordata > Aves > Strigiformes > Strigidae > Athene > Athene cunicularia. The sequence goes on along the minus strand of NW_020799091.1, from coordinate 54,589,734 downwards.
TACACTGAGCGGAGGACAGAAGGCCCGTGTAAACCTGGCCAGGCTAGTGTTTTTTGCTGTTTCTAAAATTTACAAATTGTCAGACATTAGTGGCTGAAGTAAACAGATGTAAAACTTTATGATACTGACTTTTATTTAACCCTTTTAGAGCTGTGTATCAGGATGCAGACATCTATCTTTTGGATGATCCACTAAGTGCAGTAGATGCTGAAGTTGGAAGACATTTGTTTGAAAAGTATGTTACTGCTTTATTTTCATTTAAAATATAATTGTTATCTTCTAACTCCTTATAGAAAAACTTGAGAAAGCATTTTTTGGGGAAGTGTATCTCTTCACAAAACGTAATGCATTCACTTTCAACATTTATTTTTCCTCTATTTTATGTATTTGGAAGAGGTATAGTTTTTTTCCTGTGTGTGTCTTTCATTTTCTACTTTATTTTAAAAAGACCCATAAAAGTCTATTTTGAAGATACTATAATTAGAATTATTCTTAGGGAATATATGGCATTTTCTTGAGGAAAATGTCAGATTTCATACATGAGCATGGGGGTTTCTGAATACTAATACTGCGTGAAGAATAACGTAGGATGGTATTTTCAATCACTTCTTAGTTTGCTGCAGCTTTATTTATGTAGTAATAAACACTTGAATTAAGTGGCTAAAGAAAAGGACAGAACTCTCTTAGATTCTTGAGTGATTTTTCATTTTGGTTCTGGAATGGTTGAAATTTCTCTCAGGTAGGTGAAACAGGGAACTGTGGCCCTGTTTCTGTGGAGAGCAGAAGTAGAGGAAAAAAGAATATATAAGTTTACCATGAAAGAGAGAGATACTGGACCTTCCTCCATTCCTGAAGAAATAGGACGGTGTTCATTGAAAATCAGGTTCCCATCTCAGTAAATTTCCTCTTCTCTGTCTCTGTCTGCTTTCAAACTGCCTAATATACGGCATGTAGCGTGTATGAGAATAATCCAGTTATTCCTAGCTTGTGTTTTGTCCTTGCTTCTTCATAGCTTGTGGCTCTTGGTATCAAAGGGTATAATCTATAATTTATTAGAACAAATGCAGTCGACTTTGGTTGAAACATTAATTGAGAGTATTTTCTTGAGTGTACTTACATCCTTTGAATTCCATGCTTCAAATACATGAATTGATTTGGTTTTACTGTTGTTTCCTCCTCTCCATCACTAGACAATCGTAAAAACTTGTCTTGCAGAAATGGTCGTAGAATTTGCATTGACTAGCATTGCATGCATGTTCTTTTTCCCCAGATTGGGAAGCTTTTAGTATCTAAATTTGAAAATTGTACATCCTATTGATGCTTGCAGTTTCAAATCTGGAGATCCTTCTGAAACCCCATCAACATTTTGTTTTATTTTCTTGATTTCTTCAAATGGCTACTGTTTATTTCTGTTAGCCAGTATGGAGTAAGAGTTTTATGATGTGTAGACTTCATGTTCATTATTTTGTGCAGAATCATTTTCACTTGCCACAACTGATAGTTTGTTACTTCTGTAGTTCACATACTCTAAGAAATTCTTGTTGCGGCTATCTAGGCTTTAGCTGCTGCTTTTCTGTTTCTTTACGACTGCTCTCTACAGGCCCAGCATCTGAGTTCTGAAAGTGCGCCTGCCTGAGCTGTTAGCCTGTCTCTCCCTTAAGTCTTAAGGCCTCTTCACAAAGAGGAAAACAGGGGAGTACAGTAGTGCCTTGTAAAGGAGAGTTGACTCTTCAATTTATTCTAGGTTTTATGTGAGCTGTGACATTGGGAGCATCTATATCCTACTGCAAAACTAGAAGTCTGGATTTCTGTATGCACAGAACTGTAAAGGAGCTAGAAACCATTGCTCTGCAAGCACAGTGTATGTTTTGCTGATAAATGTATGGAGATGAGGAGGAATAAGGAGATTATCTCAGAGAATTTGAAACTCGGAAAACTAGTTGGAGTTCTTGCTTTACTTTTGTTTACTTTTTCTGACCAACTCCAGATCAGTTTGAGCAAAAAGGAAAAAAGTAGGATCAAGGCATTTTGTGGAAAAAGTGGACTGGGTGGAATAGTAGTAGCAAGGAACACTGAGCAATGCCTCCTGGTTCAAGATCCTAAGGGAGGGCTTTTTTACAAACAGAAGTTGTTTTCTGAGGCCTTCATGACAGCTATAGAAGGTGCTGGGAATAGTGGGGAGAGTGTTATGTTCAGTAGCTCACTTTGAAAAACAAGGCAGGGCATGTATCTTTAATGCTTCCTGAATAGTGCTAGAAATGTGGAGAAGAGAGAGCACTCGGGCAAGAATGATTTCTTAGAACATGGTGCTGAGGAATGTCTGAGAACCACTTCATACAAGCTGCCCCCAGGAGTCCAAACCGCGAGGCATAAAACAATGGATGAGATGGAAGAAACAGGGAATTATTTAATGAAAATCTGAAGTGGGTATTGTTTGGTTCACTCGCGCTTTTTTTTTTTTGTAATTTTATATTAATGTTTAATTTTTTTAGAAGTGTCTAGTCTTTGTGTTTACATCAAAGATAGGTATGTTCCGAGTGATTCCCCAAGGCTACTGTCTGTGGATGGCTGGTTCATTACATTTGCTGCTTCTCCCTGTTCTGTTCAGCTCCTGCAGTAAACAGTTTAAAATACATAAATACTTTTTAAATGAGAAAGAATACAAGTAGCACAGCTCCAGTGGGAAAACAGTCCATGGTATTATTAATAAGGGATTGTGTCTCTTAAAAATTCCTCTATAATACAGACAAGTTGTTCTGTAAATGATGGAGCAGATAAAGCCAGATTTCCAGTGAATTCCTCTCTCCTGGTCAGATTCCTTGGGGCCTAGTAAGGTATAAACTGGAGATTGCTTATTTTTGTGTTATTTGTAGCTGCTTCTTCCTTTGAACTCTCTTAATAGTTAACGGAAAGCATGCTTCAGCCTTTTCTCAATTGGGAGCAGCAGTATAATTCTCTGGTTTTGTATATGTGTGTATGTATATGAAAATATGCATATATTATATATAGATTTAAAAAAAAAAATCTTTTCATTACCTTTTAAGGAATGTGTTGTTTTGAAATGAGGGACAGCCATACAGATACAGTGGCATGTTTCCTTGTGTGATGAAATTTGGAATAGCCTGTGTTGTTCTGAGAAAATCATACAGTTGTCGTTAGATCCCAAGAAATTTCCTTCTCTCCCTGTACATATTTGTAAACATATTTCTGTAGATTATATGGTTTGAGATCTTTCATTGGATAGAAATTAAATTGTGTCATGTCAGTGATACTGACTCAAAAATGGTGTTTTTAAGAGTGAGATTTATATTCTGTCAGTCTGTTGAGACAGATGCTCTTCTGTAGGTATTGTTCTTCCCTTGTATCTTTTCCAGTTACAGAAGCTGTTGATGATCAGCCTGATTTCTTTCTGTTCCTCATCTGTGCTTGTGAGAGTAGACAGAGTTGCATGACGGTTTGGGAATCTTTTAAAATCAGACCTAAAGTTGTGATGATCCCTGGGAGTGGTATGCTAGTGTATCATTCCTACTATCAAACAGAGTTCTGCAAATCTTTTTTTGTTTTAACAGGAAGCTGTTTTGAATGTATGGTCATTTGTCTTCTCTCTCAGTTTTGCCTCTGGAGCTAGATAAAAGCTGCAGAAGAACCCACTGCATTTATCACAGCACAATAATCAACTTCAGCATTTATTCAGATGGAGCACCTTTGTACTAGGCAATGACCTCCCACAGGAATCAAGGGACATGTAACTGGGCAAGGGATCATGTGGCAACCATGTGTTGAGGCTGATCAGAGAGTCACCTGGCAAGTTGACCAGGTGTCCTGAAAGCTGAAGGAAGCTCTCTCTCCATTGCCATCTGAGGTGACTGAGCATTCCTCTGCAAGAGAGGGAAGGGAGCAGGCATGGGTTTGTAGCAAAGGTGTCCTTTGTCATTACAGAAAAAGGTGAGGAAGAATTGAACTGATGGCGAAGGAGAGCAGGAAATTCCATCATGCAAAGGGTATGGATTAAGAGGTCCTGAATTTCTCAGTGTGTTCTTACCTAAGCCCCAGAAGTGTTTGAAGGGAGAAGCAAAATGAAGTGGGGAAAATGAGGAAAAGAGGTTGTGGGTTTTTTTTAATTAGATATACAGATCTGAATATTTACTTTGTCTGTTTAAAGTAATTCGATTTTTTTAAACCCTTAGGAGTCCATGAATGCTTCCATCTCCTATGTCTCAAAGTTTGTAGGTCTCCTGTAATGTTGGAACTTTGAGGAAAAAGTGCTGTTATGGTGGTGTAGGTAATTAAAAACAAGTGGAGCTCATCAGTCTTGTAAAACTAGCAGATAAAAGCTAGTATGTCTTGTTTCTGTAGAGGGATTACGGACACAATCAGTGAGTCAGAGGAACCAAGCAAAGATAACCTTGGCATGTACTTTCCAATGCTGTGTTTAAAGGCATATACATATTACATGCTTTATCCAGTGGTAACAAGTGTACAAGGGAGTTGGTGTGTAAATTAAAGGATTTCATTTTGCTCCCTTGCCGGTGGGATCTCTCTAAATCAAGGATAGCTCTAAGATTTCCCACTTTGTGTTTCATACCTGGACCATACTCATGATGTCTCTGATACCACTGCAGTCATTATAGCCCTAATGAGAAGTACTGGGCAAACTTGAATGCCCTGTACATCTTTTTTGTATTACAGGTGTTGATCTTAAAAACGTATTAGTTATACCTTTACATTTAGATGATACAATTGAAATTTGTTGAACTTCGTTGTGTTTATTGTAGGGAATATATTTAAGAGGTATGAACACATGATAGTAATGTTGCTTGAGATTTTGGGGTTTGGGTTTTTCTGTGTGTGTTTTTTTTTTTTTTTTTTTTCCAGAAAGTGAAAAGCGTAAGTGTGGTTGCTGTACGTTGTGTTTTCAAAAACTGTAACATTTTACTGGTTTTGCTTTGCAGAAATGCATGTGGGGTTGGTTTTGTTGTTTTTTGTTTTAAATCACGCAATATAAAAGAAAAAAAAAACCACTTGCAGAACCCCAGTGCAGTTGCGTGCTTTAGAGTGCAGTTGCGTGCTTTAGAGTGCAGTTGCGTGCTTTAGAGTGCAGTTGCGTGCAGTTGCAAAACAGTATTATGAATACTAAACCAGAAATGGGCTTTGGAGGGAGGTATGCAAATTCATGTAGGAGAAGTTCATGAAGAGCTACTTAAACAGTAAGATTTCTGGCTCAGAAAGTCCCTGATAAATGGACTCTGGAAGCTGGAAATGTGTATCAAAGGAAGCATCACTATATATTTGCTTATATACTTTTTTTCAGTCATCCACTGCTGACTGGTGCCTGGGACAGGGTAGTGGATTTTGTGGAGCAGTTGTCCTTATGCATTAGTCCAGTGGAGACTGGAACTTGTCATGAGATGGAGAGAAATGGTTAGCAAGATAAGTACAGAAATAGAAACAGCGTAGCAGTGTCTGTGTTCTTTTTGTCTCTGGCAAACATACCACACCTTTTTTTTTTTTTTTTTTTTTTTTTTTTGGGGAGTTGTCTTCTCTAAACCACTTAAATTTAAAGGGAAAGGAGAGGAAAGCAAATGTAGTAAGTAAATTAATATAACGAAGGCGTTATGCCTGTGAGCACTTAGGCATGTGCTTTAATTTAATTTTAATGGTTATTTCCATTGAAACAAATGTAAGTATTAACTAGAATAAGGTTAAACTTGCATGCAAACTTTCAAAAAGGAGAGACAAAAAGAATGGTAAGGAAGAAAGTGGAATCATTAAAGAGGAGACACTTTGCAGAGGTGAAAGAAAGCTGGTTCTTGGAGATAAAAACTTAAAAAAGATTAAAGAACAACTTGTCTCAAAGAAAATAAAACCTGATAGGGAAGAAAGAAGAAATGAAGATTCATATGCATGAAAGTGTCAAGACACTGCTTGTGCACAGAGGAGCACTGTTTTGTTGTAGGCTCCCTTCTGAGTGTCTTCTGCTGCATGTTCTGCAGCATCAAAGCTCAAGCTAATTTATTTTTTTTAATTTTATAGAAGCTTGCTGTCAAAGTGCAGTGAGTTTTTAAAATGGATGATAGTATACCGTTACTGAGGTTTGTTAAAGCATTGGTTGATTGGTTGGTTATTTTTGTTGAATTGGAAAAGTGTAATTTCTGAAGAGATCTCTCCTGAGTCTGGTATATTCCTGATGATGAATGAAGGTCATTGATGCTACATTTTCAGGTGATAGAAAACAGGCAATACTTAAGGCAGTTTGGAGACAGACAGGGATTTGGAAAGTCTTGCTTAAGGATGTGAATTAATAGATGTGTGCATCAGGGATAAGTGCAAAGTTTTGACTTCATGAACACACAATGAGCAGGGATCAGTAGTTTGGCAGTTTTATGGAAAAGGAGGTACAGATTGAGTTAGATCACAAATCCAGTATGTCAGCAACGCCATGCTCTTGTTAAGCAAAGAGTGCCCTGGGATTTATGACCAGTACTGCATCTGGCAGTACAGGTAAAGTAACCCTCCTACTATGTTTTGTACCTGTAAGGTTTCAACTGGAAAAATGTTTCAATTTTGTGCATTTCCAAAAAATGTAGACCAGCTTCAGACTCCAGTGTAGTCATCAAGAACATTCAGGTGTCAAGGGTGGGGAAGAAAAAAAAAAGAAAAAAAAAAAAGACAAAACTGTTGTCACTTAGAAGAAAAAAGTAGTCTGTTTGGGGGAGTTTTGGGGTTTTTTTCCTTGTCTGGAGAAGAAGGACTTAATGTGTGAAGGGACTGTGTACACAGAAATAATCTGGTCTATTGACCTTTGGAAATTAGTGGATTGAAATTCCACCAAAAGATGTAAGCTTGGACTTCAGAGAAAAATTTTGTAATGGTGAAAGTAGCTTGCCCTGGAATACGTTTTCAAGGGTGCTGAAGTTTCTGTTGCCAAGTTTAAACAACCCATTCAACATCTGTCAGGAATGCTTTTAAGTTTAGATACTTGGGGAAGAGGATGCAACTTTCATAGTCCTTCATCCCCCTCTTCCTTGTACTGAAGAAGCTGAAGAACCTTTGGGTCTTCTCTGTTTGAATCTCATCTGTCTGAGTGCACACGTGTTTGTGTGTGTGCACGCTTGTGTATTTAATGAATGTGCACTGGCAACTGCAATTTGTGCAGTAATTTGTCCTGTTGTCATGCATTACATGTGCTCACAGTCTAACTAACAGTAGGCCTCTCAAGACCAAGAGAAGTACAAGAAAGGTGAATTTCTTGTGGTTTTTAACAATGTATAAAAAGGTGGTGGTAGTTCGAGGCGTACTCCTGCAGACATCTCAGCCCTTGGACCGGGTATGGCCACTGTTGAGGCAGGCTTTCTCTGAAATCTCTGTATCGTCAGTGAGAAAGGGAGACACTTGCATGTGGTGGTTCACCTATAATTGGGTGTTTCACTAGAACTGATGGTTGCTTTTCTTCAGCTCCACAGAGCAGTAGTTCTAAAAATAGATGCATGATGCAACTAAGCCTTAGTGAACCAGTTAAAAACATAAACACAGACTATTTTGGGGGGGTTTGTTTTTTTCTTTTTCAGTTCTAAGTCAATACCAAGTTTTCACTAAATTCAGTGAGCTCTCTGAGTTTTGTGCCAGCCCTTTTATCATATTCAGTTTTGCTGAGCCTCTCTTTGAACTCTGGCTTCAGTCTTCTGTGGCAGCCAAGGCACCATACAAACATAACGCTTACTGTAAACTGCAGAATGGATGTTGTCAAATGGGAGAGAGAATATTTAAAAAAAAAAAAAAAAAAAAAAAAAAAGGTTTTGAACCTAAACCTCAAGTAGTTTGGTATTTTGAAACAGACATTAGGTATATACTTAGTATTTGACTAGTTTTGTAACTTCTGTGCTTGATGATGATACAGTATTTTAAATGGCAAAATTTTCTAGTGAGCTGTCTGAGCAGTGAGTTGTTTAACTCAGTAATAGATCTAAGTATATGCTCTTTGTTGAGATTTTTTCCTCCGTGTGCTTGTGCCAGTGAATTGTGACAACAATTTTTCTACTCACCTGTTATCAACAAACTATTCAGCTAGCTTCTTTCTACCCAGATAGACATGAAATCGAGAATTGTTGTTTTTTTTAAAAATTCTCAATTGAATGACCTGATACATCAGTGGAAATATATATTTCCACAGAGGTCATTCTGTCCCAAGATCAAGATCACGCAGGATGCTGTGCTGACAGCTCTGGTTCTAATTGGCTTGGTCTGATGCTGTGATAACCCACTTTTTTTTTTTTTCCCCCCTCTTTTTTTTTTTTTTTGCCTCCAAATGCAAACTTGAAGTGCAGTGGTCTCACCATGACTCAGGATCAAAATTTAAAGGTTTTTAGCCATTGGATTTTTTAGTGGCTAGTTTGTCCCAGTAAGCTATTAGACATACATCTGGCACACAGAAAATCTAGTGATCAAAGTGGTATATAGGATGTGGGACTATGTAAGGGAATTCCATGGTGAATACTTGATATATTATGTTTTGGCCATAATAATTTGTCCTGCTAGGCAAGTAAATAACCTGTAGCCTCTCTGATCTTTGTCTAGTTCTCTGCACAGGTTTTGTTGAAGATTATGTTTTGTTGCATGTCTTCAGCTGGTGCTTTAGTTGTCATGTGGCTTGTTTCAGTGACTGCTCAGAGGGTGGATGGTAACCACACCAGAATAATACTCCCACGAAGAGCTTGGTGTATAGATAGTTGCAGCTGCTCAAATAGTTATGCAGCTGCAAATACCTTGATTAATTGTTACCTTGGCTACCTAAGAATGACATCATGGGTTTATAGGTACTTTTTGAATGCTGCATAGCAAGCATGTAACTTGTCAGGCAGAATGTTGCTTTTAACTTTCTGCACAGTTTATTTGGAACACTATAATATACTTTCTGCATGTAATTATGCTGACTAGTACTGCTATTAACCATTTTATAGTACTCTACTTTCTACAGTCTTTGTAGGAGTGGTAAAATAGATGTTAAAAGCTGTGTAGGGAGATAATTGAATATACAACATGAATGCATGAAACACAGTAAGCATTATGATGATATTGCTATTAAGATAATGGTTTTTTTTCTGCCTTACTCCTCTTACTGCTTATTTGCATTTCTGCTTTGAATTTGTACTACTGGATTGCTGTGGTTTTGCTTGTGTCTTTTGGAGACTGGAGAGAGAGAATTTGGGAGGGGGCGTGGGGTGGTGTTTGTTTTGTGGTGAGTGCTACCCTTCTTTGTCATGTTAGCAAATGGGAATTAGCATGTTAGTGAAAATCAGCCAACAGGGGCAGATCTGTGAAGAAAAACGTGCGATGCCAAGGTCCCAGTGCAGTTCAGAAGGTTATGCTTTGAGCTGTCTGCAGCCTGGCCCTTCAGGCTTCATTCCTCATCAGCTGAATACAGATGAGGGGTGCTACTGAAATGTGTGTTCCCACTTTGTTTTGTCTAGAAGTCCACTTCATGGGCCCCAGTACTACTCAACAGTACAAGCAACAGCAGATTGAGTTGAGACAACTAGGAGATCTTAAAAAAGGCACTCCTGATACAAATGGAAAATGCAAATGTATACACCTTCACTGAACACTTCAGTTCTAGACAGTATCAGTTTTCCTTGTTTTCTTAAGATAATGAATACTTGAGAAAGGGACCTCCTCTCGAAGGGTTTGTCTCCTTGCTGTTGTACTGTGGGGATGAAGGCAATTAAGAGTGTTAGTAGTGTTGGGTGTTGGATTACAATTGTGTCTCAGCTGTCCCTGTTGTACATGAAGAGCATGTTTGCAGGCCTCTTTGCTTGTAAACCATTGCTCCACTGCTATATTTTTGGTTGGGGTTTTTTGTTTTTTTGGTTTGGTTTTTTTTGGCTCTGGCAACCTTTCAAGGCTCTACTAAAAAGATACCAGATACTTTTTCTGCTAAAATTGTATGGGATTGAACTGCACTTGCCAACTGGTTCTGGTGTGCCCAGTTCCTCCTTCATTTCTCTCTTCAAATCACAAACTTCTGGGGAAGCCTCTAGGGTAAGCAGGCAAGGTACTTGGAGAGGAAGGTAAACCCTGCTTCCATGGGAGAGGTGGTTGAAGGATCTTGCTCCTCTACCTCAGTGCATACCTGGATGTAGGTCAAATCAGTAGTACTGTTTACTTCTCCAGAACTCTCACTGGCTCACTGTTATAGCTGCTGTGAAAGCTCATCTCAGAGAAATTACTTTTATTTACTGTATTTTTCCATAATTGTCCACAGTATGTTGCTCTGCTTTCTCTTTCTGTTAGTTTAATTTTTGTTAAATACCTTCTTTGCAATTCAGCTTATGACATGTACATTTGTTAGGAGGATGCTTAAGGCAATTTTGATGAAGTGTCCTTATGATATTTCCGTCTCTTTCACCCCAGACCAGAAATATGAAATTTCTCTTCCGTACCTTGAAAACTTAAAAAGTTAAATAAGGAAAATGTTTAAGTGTAATTTTTATAAATGTAATAAGCATGAACATATTTTTTTATTTTAAACATTGTATAGTTGAATAGAAGATGTTTTTCAGAAATAGTCAAAATGCTTTAGGATCCTTTATTTTTTAATTAATTTTTCCATCTCTTTGCAGATGTATTTGTCAGGCCTTACATCAGAAGATCTCTGTTTTGGTCACTCACCAATTGCAATATCTCCGTGCTGCAAATCAGATTTTAATTTTGAAAGATGTAAGTGATTTTAGTGTTTATATCTCACGTATTTCTAATTATCCTTTTTGATCTAGGAATGGAAAACAAACAGTTAAATACTCTTATTTTTAGTTTGTAAATATATTTTTTTGTCTACTAATGACCATGTATGGTTTTTTAAAAGATTAATAATTATTAATTAAGTTGATTTTTCTTAGAATACCTTACCTGAAAAATCTGTTTCTGAATTTTGTTATGCATATATGTAATATTACATACTGTGTTTTTCTTACATATATATAAAATATATTGTGAGAGAATTACTTAGTTTGATACTATGTTAATGCTTGGCTTTTATTCTTGTTTCTTACACTTTTGTGTGAATTAAGAACTTCATTGATTTTGCAACCAGTCCATTTTTTAAATTAAGGCTGAGAAATGGTCACAGATAGCTTTGAGAATGAGCAGGCCTTCAGCAAAACTGATTCCTTCCAAACTGTATTGTACCAGATATTCATGGGTAGAGGGGAGATGCAAGATCTTCAGCTGGTTTGGGGGATTTTTTTAAAGGTTGGCTAGTGAAGTACTTCAAATTACTTTTCATGCATCACAAAGTTGCAAAAAGGACATTAGCTGTCTTTTTCCTTCCATTCAGATCTCTTTAAAAGTTACAGTAGCTTTCTAGAAATTAGTTTGTGATAGAGCTGTAAGAAGTGGAGAAATGGTTTAGCTTGCTCCTTGCAGATCTGTGAGGACCAGAAAATTAAGCTAGTATTTACCCCTAGCATGGTGTAAAAAGACTGATGTTTATGCATGTAGTTCAATAGCTTGTCCTAAAGCTGCATGGCAGTCTCCCACAGCTTCTTCAAGGAGGTAAATCTTTGTAACTAGGACTTTTATCATCCCATTTGTATGCTCCTTGGCCTTGTTAGCTGCCGGGAAGAGACTGGTTAGAGGGTGAAGAGCCTGTTTCTGCTCTTCTAAACGAGGAGCTGATAGTTAGAGCCTTCAGCTCAGTTACTGCAGTGAGATGAGCGCTCAGCAACTGCAGAACCTCAGAGGCAGCAAGGGTAGATAGGAAAAATTGTCCTTTACAAAAAGTGTATAATGAAGATAATCAAAGCTTATATTAATTGTAGGGTAAAATGGTGGGGAAAGCTACCTATGCAGAGTTCCTGAGATCTGGCATCGACTTTGCTTCCCTTTTGAAAAAAGATGAGGAGGTAGAGCAGCTGTCGGTTCCAGGAACCCCCAACCTGAAGTCTGCCCGCAGCCGAACCTTCTCCGAGTCCTCAGTCTGGTCCCAGGATTCTTCTGTCCACTCACAGAAAGATGGAGCAGTGGAACAACCACCTGTGAGTGCTCAAAGGATACATGTGTCTCGATTCTTGTCTGGCTGGTTTTTAACTTAATCTTCAACAAGAGCTTTCACTGCTGCATTGAATTTCAGTGTTGGATGGGTTGCCTTAGCAGGTGAGAGCTCGCATACAGTGGATCTGCCCAGCGCTGTGCTTGGCTGGCAGTCCTGCAACCTGTGCTGCAGAGGGCAGGCATCCCACAGCTCTGTGCTGTTCTGTTCAAACCCAGCAGAGTGAGTTTGTTCAGGTTCAGCATCAGCTCTGCTGGATGCAGAAAGGATCGCTGTAGCTGTCCAGAGATATCGCACTGTGCTTCCTTCATCTCGTCCTCTGATAGTGGTGCTTTAAAGGGCCAGCACCACTGTATTGGGTGGGTTCTGTCTGTTTGTGTAGTGCTGAGCTCAGATGAATACTTTCCCTGAATCCTGAGCTCTGGAAAATGCATGCAGAAGTAGTGGCTTTAGACAAGGTCTACATTTGCATGACTGGTGTTAACATACCCACTTGACCTGGCCCTGAGGGCATAACCTTAGGACACCACTGTGTTGCTCTCCCCAACCCTTCTATTGGTGAAAACGGAACACATGGTATGGTGCCAGCTTGACTTCCAGGTGCCTTGTTATCTCTTGATCTGTACAGTGCAAAAGTAGCCGTAAGGTTTCTCTACCAGAGGTGGCCTTCTGCTGGTGTCCTTGCATTCACACAGAACAACACAGGAGCCCTGTGGCACTGCTAGGCTTGTGCTAGCACTGCATCCATGGAACACATGGAACAAATGGAACAAGTAATCCCTGCGAGTCCCTGATGATTGTCACTGTTATGATATGGGTATATATTATTTCTTTTTCTTTTCTATAATGAAAAGCAGTGAGATTAAAAAAATAAAAAAGAATACTACAGACTTTTTCATACCTTTTTAGAGGAATGGTTTTATGCCCCAAAGCAGTAAACTTATCTGATACTATTAATGTCCCAGCGGCAACTGCACTATTAAATCCACAAAAGTGTGCCAAACGTTTTGGCAGCATTAAAGCTGTTTGATGGGGACAGGGGTGGAGGGATGGGGGATGGGACTGAAGAAACAAAAAACCAAGATAGGCTTCTCTTCTTTTATGGGTAAGTGGAATTTCTCCTTTCACATCTGAGTCATGTCTGTTGATTCCCCTCCTCTTGTACAGCCATGTCTGCTGACAACAGAATCAACTGTTATGTGCCCACTGACCTGGCACTAGTTTTCCTATCACATATACTGCTAAAAAAAAAATAAATTATGGCAGTTTGTTTATTTGAATAGTTCTTTTACCTTCTTTATATCTGTCTCATTTCTTTCCTTTTCTGTCTTTCAGTTTCCCCCATCCATTGTTTGCTTAACTTGACTTCTCATTTGTCATTTTACTTGTTTTTCCTACTAACAGATGCTTTGTTGGTACTTAGAAGGGGACGATTAGAACTTTATGGGGAATTTGTTACTCTGGGCATATGTTGATTGGTTTTGGTTCATACTTGCAGAATAGTATTTGCTTTAAACGCTTTTCTGAAAGGAAAGGTTACACACGCTTGCATTCTGAAAAAAGAATCTTTTCCAAGTCAAGGCCTTAGTTTCCAGAGCTGTTATGACTGAAGGTAGTATATAAGAAAAAAACCTGGTTTATCAGTCAGAGTAAACATTTCTGGCTGTAAATGAAGTCATGTTACATTCTGTGATGCAGTGCAAAATAAAATCCCCACGGTGTCATTTTGCAGAATAGGTTTTTCAGTATTACTGCAGTGAGACTAATTTTTTTTTTTGTCAAAGCTATAGTTTCAATAATTAAAGTTTTTATATGTGTAATCACTTTATCTCCTTATTTAATTGTTTGCCAATTCTGAACCTTGACTTTCAAGTGGCTTAGTCTCAATCTGTAACTGCAAGGTTGATGTTCTTTATTCTGTGTTCTTTTTTTTTTCAGGCTGAAAATGCACTGGCTGCAATGCCAGAGGAGAGTCGCTCTGAGGGAAAAATAAACTTTAAGGTTTACAGAAAATACTTCACTGCAGGAGCAAACTACTTTGTGATTTTTATACTTTTAGTATTCAATATTTTGGCACAGGTAAGTTGTTCGGAGCCACAAATAATACTGAATGTATTTTGGGTTTGCCTTTTTTCTTTCTTTTTCTTGTTAACATAGTGTATACTTGTTACTGTGATGTTTCATCTGAAATGTTTGGGAGCATGGTGTTTCTTAATAATTGTCATATTTGCAATCAGAGTTTTTCTATCAGCATGGAATTTTGGTACAGCATTGAGAGGTCTTGCACTGATACTTATTTCAACAGTTTTAATACTTTATTGTAATTATTTTTCTGGCAGCATGCCACAGAAGTTATAAGCCAGTCTAATTTTTGGAGACAGAGAACAAAATCATAAAATGTATAAAGTAGTGTTTAACAAACCTGAACAGTCAATATGTCTTCAGTTGAGGGGAGGGTAAAGAGATTTACTGGTTATGGGAAGACAGAGTCTGACGGAAGTGTTAAAAGAAAAGCTCATCTGCTGATAAGCGCAGGTAATATGAAGGGCTAGAAGGGAGGCTCACTGTTTAGTAGAATAAGAAAGTGAGGAAGAGGATAGGCAAATATTGTGTGTAATGCAGATTGTAGCAGGTATGTAAAAGAATTTTTAAACATGGAAAATTATTTTGAAACTTACTGAAAGAAATGGTAGGCTGAGGAAGCTGCATGAAGATAGCTTATTGCCTTTTTCTGTGTTTCCTGCAGAGAAAGCTTAAATTCATTTCATGGAAATGATTGGTCTTGGCTGTAAAAAATAGTCTATATATTTAGACATGTTACTTCCTTTTTCTTTGTCCTTGAATTGAGTCTATTGGGAAGATAGCTGAGCAAGATCAAATCTCTGCAGTAGACCGCCCAGAACTTCAAATTCACGTGAACAGAGGTGTATTTTGAGATAAATAACCCTGTTACAAGTTTGTAGTCACAGAAGGAAGGTGGCAGTAGGAGTTTTTCTCTTCCTATCTTCTCTCATCCTCCTTCAACCCTGTTTCTGGTAATTATCTCCTGTAAACACAAATTTCTGGACTGGTAACATCAGAAAGTTTGTTAATCAAAAAGCATTTTGGAATATCTCTAGTAGCAAATTTAGGAACTGAAAAAATGAATTCTTTAATGTGCAATTAACATACATTAGGAAGAGCTACTATATTTTGTTTGCTTGAGTGTATTGCTTTCCTTTAGTTTACTATCATGTAAGGTAATTTAAGGTAACTTCTTTCTTTGTAGATGGTTCTTATGCATCTTCTAATGTGCTTTGCAAATTGCTGCTGGTCTTGAAAGACTGGATGGCATACTTTCCTGAATATGTGATGTTTTCCCAGAGAACATGAAAGAATAGCAAGGAAATTTAACTTTACAATGTTTTTTTTCATTTTGTAAGATGATTCTTATATTTGCCTCTTTTGCTTAAGGTGGCGTATGTGCTCCAGGACTGGTGGCTTTCTTACTGGTAAGTTGAAGATAACTGGTCAGTCATTTCTGCCTTTTCAGTCAAGTGTTGTTTGCCTAATAGAAGTCAGTATTGTATAGGTGGTGGTGGTGGTGGTGGTAAACCTGTTCTAGAAAACTTCAGAATATCATAGAATCATATCATAGAATGGTTTGGGTTGAAAGTGACCCTGAAGATCATTTAGTTCCAACCCCCCTGCCATGGGCAGGACACCATCCACTAGCCCAGGTTGCTCCAAGCCCCGTCCAACCTGGCCGTGAACACTGCCAGGGAGGGGGCAGCCACAGCTTCTATGGGCAACCTGTTCCTGTGTCTCACCACCTTCACATTAAAGAATTTCTTCCTTATATCTAATCTACCCTCTTTCAGTTTAAAATTGTTATCCCTTGTCCTATCCACTACACTCCCTGATAAAGAATCCCTCCCCATCTTTCCTGTAGCCCCCTTTAAGTACTGGAAGGCTGCTATAAGGTCTCCCTGGAGCCTTCTCTTCTCCAGGCTGGACAACCCCAACTCTTGGCCTGTCCTCATGAGGAAGGTGCTCCAGCCCCCTTATCATCTTTGTGGCCTCCTCTGGACCCACTCAAGCAGGTTTATGCCCTTCTTATGTTGGGGGCTCCAGAATTGAGCATAGTACTCAAGGTGGGGTCTCATAGGAGAGGAATAGAGGAGGAGAATATGCTTGATCTTTTTCTGATCTCTGCTCATTTTGTGTGGGGGAAAAAAAATTAACTTTATGCTGAAGTGTAGCCTGTGATTGCTTCTACTCATGGTGTGATTTGTGATAACATCAGTGCACGTGATCTTTTGAACTAAAGATTTCAACAGAGTTGAGTCCAGAAACGATTGAACATAGTGCAAATGAATATTTGCTGAATGTGATTTGATGATAGTTATCTTCTGTATGCATTTCCACAGGGCAAATCATCAAGAAAAGTTGAATGTCACAACAAATGGAAATAATGGAGCAAATGAGACTGAACACCTAGACCTTAATTTTTATTTGGGAATTTACGCAGGTAATTACACATGCATGTGTATATGTCTGAAGAACTGTTCATTATCTGACCTATCATAATAAACAGTTTTGAAAGGTGCAAAGCAATGGCAATGTGGGGAAATGTGATTTCCAGCAGTAACTGAATAATGTTTTAACAGATTAGGAGCCCGAGTCTTGCTTCCTGACTAAATTAATTGGAATAAATAACATCTAAAAATCTAACAGAAGAAACAGGTTGAATGCAGACTCTTAATTTGCTTTGACTGGATTTTGTAAAGTAAACTAGGAATTAAGTATTCAAAAAGCCAGTCACTGTAAGGTTGTGGTTATTGTCTATACTAATAGGTCATTGAGCTAAATCCTTCAGTCATTATATGGATGGGCAAGAGGGATTAGAAATGGATCTTCATTCTGTGCTGTTCTAAAACTTGGCATGGCTACATTCCTTCTGAAGTTCCATAGCAAAAGAACCAGCTTTTATAAAGCATCCTAGATGGGTATGCAAAGCAGGATGTTAAAAACATTTCAATATATTTCAGTAGGTAGCCATATGCTTCTATTCAACCATATGGTTCTATCCAGAAAGGTGCATTTATCCTTGTATTCAGGCATCCAAACATCTTAAAATATTGCTCTGAAAGGTAGTAAAAATTGGCATGGAAAAATCGTGTGTGGAAATACGCTCTCAGACTCGTGCTATTAGCAGTTCTTGTAGTGTACGGTTTTGTGTGACATGGTAATGTCTTGACAGAGATGTAAACGATAGGTCTGAGAACAGGTGGAATACCAGAAGAATATGCTTTGAATGTATTCAGAAACATCTCTCATGAGTGAGGATAGGTGGAAGATTTTTTTGTTTTGGATTTTTGGGGGGAATCCACGTGATCTTAGTGCTTGACCGAAAACATTGTGCTTATCCTGGGAAGCAACAATTTAGGAGCCAGATATACTTGGCTCTTATTTTCTCTGTGTAATGTCTTATTTCATGAACCGTTCCAGTGGATTGCACAGTATGATTAAATGTGGCAAACTTGGTTTTCTCTGACCATATAACCTAAATCATGTTACAGAAAATTTTATCCTTTAAGGAAATTTCTTTTTCTAGATAGCAGAACAGCAAAAGTTACCTTTATATTGAAATGTTCAGATAGCTTAGTGAGATATTTGCAATAGTTGAACAGACAGCACTGACTTACAAAATTGTAAGTGCAGTTGGAAAAGTTATAAAAAGATGGCACATTTCATATGAAGTGCATGATAATCTAACAACTTTTTCTACAACCTCTGAAGCTGTATAAAATAATTTAACATTTTAATTTTGATTCTCAATGGAAAAAGAAAAAAAAATTGCCATGGTAGCTCCTTCCTAGTGCTTATTGTTTGAGACATGACAGATTTAGAAGAGTAAAATTTCTGTTAATGGGAAACCCCACTGGCTAGAACTGAGGCACCAATTCCACACCTTTTCTGTAAAGTGAGTGTGCAAAGAGTCCTTGCCTCTCATACTGAGGTGGTAAGCTTGTAAATGGGGAAAGCTAAAACCTTCAGTGTGAGAGACTCCAGATGAAGGACTGGAAAGTCTCATTCCTCCTACTTCTCCCTGGCCATTAGGGTCTTTTCAGGTGATTTGTTTGGTGAGGGTCATACCAGCAGCTTCCAGTAGCTTCCAAGCCTGAGTGAAGTTGTACAGAAATGTGGGGACCCCTGGGTGTGCTCACTCTCTTTCCACCACTCCTGCAGACTGCTGTTAGGCATGGGCTCTGCCACAGCCTTCTGCGTAGTACCTCTTCTGTTCCCTTTTTGCATGACCCACTTTTCTGTCTAGGTATGTGCAGTTACTCTTGGAAAAGTTGTTTTCTTTTACCTGGCCTGGAATACAGCAGTCAGGGTTAAGTCAAACAAGCTCTCATCTCAGCCACACGCTTTTTTCTTAAAAACAGCACCACATGGAACATGGGTAATAAATTGCGAGCAGACAAATGAAGTAGCGGTACCTTTTCTTGCATCCTGGGAGGGTACAGCACTAAGCAGGATGGAATAACTGATTGACTTAACCACGTCGTATTAACTTAAAACCTCACTGTTTTATGTTGATAGGGTCTAACTTAAGGGTGTCCTCAAAGCCTGAGCATCTGGGCTTGTGGTGGCTATGCTTAGTTTCCACAGCAGATTACCTGGAGCCTGGAAGCACCTTCACTGTTCACCTTCATTGACTAGGAATTTGGGCAGCCACATTGAAGATTACACACAGCAAACAGAGAAGCACCAATCTCATTCTTTGTTTCCACCTTTTGCCCTGTAGCACCCCTGTCTTGTAACTGGAGATGTGCCCAGAAGAAAGACAAACAGTCTGCAGACCAACTCCCTAGAAGGGTTCTATTTCACATGGCATAAGGAATGCATCTTATACTGTGTTAAAGAAATACACATAATTTAAATGATTTGATGTGGTTTACAGGGGGAAGAATGGCATGAGTGGTTTGGGCTGACTGAGAATAACACGAGGTTGTCTCTAAATAGCCGTGTATATATTACTTGGTTAATACCTGCTGGCAAATGTTGAATCTTCACAGTGACCTCTGCAAGCCACAATTATACACGGCACTGTGAAATGAATTTCTTTGCAAAGCTGTTATGCAGGAGGTTTTAATACAGATTTATTTCATGGGTTAACAGACATTTCCTACATTTCTATAAAGTACCAATTCTTTAAAACCAAAAAAGAGAAATTGCTTAAAGTGATGATACGATAGTAGCTGAAGCTAGTGACAAATAGAAGATAACCTGTTCTATACTCAGTCTGAGACCCTAGGCTTATGTTTGGATCCCTGCTATATACAGAAGTCAACAAAATTTGGTTTTAGTTGTTTTATTTTTAAGTTCTTTTCCTTTTGAAAGATCCATATGTGTATGCATGCTCCGTCCATGTTTGTGTTGTTTTTTTTTTTTTAATTTCAGGTTTAACAGTGGCTACAATACTGTTTGGCATAATAAGAAGTCTTCTGGTGTTTCAAGTTCTTGTTAATTCTGGTCAGACTTTGCACAACAAAATGTTTCAATCCATTTTGAAAGCTCCTGTCTTGTTTTTTGACAGAAATCCTATAGGTAAGTTTAATAGTAAAAAAGCCCTTAACATTTAATGTACCTCATTGATTATGTTAACTGTTGTATTTGTGGGCAATTATGATTTTATTTGTGTGGCTTTTTGCTTCTTTTACTTAAAATCTTTAAGTTTAACAGTGTGGTCTTTTGAAATTCAAAAGTCTTACTGCTGGTTGATAATTTTGGCTTCCTGGTGGTTGATCTTACTCTCTTCAGATGCAGTCTACAGAAAGATGAATTATCTGTTGCTTTGGTGTTGTACATTGACCTGCTACTTGCATTGCCATTCTGATTCAGTTACACAGGGGTCTCTTACATATGCTGCATGTATATGCATGCATTTTGTGGGTATGCCTTTCTTGTGCTTTTCTGTGGAAGCTTAACCCCAACAGTCATTTTCCCTTTTAAAAAGTAATTCTAAGCATGTGTGGTAATTCACAGTTTTGAGAAACTGTGTATCTTCCAGAATGCACAACAGCATAAAGCTTACAATTTAAAACTGTAATCCAGACCCTTATGTTCTTAAAAAAAAAAAAAAAAAAAAAAAAAAAAAAATTTGTTTAAATAGGCAGTTAGTAGGGATTTATTTATGTATGTCATGGGGATAGTTGGCTTTTAATTCCTGTCAGGAAGTAACTCTACAGTGTCAGAGACAGTTTCGGCACAAAGAATACCCAAGTTCAGAGGTGCTCCCTAGCATTGTACATTTGGCATTGTTGAATGTACCGCTCTTGCCAAATGTTATAAAATGTTATAAACATTGAAAAAAAAAACCCTAACACAACAAAATAACTAGCTACGTTTCAGTGTATGCAGTTCAGAAAAGGATGATGATGTGGATTGGCACTACGGTATGCAGATATTTTGTCTTGTGAATGGGATAATGGCTGTAGTATACACCACCCACTCTGTGGTGTCTCAAGAACAAGTTCCATGTTATTATTATTATGGTTGATAATGATAGGCAAAACAGAATATAACTTCTAGGCAAAATCAGATGAATTTTCTTTTATTTTCTATATTTATAAGTTGTATGGTTTAGATGGTCTGCCTAAGAAATTTTAAGTACTTATACTTCAGAAGTGCTTTTATTTCATAATTATTAATGAAATTTCTAAATATACTCATTGTAAAGCACATTATAATCTGTTGCTCTGTCAGCATGAGAC
>NW_020799091.1:54558847-54568879 GCF_003259725.1 Athene cunicularia | reverse complement strand
AAAAAAAAAAAAAAAAAAAAAAAAAAAAAAAAGAGAGAAGCTGGAGCAGAGTGAACAGAGTGGGGAAGTGGGGTAGTACTGATTAACTAGCCAGTCTTGCATGAGAAGCAGAAACCTCATGGTCTTCACTCCCTTGAAAAGGAATATAGGCTTGTTCTCATAGTTCCAGAAGCTGTTTAATGATTGTAAGGGTGTATAAGGATGGCTTTATTGTTTCAAATAAACTAGTAATATTTTCAGGAAAAAAATATGTGGAGAAAAGGTTTATGTCCATAATATGATGAATGAAATGTGTACAGTTTCCCCTTTATTTTTTTTAAAGGCGACTCTAAAACTGCAGAAGTTTAAGACTCTGTTACATGGTCTACTTGTACTGTGAGTTTGTGGTAGTGTAAATTCAAGGCCACTGCAAAGGATTAGAAGTGAAGCCATAAGCTCAGGAGACAGGTTAGCGGAGAGCTAGTGAGAGCACATACATCAGAAGAAATTGTAGTACTGATGGGGTTTGTTGTTAGATAGACAAGGATTTTCCCTTTGCTTGCTTGCTGTGTGTGTATGTGTACAGCATATGAAGTAACTGGTTCATCATAACAAACTAAGAACTACAGAGTAAACATCAGGGACAATGTAGAGTAATAAATAACAGTTTGCTTTGTAACATACTGTGAAGCTCAAATTAGCAGTGCTTTGTAAAAGTGACATCCATAAAACCTGCCTATCACTGGTATTCACACACTGTCGTGACTTACAGATGTGTGTTTCTATTTATCAGGATATACTTTTTCATAGAAGATTAACTTCAGTGTGCATATATTTCTTTCCCTTGATCTTTCTTTTGGTCATGGCAGCATGCAAAGGTACTGCTGTCCTGATCTATACATCTTTTGAAAAAGGAAAAAAGAATGACATGTGATATGATGCTCTTGTTCAGAACTGTAGCATGTAGCAGTTCTGAAATTCTATTTAGTGTCTGTATCTCATTGTCTGATTTATGTGGGGTTTTTTACCACGTATTTATCTTTTAGAACTTCAGATGCTATTTTTTTTTCATTGGGGTGAGATTTGTTTAAATAGAAATCTCTTTTTTTTTTTTTTTCATTTTCCTTTTCTTAGTATGCCTTATTATGAAACACACACTAAAAAGAAATTGAAATTATTAAAGGCTTCTTTTTCTATGGTTGTGATTGTAATAGCCAGGCCAAACTATTAGCTAGCAAAGCTATTATATTAGCAAAACTATTATATTTGAAAAGCTGATATTGCAGTGTCAGATATATCATTAAGCATCCAGCATGTTCTCAGTATTTGCGTGAGGTCTCTAAGATCATAACAGAAGCAACTGCTGAACTGACTGTTGCTGTTTTATTTATCCAAAAAATGATCAGCAATTAAAAAATGCCACGGTCAGTGTTTTGAACAGATGGTGATCCATGTTCCAAAGTCAAGGAAGGAAACTTAAATAAATAGATATCCCAAGATCTCAATCGTTCTTATTGGAGAAACAGACTAATGAGCAGCATCAGGAGTCGACATTAGGAAATGGAAATATGTAGTGAATCATGACATGTCTGTCAGCTCCCAACAGTGTAGATCCAATCAGTCGTGGTGAATAAATGAGATGACTTATTTCTAAAAAAATTATGCTTTGTGAATCACTTTAGGCATGAGCCCAAGATCTCTCTTTACAGATTGCATTAGCATTATATAGGGAGGGAAGGTTTTAAAGGGATAGTAACGAGTATCTTACCCAGATGATATAAGAATTTGAATGTATTTTTGGAACCTGGCTTATACAGCAGAGACAGAAGAGGAATAGGAGGACCCCTTCTCCTTTCTCCCTCCATACCCAAAAATATTTTTACATACACAGATTTCACCTTTCTGTTATTTGGTATAGATCTAAAAACAGTTAGACATCACTGCTATAAGTATGTTTTCCATTGGAAGAAGCTTATTAATAAATGACTGTCCCTTTCTTAAGCACTTAACCTAACCATGTTGAGCTGATAATCCTGACTAAAGTTTATTGTGTTATCCAGCATTCAGAAAGAATGATCAGCTATTTATGACTGAAATTCAAATTTATCAGCAGATATCTATAGAGCATTACTTAAACAGCTATAGTGAAAGCTTGATGGGAAGTTAGAGGGTAAGTGATTGTATTTTGGGCTTTACTATATCTGACGAGTGTTTGTTTATTTTTTTGAGTGTAGAATTTGACTCTCTTGAAACATCCTTTGCTCTTCTATCTATATCCCAGTAAGGTAGTTGCATACTTGTCAAGGTATCTGTAAGGAGGAAAAGGTGGACGTTTTCTACATCATAGTGAATGCTTTATATATTCCTCTTCATGTGTCACTTGCAGGAATAAAGGGGTTGATTTCTGTGCACATCTAGCACAAGAGGGCAGCATGATCTGTTTTATCCCAGTCCAGCATTAGAACAGCTCGTTAGAAGGATAACAAAATTTACCTGCTATGTTTTTAGAGGTGATATTTGAGGAGTGAATTTTCAGCCTCTCCACTGAGCAGTAGTAAAGTGGTTCCGTTCAGTTCTCCTCATTATCTGCAAGTATAATACTTTCTCTTAATCTTTTAC
Organism: Athene cunicularia; assembly: GCF_003259725.1. Taxonomy (NCBI): domain Eukaryota; kingdom Metazoa; phylum Chordata; class Aves; order Strigiformes; family Strigidae; genus Athene; species Athene cunicularia. Next base: position 54,566,281 of record NW_020799091.1, on the reverse strand, counting down.
GTGGTAAGATTTTCAGCTTTGCGTATTGCTGAGTTCAGGAACTTTTTTGGCTTTGTAGTTAGTGGCCAAAAGTCAGATAACCCTATTGAGTCTGATGCTTTAGTCCTGTCAAGGAGACCTTCTTCAGCCATTATTCATTCCTTTTAATTTCTTTTTTCAAGATGTTTGTATCATTTCAAGACAAATTTGATAGAAAGCTGGGTAAAAGGCACCAGGACTTCAGCAGCAGTGACTTGAGTTGGGGGTTCACTCTTTTGAAATTAGTTTCTTATTGATAGTTTAGGACACCCTAGTTTGGACAAGCTTCAGGATTTGATTCAAGATTACTTGCTTAGCTTGTAAATGAATTGTTCTTTTCTGGGATTTAGGGACAGAGATTTCTTTAGAGAAGGGAGGCTAATGTGTAACTGCATCACTTTCAGTAATGGTAGTTTTAGTAGAGATTGTGTGCAATTTTGAATTGCATTGAGTTTAGGAAACTGAAACTTACTGCTGCTGTGCTGATGGGTGCTATACGAATGAATGAATGAATGATATACATGAATTTGTTCAGATAAAATAGGAATATCTTCCCCCTCCACAGATATGTCTAAAATTCAAATTGAACCAGAACCACTACAGAAATGCATATGAAAATCTAGTGCTTTTTTTTAAAAAAAAAAAAAAAAAAAAAAGTATCTCTTCAAACTCTTGGTCCTAAGAGTTCATAGAAAGAGAAGAAATACTTTGGCAGATAAGATGGCATTTCTAGCCTTCCTAGAAACAGAAAGCATGGAATTTTGTGGTGGTTGTCCTCTACTTGTTAAATTAGCAGATTTTTTTTTTTCCCATAAATTCTTTGTGGAAGTATTAAGTAAGCATTGATCCTTTTGGGTGCTTATCCAGACTTTGAGACTTGACCAGGTTGTAAAGAGAAATATTCTCCTGTTTTGGCAGTCAGAAATGACATGCTGAACTGATAGCTAATAGCAGCACATAAAAGCAATATCCAAATATTGAAAGATAAAAATGTGAAAGAAAGTTGTTATAATGAAGAGTTTTTCTTTAAGGCATAAGGATTTTAATTAGGGTGTTCGTAAATCAAGTGTTGAAGCATCTATAATTTGACAGAGAAAGTTTCTTCATAGGATTAAAAGCATGTTCATCAATGCACAAGTGCCTGTCTGCATCTTATCTGACAGAAACGTCAAACCGGCAATGTTGTTGAAGTGTTTAAACTGTATAATTTTTGCAACAAATATGACATTTCAGCAGTCTGAAAATTACAATGCTGATAATGAGGTTGTTAAATTATACTCTATCAGTTGGATAGTGAAACTGCTCTACTTAGTGTACATTAATGTATGCTTGTTCACACAAGTGATTCTGCTGAACAAGTAGCATGTTTAAACAAGAAATACTGGTCTTAAACCCTGTGATTTACAGTAGGTGGTGTTTTGGCATATCATGCAGTTAACAAGGCAAAGCTTCATGTTAAAATATTTCATTTGTAGTCTCATTCATCATTGATATAAATATTCAGTAGTGATGCCAGAAAATGTATTGTATTCTTATTTGACTCAATGACTCAATTGCTTTCTTTTTTTTAGAAACAAGATCTATGCTATCTTTCTGATGCAGTTTTCAGATATTTCCTTGTGGTCAAGATGAATTCTGCGGGGTTGTGAAAAACTATACCAGCTCTTTTGACAGCTTTCATGTTCTCTTAAGCTAATAAAAAAAACCCCACATTGTACTTAAAGCAGCAGAGGCTTTGTTTTTGACTTTCTGTGCCAAGCTCTAAAGCATGTTCACGTGTGCACAGGTTTGTTAGTTTATGTTGAAAAGAAGTCCCTATAGGACAGCCTTTTGTTGTAATATAAAAACACAGATTCTCTCTTCTGTGTTGGTAATCACTTGCATTTGTTGTTATTAAGATGGCAACACAATAGGTTCCATCAATCATCAAGATCCTTAACAACCACACAATGTTGTAAATATTATGTTTGGGTGTTTGAGTGGAACAGCTCGTCACTGAAGAAGGTGTGGTAATTAAAACCTGTTAGGTTGCTACATGTGTTAAAAAAAAAAAACCCCACACTTTAATGTTTTTTCATAGAACAATGGCAATGTGTACTTTAGACCTTATCAGGGCGTGATTATTAAATGATATTTTGTGGGAGTTGCTCATTTACTGTTAGTATTATCATGGCTTTTGTTAAGAGTTTAAATAGTCTTACACTTCCATGTGTTTTATCACCATTAGGATTCTGTCAGGAACCTTATAAAGTTGATTGCTATAGGAGTAGTCTTTAAAGTTAGTAAATAGTACTTTGGAATTAGGTTTACATTTATTATCAATTAGCATAACTCACTTCAACTCTATCCTATTTTTCTTTGCAATAATAATTAAATGAAACTTGGCCGCAAACTGATGAGACAAGCCTATTACATTTTCAGTTCAGCAAGTCAATGCTCACTGCATTTACACTTAATATGGGAGATAATATTAAAAGGTTTATGGAAAAGCTGTTTGTAGGAGGGGACAGGATATTATTTGATAGGGAAATAGCACGGAGCTTGTACTGACAACCAGTTCCAAGTGCAGTCTCCTGCTTTACTGGCACAAGATTTCACACCGATTCACAGGGATTTTCTATCTTCTTCACATTAAGATCCCCTGGTGGAGAAAACGGCCTGCTGTGAAACTCATTTCTGACCATATGCTGACCTGACCAGATACTGCAAAGTCTAGGTTTTTTCATTTGCTAAAGCAACTACAGAAAGAGCTCTCTTGCCCCACCTCGGCCAAACAAAAAGGAGACATGGAGGAGTCAACCAGGACAGAGAAACCTAATTAAAAGTATTGGATTTAGAAGACTGCACAGAAGCTGTTCAGACATATCTTTCCTGCAAGTGTAGCTGGAAAGTAAGAACAGAGTTATGTTTTAGTCTCACATAGATGGCAGGCTATTTTGATAAGATTTGTGGCAAGGAGGAAAGAAATGTTGGTTGGAGACACTTGAAAACAGAGGGAGAAACTGCAATAATATCAATGGAAAAACTACAGGGTGCTTAAAAAGAGGGCCTATAGCTGAGGTGATGCAGCTGCAAATAAGCTTTTAGAGATTATCTGAAGGATGGAAGGATTTTTTGATTTTGATAATAACTATTTTAAATACTTTTTTTTTGCTATTTTTAATCTGCTTTAAAATTGCTGGATGCTGCTGTGACTGTTGTGGATAGTGGGGATTGGAGGTGCCACATGGATTGGACTTTTCTTGCTGTTCATTGATGCCTGTTCTGGGTGGGAAATGAGCATTTTTGAGAAATGAGGAAAATCTCATCAAAAACTCACTTTCATTCCATGTTGGAACAAGGCAGAAGCATTTCCAAAAGAATTATTTTGAGGAGGAGCAGGGCAGGGATAATGTAGCAGCCAGGTGGTGAAAGCATGTATATGAAATGTGAGGAAGGCAGCTCAGATCTTCTCCCTCTCTGATTTAATATGGGTCTTGAACATATGGCTCCCCCATCCCAGGTGAAACCCTTACACATCAGACTCTTGACTCTTCTGGGCTCTTTTATGTCCATAACCTTTCATTGCTGTCTCTTACAGACACACAGACACGTACCACTGTGGTGTCTGCAGAGAAGACAAACCATTTTGGTGTTTCGGTTTTGGCTTTTTTTTTTTTTTTTTAATCTGAATGACTGTAAATTAAAACAAAATTAATGCTATCACAGTGCAAACTCATTAGCACTGTTTTGCTTTATACTGCACAGAAATCTTTCTCCCAGATGATCCTAGGTAATCTGCACTGCAGCATCTGGGTGAATTAATCAGTTTTTTGGTTGTTTTTTTTTTTTCAGATTGCCAACATCTTGCAGATTATGCAACAAGTGAAGATTACTTTGTGCCTGTGGTGATCTTAGAGTGTTTGGAAACAAAAGGCACTTCTCAATCCAAAATAAAAATTTTAGTGTAGAAGAGAATGGATGTTGTATGTGATCTGCCTATTCTGTCAGTCCAGAATAAAAAACAAAGGATAGAAATCAACAGTTAGTGCAGTAGAAGTATTAACTCAAACTCGACTTTAGTGTGCTGTTCAGTTTAAAAAATATAAACTTCACAGAGTTAATATATATAAGCTATTTGCAAATAGTACAAGACAACATTACTTGATTGCTTTCCACCCTGTCTGCCCCAGGTGTTCTTTTTTTCTGTCAGAATTAGTAGGTACTTTATCAGAGGCTTTTTGTTATGTATTCAGGTGAATACACACCTGCAGGACCTCCTTCAGGTTTTGGTTTCTGATGTCATTTTATGCAAGATAATGTTGTATTTGGAGGAGGCTGCATATGTTGAAAGCTACCAGTCTTAAGTGAGCTTTACAAAGTGTTTTAAAATGGCATCAAGCATATGAAGAACATTTTTGGTTTATTAGTTACTGGACAATAGTCCTGTAATTAGAATACTAGTATGTAATGCACATTAATTATTGCTTGTGGCAATACCAGCCTTGAGGGTGTAGGTAGCTTGAAACTGGAAACTGTGAGTTCATGGAGGTTTGTTTTTCATGCCCATTTAAATTGGTGCTCTTGTTGAACATTCTGCTAGGTGATTCTCATTTGTGTATTTTGTTGCTGTAGCTTTTGATTTCGGCTTGAGCAAAATATTTAGTTGTGGTGGTCCTTAACGAGAGGTTGTAGAGTGAGGAGATTGCTGAAACATCTGGAGACGCTGAGGCTGCTTTAGGTGTTACTCACCTAATGCTGGGTAGGAAATTGTATTCACAGAGCCAGTATGTAAAGCAAGGTGACTGGTGTATGGGAGAAGGGTGTCAAAAATCTTCATTCTCAAATGTTTGATTCAGAATAGAAGTGTGTTGTATACTAAGGAAGTGGTTTTGTTTTCATGTTGGGCTTTTCACTGCTATAGAAGACACAAATGACTATGGACCTGCTTGTCTACTAGTTGTAACATCCTGTCATTCTTCTCATTTGCCAGTTAAAAAAATAATATAGTGGTCACTAATACTCCTTAAACCTGATCTTTTATCATGTGCTACTTGTTCAACATTTATGACATTCATAAACTCAAAAGTTTATAAAGTTAAACTCCTCATAAGTTCATGGGTTTTCTGTCCACCAGCATGGTCCTTGTCAGTTTTCACCCACTGTGTATTTTCACACTGTGAATTTATCCTCTGCTTTCTGTGTCTGGGAATGCTACTCAACTACCTCTCCCAAACCCTTTACACTGTCTTCTGCATATGTCCTGCCCTCTTTGAAGCATAAATCTTCCCTAGTCTGTGTTAATGTTGGGGCACAGAGTGCAGAATAATCTGAAGGTGCATGGAAAACTGAGGTGGTGACGTGGACATTATTACTGGCAATTATAAGGTACAATGCATGAAGGATAGATGCCCTAACTTCTCTTTCTCAGTTTTCTTTTTATCAGATGTGATGAGATTTCTCTGTGTGTGTGGTAAACCTGTTTTTTCTCATTGAAGTTATTGTCTGTTTAATATGCAAATGATGCAATGCAGAATATTGCTAATTCGTGCGTAGGCAAGAAAAAACCCTCTGCTTTGTGGTAAGCTTCCCTTCATTGGGAATACATGTTCCTTTGTCCCTGCATGTATTCATTTCTCAGCATAAATTCATGTTCATCAGTCTGAATGTTCACAACCTAAAATAGATACAGTTCAGTCTAAATTTTCAGACAAAGTTCCACATCTGTTTTTAAGATGTCATAAGTAATGTCTCATACAGGAATACTGTTCTTGCCCCATCCTTTCTCAGACTGCCCAGAGGACAGTAAGTGATTAGATGCCATTTGCTCAGTGTTGGGTTTTTTTCCTCTCTCCTTTTTAATAGGAACATTTAAAACTGTAAATAATAAACTTTACACTGTCTCATTCATTTCTTCTTCCACTGCACTTATTTTATGTTTATAATCTGTCATGCTGGTCTTTAGAGAGAAGGTGGTGAGTGTCTGTCTTCACTTACAGAGATTCGGTTTAGAATGTTCAATGTTTTATATGCAGCGATCTTCTCCTTACATGGGATAATGAACAGTTTCAGAAGTACTGTTGATGTCCATCATTCCTTTTTGATTCCTGTTCCCTCTCACTAAAGTAGGGGAATATCCTTAATGCTGGGCAACTTAGTGAAGAACGTTGTATATTTGTTATGACCTGTAACCATGAGTAAATCTGTGCATTGCCTAATGAAAAAGAAGCCTAACTTACTTTCAGTTTCCAGAAGGAGGAACTAAAAGCAAACTGAAGCAAGCACTGGGGTTCCTGTGCCTGTTCAGACCAGATTTACTATATGACTCTTACTTGATTATCATTAAGTATAAAGTACAAACAGCATCTTTGTTAGAGTAAGATTATCCTTTCAGTAAGAGAGATTAGGGGTTCAATTAGTAAAATATACAATTTTCTGGTATAAATTAATAGAACTTTTTCAAGTCCATGCTTATTTCTATTTTCTAGTCATTTAGGATTCCAGTTTGAAGAGTATGGATAATGAGGAATGGCCAGGCAAAGAGGGATATTCACAAAGGTTAACATTAGCCTAGGTTTGCCAGGTACGTGATAGAGAGGCAGGCTCTTCCAGGGCATTATCAAGAGCACCAATGTTAGGCTTTTGCTCTGAATCTTGCTGGAGAAGAGCTGTCTTTCCTGCCCGCTACAGTGTGGGGGTTCAGGTTACCTTGCTGTCTGTGTGCTTAAGAATAGATATCTTAAAGTCTTCGGTATTCTGAATTTTCCACTAAATTTAAGGAGAAAGGAATGAACCATAATTTTAATACGGTTTTATATATATATATATATATATATATATATATATACACACACACACACACACACACACACACACACACACACACACACACACACACACACACACACACACACACACACACACACACACACACACACACACACACACACACACACACACACACACACACACACACACACACACACACACACACACACACACACACACACACACACACACACACACACACACACACACACACACACACACACACACACACACACACACACACACACACACACACACACACACACACACACACACACACACACACACACACACACACACACACACACACACACACACACACACACACACACACACACACACACACACACACACACACACACACACACACACACACACACACACACACACACACACACACACACACACACACACACACACACACACACACACACACACACACACACACACACACACACACACACACACACACACACACACACACACACACACACACACACACACACACACACACACACACACACACACACACACACACACACACACACACACACACACACACACACACACACACACACACACACACACACACACACACACACACACACA
>NW_020799091.1:54434558-54558797 GCF_003259725.1 Athene cunicularia | reverse complement strand
ATATATATATATATATATATATATATATATACACACACACACACACACACACACACACACACACACACACACATACACATATATATTAAATATATATATCCCCCATATGCTTTACCTGATGTTGGCATAATGCTTCTTTCTCTTCTCCCGTCTTTCATTCCCTAGTCTCCTCTTAGAACAACAATCCTTCCTCCCCCCTAGTCTCAACAGCCATCCAAAAGTAAACAATTACTGTTAGCCTTCCAGAATATTTCTGGTATTTCCTGACTAAAAAATGGTAAAATGATTTGAAGAAGAGTTGGTAGTAGTTACCTTTAGTCAGCTAATGTTTCCTTGCTGTTGGAGAGAAAAAAAAATATTTGATGCTCATCTAGGACAAAAGATGTCTGCAGAAACCTCTGCAAATTGAAAGCATCAGAATTGTGAAATACAGGTTTTAGCTTTAAAAGTGTCATTTTTTTGTATTGAACTAACAGTATAGAGGGAACATTCTTTTTTCCCAATATTTTCAACAGAAAACTAGTTATACTAGACTTGCTCTAATATTAAGAAATCTTATCTAGGGAGTGCTTTCAAAATAAAACCAAATTTGAGAGGAAGAAGTGCCTTGAGGTTTTTCTAAAGCTGACAAGTTTTAATATTCCAAATATGTAGTGACAATGATCTTTTTTTTCATAATTAAGCTGCAAGTATGGTTTAATACTGAATTCAAAGCCATTCACTAAATGCTGCTTATACTTAAACCCCCAAAAATCCCCAAGAGAAAAAATAAAAAATCAGTCCTAACATATTTTTTTTAAAAATTGAGATAAGAAAAAATAAACTCTGCTGCACCTCAGTTTAATAACAGTGTTGCTCAGCTACTACCGAAGGCTTAAGGAACAGTGTTTAGAAGTGATTGTTCAGAAATAAGTGTTTCTCAAAGATTATGAGGGCTTATACAGATGATTTTGTTCACCTGCTGAGTGTTTGAGAGTAGAAATGTCCAATCTGACACTTTGCAGAAGTGTGTGTTTGCTTAAAAAAAATGGAAACACTCCTGTGGAAAAACAGGATTTCATTAATTATTTTCCCGTCTTAGCCATGCAATAAAGTAATATTAATGTACTTTTAATAGAGACATTAACATCTTGTGAAATGAAAAATCCCAAGTCTCTGAAATGATCTGAGATGTTTTCAGTTTAAAATATAGTGCTGGGACCACTGCTTAATTTCCTAATGCTTTTGCACCCTGTTTCTGTTGTTTGTACTTCTCATGAGATGCAAGATGTTGACATGCTTATTGACTGCTTTCTATTAATTGTGGAGTAGGCATGGAGGTGTTTTGAACAGGAATCTTACATATTTTTCTATTAAATAGGCAGGAGAACAAGTTAGTTTTATGGTTCTTGGAAAAACAGAAGAATATATTAATTCTTTGACTCCATGAGAAGGAGATGCAAGGATATTATCCCAGCTAGTGACCTCCAGTACTAGAATAGAATAGAATTTGCACACTTGTTTGGATTGTATCTGAATTACTACAGGGTAAATGTAATGGCTTTCATCATGGAAGAAAAAGGCTTAAAAGGCCTTTCACACCCCTTAGATTTGGTGCACAGCAGTGATTTGTATTTGTCTTTCTTTGCCATCTTTGAAGGCATGGTGGTTCTTCATAATGGAGCTTGACCAGCAGGATAGACAAAGTGTGTTGTTGGTGTAAGAGGAAGTGTGATGCGTATAACTCTTGGTCCTTAGACCAGATTTGACTCTTGCTATATGCCTTTCTGCTCTAATGCCAAAGCAGTGCAGAGAGGAAACAGAATAAGTCAGGCAGTTATTTTAATTAGTGAATTCTAGACTATCTTCAAAGGCTCTGATACTTCGATCTAATTCAGTCTTCCGATTTTCTGTTGATTATTCCAAATGCTTCAGACTTACTCAGACAAAAGCCTCTTTCTTCACAATTGTCACATTTCATTGAATCTCAAGTCTTGGTGATAGAGCTTAATTGTCAGCAAAATAAGTCTTGGTTTCTGTAAATTGTTTGATCCTCAATTGGTTTAGAAGTGACAATATACTTTCTTTTACAGGGTTTAGATATTGTTTCCATGTGGCATATGGAGCAAAGTTGGACCAACTAAAGAAATTATTTCAATTGTTTTCTGTCAGGAAAGCTTAGACAAAGAGCTTAGTCTCAGATCCTTTAAAGTTCAAGCATCTGCCACTAGGGGCAAAAATAATTTTCCTGTAGGCATTCATTTTTTAATGTGGATTTACTGTGCTGCTTCACTTGGTTGATAATCTAATTTAAACCTCAGAGATGAGTCATACCTCCTCAATGGGATTCACAGCTAGTTTAAATTCTCTGATGTCAGAACCTTTCAGTTCTTTTAGGATCTCTTTTCTGAACTTAGTGGCCCCTTGGATGTTTGAATGTACTGAGGAGGAAAGAATATGGCCCATACAAGCTGTAACCCTTTAGTGATACTGTTTTACAGCATAGCTCAGGTTTTGTTTTCAATATTTATTTGCGTTTCTGGTTTAGGTAATTTGTGGTGTCTTGACTTAATTTAGGTCCTAGTCATGCCAAGTGGTTGTGGACAGACATTTGCAGGTGTGAAAGTGGTACCCCTTCTGGAAGGTGGAGTAGACAGCACCACATGGATTGTGTGCTGTACTAGAGACTTCTGTTTCATAGGACCAGCATTTTCTATACCAACTATGATATGACAGTTTTCCAGAAAAACACTGGATTTTGAAAGGGTATAAAACCTTGATGTCAAGAGACATTTCAGTCTCATTTTTTCGGAAAAACAAAAAATAAAACCCCAATTGTTCAGAAGGTCCTAAAAGGTTTTAGAGTGATCCAAACGCTTAAACTTTTTCATAACCTCTTTCCTGAAAGCATGACCACTGTATAGTTGACCACTAAGAACTTTAGGAATTGAATGTTTGTATTTGGAATGTGAATTGCTATTTAAGGACTTCCTCTCCGGAGTCAGTCAGGGACAAAATAGACATTCAGAAAGTTAAGAGGCATTGTAAATACCATTCAGCTGTGATGAAAAGTTTATTGGATGCTTTTCATATGCATTCTGAATTTAAGCTACATTTTGAAAACCATCAGAGCCAACATTTGTTCTCTAAATACTATAATTAAATATCTGCAATGCTAAGTTGTTACTAATTAATACTCTGTAATATTAATAGTGGTTAAGTTATTGACACAATTTTGCATTCTGTGGTTTTTTGTTTGAATTTATACTTTTGTTTCGTATGTTTTAATGATGTATCCACAAATTGATCCAGAAACAGGTTCTGTGCTCATGCTGTTCTGTGAGGAAGGAAGGAAAAACACAAGCTACTTTTATGTAATTTAATTTTGTTATTATATGTGTATTTCTCTATTTTAATCCTGCCTTTTGTTTAATGCCTCTTTAAATGCAGAATAACAGCAGAACTGTTTTTTTAAAACAGCTTTTCCCAAAACATCTGGGATCAGATTATGATCAGTAATTATTTTTTAAAATTGTAGTGTTTATTCCACAATATAACTTGTGCTTTAGGTCCATGAGGATGTTAGTGTTCTGTATATTGGATATGGATACCTGAAAGGAAGGTACTTTTGTCATAGTCTTTGCATTGCTGCTCTGGTTTGTCCAATTCCTTACAGTCCTGAAACTTCTTTCATTCTAGTATGTCTGATGTAGTTTCAGCAGAGAAGCTGCTGTCTTGAAAAAAAAACCCCAAAACAACAAAAACCGTTGTGATGAAAATGCATGTCATAGAAATTAAATGAATGCATAAATAAGTGAACTGTTAAGACCCAAAGGCAGACATATTTATTTTGAAGGAAAAAGGAAAACTTTTATTGAGAATTCCTCTACCTGAAGTTTTAATTGGTGTTGTGAAATCTTGAGACCCCATGTGAATGAAATTAAGCAAACTAATTAGAGTGTACTCTAAAGACTAACTTGAAACACAACTGACTGTTGCCCCTGCAGTTCTGTAGTTAGCAAAGTGAAATACGCTCCTGTAAGAGCAGTTTAAACCAAGAAGTAAGTAAAATCCTCTGAATTCTCCTCTAAAGGCATCTTTCTCAATAGATAGTGGGTTTTACCTCATCTGTCTAAGTATAACCTTGTGAATAGTCTGTGTGTATCAGAAGCTTATGGCTATGCAGTATGCCCTGGATGCATTTTGCCATCTATCTTCTGATGACAGTGGCCTTTTGGCTTCCACTATTTTAATTGGGGAACTATTGCAGAACCTGATGTCTCACTTGCTGTAAGGCTTTCCCATGTTTTTCAGTGTAAAACACCCCTCCTGTTGCCTTTACAGCTCGTGTAGTTATTGTAGTTCCCCTATCTGGCTCTTTTTGTCACTCTGCATTTCCAAAACATTAATTCAGGCACTCTTCTAGTTTAAGTGTTGCAGCCACCTTCTGTTCACCTTCTGTTCTCACTTGCTTTGTCCCAAACTCTTCCACGCTTCCTAGCCTATGCTTTACCACATTAAGCTTCATGCCGTGGTTGTGTGGGATGACATTCTCTTTTTCAAGTGTACTTATTTGCATCCAGAACTTGTGCCATTCCATGGTGAAGGGGAATGGAAGAAGCAGTGTTGAAGGAAGAGGGATGAGAGGAAATGGGGAGCGGATATGCAGTGAATGAAGCAGGGGGTGAAGTATAGGGCACGTGCAAGCAGCCAGTCTGCACAGGGCAAAAATTCAAGTCAATATGTACTAAGCTCTCTCAATATCCAAACATCCCAAGTTCGGCAACTTCTGTGACTGTTACTGCCAGCTAGTCTTTTGACAGTTCTGTCTTGCAGCTCTTCCCCAGGGCCAGATGGAGAGAAGGCTTTTTCTTGATCTTATGGCCCCGGTGTACTTTGAGGAGTCTATCAGGAGGTGTAGAAAGGAGCGTGGTTTCATTTGGGCATTCCTGGTAGCTGGAGCTGTTGGCACATTCATGGGTTTTTTCCTCCCTCCATCATCATTTTGTCTGCTTATCTTTCATGCTTACATTGTTGTAACTTCCTGCTCTCTGTGCAGTAAAGTTCATCCACAAGCTGGCTGCTCTTCATCTTAAAATCATCTACACCGGTATCATTGTAACCGCAGTGTAACTATACACTGACAGTAGTTAAACATATGGGTGGAGAAGCTCATTAATTCCCTGACCCCTTTGTTTTCCCTTACTTTAAAAAAAAAAAAAAAAAAAAAAAAAAAAAAAAAAAAGGCACGCATCTTGTCCTGCAACTTTTTATTCCAACTTACTGTTCCATCTTCCCTTTGCTTGTTGTTCCTTTTATAGTCAATTGTGTTTGTTTCTCTTAACTGACACAACAAACTCTTCAGGGCAGAGCATGTTGCTGACTACGTGATGGTCCACTGTGCATCCTAGTGAGCTTCTGCCTCCCACTTCAGATATATTAATCCACTTTTGGGTGTTTCTGTCATGCAAATAACAAATGGCAGTGTTCTCTCAGGAGTCCCTTGTTACAGGCAGCACTCTTCTATTTTTGCCTGTTTATTTATTTAGGAGTTCATAGTGCTGGACAGCTGTAAATCAGAGCTTCACAGTGAAGTCTGTCTTTGAATGGAAGAAAGACAAAATAGATTATAAATTGTATTCACTTTTGCTTGAATGACTGCTCAATGAAGCTATTTTTTTTCTCTGATGTGTGTGAATTTTTTCTCTGTTTATAGAAAAGTGAAGAAATGTTGCTGTTAACATATTTATGTTTATAATTCTGAGTTTCTTATTTAAAAGCCATGAAAAATAGAAAATTATAGGACTATGTTGAATTTTTTTTTAATTGATATATATGTAAGCATATTTTTAAAAATAATTTAACTTCTAGCATTCAGCTGTCAAAAAATCGGGGGATTAATTTAAGGTATGTTTCTACATGAGCATTAAAAGTTCTCTGGTTTTGATTTATACACTAATAAAGGTTTAGTATGGTCAGCAGCTACTTATTCCTCACTTGCAACTACTTACTCCTGGTATGTTTTTATTTTTTGTTTTTGAGGTGAAGCTTTCTAATAGTTGCCCAGTAGAGGGGGTCCAGTAAAGTCATATGCAGTACAATGTAACTTTTCACAATGCTTAGCATTTAATAATTATTAGAATTTCTTTATTTTAATATGATTATAACTTAACAGTAGAGAAGAGGTCATATCTTGTTGTATTTTTTCTCATTTGAATGTATATTATATCCCACATTTCCATTTTAGTGTTGTTAATTATAGCTTAGACTGTGAAGAAGTTTATATTCTAGAGATATTTTTTTCCCCAGAAGCTGATGACCCGAAGAAATGCATTGTCAGACTATATCTAGATTCCTTTGGACAGCACTCCTTTCTAGAAGAAGATGCTTGGGATGTGGTTGCCTTCAGCTTTTCTGAGACAAAAGATGTTGGTTGTTTCTCAGGCAAGATTTACAAGTGGAATTTGGTGCCAATCACAAAACCAAAGAGGAGGTGAAGTCATCCCTCCTTATACCCTACAGCCCGCTGCACAGGAAAGGATCCACTACATGCCTTAAATTAGGCCAAACAAAAAACAAAACAAAACAAAACAAAACAACAAAAAAAAAAGAATTTGAATCCATCTATAGTCCCTCCCATGCAGATTGCTGTAGCCTTCAGGCACGCACTCATTTGCCTTCTTCCGGTGCCATGCTTATTTACTGATTCATCCAAAGGGCGAGCAGCTTCAAGAGAAGAGTCTGAAGGAGGCCTACCGCAGAATTGCCTCTAGTAGAGCAATTAACATGCTTGCTGGAGAAGTGGGCAACCCCACATTCAGTGCATGCTCAGTGACTGGTAAAAACAACACATTTTCTTGCATCTCTGCTGAACCTTCACCTCTCATATATGTGTCCTGACCCCTGGGCTTGGCTGTATTTTTGTAAACAGGACAACAGGTTTCCCAGTATCTTCTTCCTTTGTGGTTTTGTGAGTGATACCTAAGTTGGGAATCTAGTTGTTTCCAAATTTTCTGTGGCTTTTCTCTAACATATGGTTTAAAATGTCCTAAATTGAAGAAAAAATTTTAATTTCATAGGGTGTGTGTCTTTGTTAAAACACATCAAATTTTTCAAGCAAACGTTTTGATTATTTGCACAGCAAACTAGGAGAGACATACTTCTAATTTTCTGATAGTTATACCAGAAAATCTCTTGAGTTCAGTAGTAATGATATTTCATGTGAAACAGGAAATAAACCCACTGAAAATTATCCAGTGTCATCCATCGCGAATTCTGGATGGCCAAACCCATGTTGTTGCAGTGGCTTTTCTATAGTATGAGTAGTTAAAAAGGAAAAGGTATTTCAGGAATCATTATGTGGGTACATAATGAATGAACTTTAGAGAGACTCTCACCTTGCAAAACCATTGACATTTTTGTGAAGAGGAGAGAAAGAAAAAAGAAACTGAAGCTAAAGAAAAATGAATGATCAAACCAAAGGAACCTGCCAAGCAGAAGACAAGGGTTTATAAAGTCAGATGAAGACATGAAATGCCTCTGCTGTTCGAGCTGCCTGAAGGCTTTATTCTCAAAATAGGTGGGCCAGGTAGAAGCCAGAAGTCTTGGCATGGTTTTCACAGCAACAGTCCATGTAGAATTCCCTTCTGTGGTTTCAAAAAAGGAAGAAAGTGTGAATGGGCTACCTCAGAATCATTATCTTTTGTGTATGGGAGGGGATCTGAATATATATGATTGGTAGCATTAGAATAATATTTGTCTTCTGAACAATAGCTGTATCAGCCAGATAGCAGTCTCAGCTGAAGATTTCAGGACAAAAAAGCTTTGTATTCATTAATATCCTACTTGGTTATTGTCATCTTTGAGTGGAGTGATGACCGAGCCCTTCTAACTTCAATACCTTAAAAAAAAAAAAAAAAAAGAAGCAAATTAAGTTTCTTATTCAGTGAATTATCTTTAGGAGATGGAATGGTAGAGAATCAACAAGTATGAGCGGATTTGCAAGAGCTATGTGAGATATTTATGACATACAGGATTTAAAGCCTATTCTGAATCTAGTTTTGATAGTACAAATAGCAGAGGAAAACTCCGTTTTGTTGCTGGAAGAACCTTACCAGAAAGGTGACATGTATTTCCATTTTTGTTTTAATCCTTGTATTGATGTTTATTTATATATAACCCCCAAATCTGAAAGTAACTCTAAAAGTTGTTTTTTCTTCTCATGTAAAAATTCCAGCAACAGAATGCTCTTCAGATGTTTCAGTCCATCCTGACTTACAGCATTCAGTTTGATTCATTGTAAGCCCCCGCCCCTCCAGCAAAACAATATTTGGGACATATTTTCAATCCAGGTTGGATTTATAGCAGAAAGAAGAACTAGATTACACAAATGTTCTTTCATAGAAGTGGATGTGTTTGTGTTTATATAGTTTAGCAAAAAAATTAATAATCTTGCTAGTAAAAAGCCTATATAGGACTATATTTCATATATATATATTATACCAGGTTTCTATTCTAGAAATGCTTTGTGTTGTGGTGAGAAGTTAAATTACGTAACTTTACATGTGGACTAGAAAAAGAAGGTGTAAATGAAAATTTGTAGGTAGTGTACAATTTGACATCTTTTTAAAGGCCAGTTGATAAGAAGTTGCAAGTGGTTACCATTTTAATTATTTTTTTTTCCTCCCTTCAGGAAGAGGAGGGAGGCCAGTGTCACCTCTTCCAGTACCCCTTCCTCTGTCTACTGTTGTTGTTGTTCAGTTGGACTGCGTGCCTTTAAAATATCTTGTTGCTTATGTTGTAGTATACAGCAGAAATTAAGTTGTGCTGTATTTTGCCAGTACATTAGTGTTGGTGGCTTGGGTTTAGTTTTCTATGTCTTTTAGTATGTTTAAATGTAGATTTTATTAATTAAACTCAGGATAATTTACATAGCTGCAGTGAATAAAAATGAGCTTAAAAAGATGCAGAACGGTTATACAGAGCTTAATTTTTGGAATTGTTAGAACTTTGTTCTAGCAATCTTCATCACAGAATTATATATGAAAGGTTTGCTATTACTCCAGGGGTTGGGGGGGAGAGGGTGGACAGGTGTTACTCTAATTATGTAGCAGATATGTAGCTTTGTATGCAGGTTATGGAATAAAACTTGTTTATACACAGACAGAAGTTTGCTCTTTTGAATGATTCCGATACTTTCTTTCACAATAAATTACAAAAGAAAAAATCTGTAAATGTTAGTTATTGGGATAGAGGGTATCATTGCAGGGATCAAAAATTTGAAAGTTGCTAATGAATGCATTATCCCAGACCTATCATGCTTTTTTCAAAGAGACCATTTCATTAGCATGTATAATACAGCATCAGAGTTAAATTCTGTTTTGCAGATTTTGTTACAGCTGAAATTGTAGTCAACTTGGTTAATTGTTAATGATATATAATATGAAAGGCAGTTACAAGTTAGGAGCAATATATTCATACTAGGTAATGTGGACATCTCCATCAGCAGTAAAAATAGAAATTCATTTCCAAAGCAGCTTGTTTGCCGTTCTTATCTTTGTCATAGTTATCCTTCTTTCTCTAAATTCTACACTTAAAAACATGATCAAACACAGTGTTCACGTTTTCTTCTCGTTTCCTAACTGTTTTCCTGTTTGACAGCATTTGTGTAAAAAGTCCTTTTCAAGTAGTAAATTAATTTGGATAGAAGGCATCCCACCTGAATTCATTACATGCTGGCAGTTTAGATAAATGGGTATTATGATCTCAGCATATTTTGGCCCAGCACCACTGTGCCCATTTGCAAATGTCTAAGAAAGTGATAATATTCCTGTCAGTTTCAGGCTGCTAAAGAAAAAAAATGGGGTAGAATTTCTTATTTATATTTATAGGATGCCTGTGGGGAAGACAGTAATGCTGTATATGGCAGTTTGTGTGGACATGTGGTGCTAAACATATATTAAAAAAAGATAACAGACCTATTGACGTTTCTTTGTAGAAATATGGAAGAAAAGCCAGAGTAGATCAGTAATTGACAGCTAAGCAGGAGATTTCTTTCTGAAGAAATATTTCACAAACTTAAAATTCCTTTCAAAGTCGGTAATCCATCTTTAATTATTTTGTTGATTTCATAGTTGTATTTTACAAGGTTGATGTAATGTCTGCTTCCTGCCAACATTTGATATGGACAATCCACTTTGTCACTGCTTTGATGAAAAGGAAGGCTGTTTGTAGTTGCCGTACTTTTTTTTTTTTTTTTTTTTTTTTTTTTTTTGGTGTATGTGTGTGAACTGAGCACGGGTGAAGACTTATCAGTCATGAATGCCATAGCTTAACAGCAAGATACGTGGGGAGCTGTCAATTTATACCACTGACAGAATGGGAAACATGTTCAGTGTGGTTAAATTGATGGGCGTTTAAATGTACACAGTTCTGTGCAGCTATTTCTTTTATTCCTACCTTTGAGTATGCTTTTATTACCACATACACACTTCTGAGCATTATTTTACTACCATGCGTACGTTTGAAATTACTTTGGTTTTATAAGCTGTAGTTCAGCCTCTTAAAGCACATGATTTCTCTCTTTAGGCTTAGTTCACACCTCTACACATCCACAAGCCGAGACGTGGTCTGTTGTAGCGCATCTCCCTGGGGCCGAGCGCGGTGACGACAGCCTGCCGCGGCGGCCACCCTCGCACTGCCTTCTTCATGCAGTGGTGCCGGCAGGGCGCGATGAGCAGGGGCCTCCTCCTCCTCGGCGAGTCACGGAGGTGGCGGTGAGGCATGCGCTTTCGACTGTCTGACATGGGTCACTCTGAATTACAGTTGTCTTAGACCAGAAGAGCATCTCTCTGGCGTGACTGCCTCCAAGTAAAGTGCAATCCCAGTCCGGGGTGTTTACATTTAGTTACCTGTGTATAATGAAGTATCTTCTTGAATCTATTCCTAGCGGTACAAGTTGCTTTCAGACAGGTTTCTGCGCGTTCGCAGCAAGGAGTGGGAGATAATAGTGTTTAATTTGTTACTTTTTCTTTGTGGAGGCTGGGCAGTGGGGGAGTGTTCCTGGCTTCACTGTTGTGGAGTAGATAAAAAGATTCTGAGTATTTTTTACCTCTGGTAAATGCAGTGTACTTGTATGTGAAAACTGGTATTTAGGCCAGTTGCCATGAAGGAGGTTAGGTTACTAAGCAAAGCAGTATTTATTAATAACATTTGCGTATTGAACTAAAGTGTGATGCAATTAAAATTCCCTGGATTGAGGATCAGCCTGATCTCAGGGGAAAAAAATTCCAAGAGTGTGCACCTGTGCACACACACAGATACACACACAAGTGGCAAAAGCTTTCTATCCCTAGAAGCACCTTCTCTTAAAATCTTTCTTTTCCAAAGAGGCTAGTCAGTGGACTAGAGAAGTAGCAACAAAGTATTTCTGCAATGTGTAATGAAGCAAGTGGGTACAAAGGCTTTGTAGACTCTCTGCGAGATATATAAAATCAATCTGCCCACTCAGTTCTGTTATAGAGAAGTATTTCAGTGAATGCGCTGGCCAACAAAGTATATTAGAAAGGCCAATACATTTAGAAATAATGTACTGCTGCTTTTAGGGTCCTTGATGTATTTGGAATTTAGGTTGCACAATGTTACTGGTGGCATTTGACTGTTCCAGTGGAGGATCCTAGTTTCTGGTTTAAAAAAAAAATAATCCTTTTTTTTTTTTTTTTTCTGGTGTTTACATCCTAAGTGTTGACTCAGTTTGCATTATATTTCTTTCATGGTGAAGTATGTATAAACATTTTAAATAGGTGTGGCACACTATCAAGTGTTTTCATTATTTGGATGATAGGTTTGAACATCTATTCCAAATTATCAGTAGGCACCTGCAGAAGTAAAGTGGGTATGTAGCACCTGAACACATTCTGATTCATACAGTTAAAGCAGTTTACAGAGCGAGACAGAAAAGAATATCACAAACTGAGGTTTGATGTCTTTTTCATGGAGAACAAAAGAGGTTTGATTCTTTCACTTCAAGTTTAGCCTAACTATTGTGTAGTGGAGGAGGTTTAATGAATCATTGTTTAACTTTGATACTGCCAAGTATTTGACCATTAAATAGTTTGAAATGTGTACATAGCACTTTGGTGACAGACTCTTATTTAACTGTGATTAATTGGCATTAAATAGTTATTTAATTACTTCGGAAGAAATCTAAAAACAGTGCATGTTCTGATTAAGTTATTTGATGTAAAAACAAACATAGGACTGCTGAAGAGAGCACGTTCCCTTTTGCAGCTTGCTACTGACACTGCACACCACGTGGGAGCCTGAGAATGATTAAAACAGCAGATACTATTCACAAATTTGGATGCTGTTGTAACGCTGGCATATGTAGTTCTTGATTTCTTAAAAGACTGTTTTGTTAGTGGTTTCATGAAATTTCCTTTGCCTTACAAATTACAGATTTAGTGTTTTCTTTTTGCTTTTGAAGCCCAGACCAAAACTTGCTGGGTAAGTAAAGGGTACAGGTATTAGTGAACTTGAAAATTTTTGTAAACGGAAAATACTAGACTAGATCTAAGAATTATTGTCTCATGGCATCTATCTGTATCACAGAAATGCTCACTTAAGAAATTCGGGGGTTTTGGAAGTATGAAGTATTGTGGGAAGGTGATGTAGATAGTCTAAGTTTGGGAGAGAAGGATATTAGACATCTTGGAGAGAAAAATAATAAGTTTTTGGGAGGGTGCATTGTGTAGGTGCTGCCCTTCTTGAATAGTGGGTGCAACAGTTTCTTTAATCTGCAGAACCATCCCCAGAAGTTAGGTTTGGATATGCTAGTAGAAACAGTAGTTATAACTGTAAGCATTCTGAGTCCTGACTCAAAATGGCTGCTTTAACGTTCATATCTGGAATGTTTTCTCTTGCATGGTTAATAATGCATAAGCAAGCCACTGATTTACTGTGCTTCCAGTAAGTGGAAACAGTTGTTTCTTCATACCTTGCGAAATAGACCTCATTTACTTGTAGACATCCTTACAAATGTAGCAATCACTCTGGATGCAATATCATGATGGCTATGGGGCATTTTGCAGATATTTCCAAAGCACAGCACTACTGCTTGGAGGTGCATTGCTGTCTCTGGTATATGGTGAGGGAACTTGCTTTAGTGGAGGACTGTAGTCTGCTTCTGCACAGGAGATGCTGAATAAAATACCCGTTCAGTTATATCTGTATGAACAGGGTCTGAAATACATCTCCAGGCCTCTGTTTTCTCTGATATAATCACTGGGGTAATATCATTGAAAACCAGGAACAGCAAAAATAGGGCTAAGGCTTGTGGCTTTGTCACTTGCTTTTAGCAGTAGAAAAGCATTAATGGTCACTGGATTAACATTACAAGAGGGAGATGTGGACCCCTTATCAAGAAGTGAGGTATTTTCCTAGGCTTAATGACTTCAGGTGTCATTTACCAGAATTACTATGTGTAAAAACTAAATAGGCCATTAATGACTTTTTTCAGTAACTTGAAAATTCAAAAAAATTTAAATTCTGTTACCAGAGATTCACCTGAATGCTATTTTGGCAAATGGCTGATTCACATCACCACTTTTAAATTGTTTTAATTGTATCAGGTAGACTGTAAAAGGTTCCAGTTTTCAAAGTTTGTCTTTTTGATATACCATTTCTTTTGCTCACTCATATTTTAGTTCATGTCATTTTACAGAATTACTGTATTTACATTTTAAAGAAGATTAGGCAGATTAAAAGATGTATTCATGTTTTATTGATAATGTCAGATTAATTTCCACTTTCGTAGTGGCAGCTCACAGCTCTGTCAAAACACAGTCTGTAGAAACACCATTATACTTAACAATTTCATAAGGCAATTGCCAAAAGTACATTTTTGGCAATTAATTAGCAGCGTGATTACCAATGGGAACTGGAGCAGTTGGTAGTTACTGGGTATACAAAACAAACAAGTAAGACTAGAGCACTACCAAGGCCAGCTCAAGTGGGATAAGTTTTCCTTCATGACCATGTTCCTCAAAGAACTTCACTGGAAGAGGTGTTACTGTTGCTCTTGGTATGCAGGATAAAGGCAGGTATGCTGCAGCTCTCATTTAATATTTGTGCCAGCTTTTTATTCCTGATAGCTCTGGGACAGATACGTATCATATTTTCAGCCTAAAGCTTTCGTTGTTGCAACACAAACTTTCTCAAGGAATGGTTGGAGGTTGTCACAGCCTCCTGTTGATCTTTTCTCCCTGGTATCCCATGATAAGACTTGTGGAAATGGTTCAAAGTTGCAGCAGGGGAGGTTTAGACTGGACATTAGGAAGCATTTATTTACTGAGAAGAGTGGTCGAACACTGGAATAGGCTTCCTAGAGAGGCGGTCGATGCCCCAAGCCTGTCAGTGTTAGAGGCATTTGGACAATGCCCTTAACAACGTGCTTTAACTATTGGTGAGCCCTGAATTGGTCAGGCAGTTGGACTAGATGATTGCTGTAGGTCCCTTCCAACTCAAATTATTCTATTCCTATTCTATTCTATCCAAAACCCAGACTCAAAATCTGAAAAATTCCTCCTTGAGCAACTTTTAATGGGTGAGTCTTCAATAGAAATCTCAAGGAAGGGAGATGAAAGCTGAACTCCAAGATACTGCTGGAACTGAAATGACCCGAGAGTTAAATTCCTTTCGACAGCAGGCATTTTGTAATGGCTTCTCTCTTGTAGCCCTTAAGGCCTTGTCCATACTGTACAAAGTGAGAGTAAGCACAGTGCATGAACAAGTTCAGATCTGTTTTTCTGCTTGTGGGGTGAGGGAGATCGTGAAGGCGTTGCTTGATTCCTGGAGGTGTTGTCGTTGACCTGACCTGCACTATGGCCATGGATAGTAGCCAGCCTGAGTGACCTTGCTGCCTCCTGGTAGTGTCACGTGGGATGGCATTTACGCAATAGCTTCTTATATCAGTCTGAAACCACTACAAATAAAACTTATTTGAGGTTAAGAGGCAAAGGGCAGTTCTGAGGCTGAATTAAGGTGAGATTTCCTTGCTATGGGAATAATCTTTTGCCCTTGTGTACTGCTTGTAATTGGTGGGTCTCACAGTGTTTCATGGAGGGACTGAGCACTGTCACTTCTCCTTGTTCTGCTCTTCACTCTGTAAAATAAAGTTAAGTCGCTCAGGAGGCAAGTTGCAGAGCTGTGAAGAGATTGCTGATATCCTGAGCCCAATCCATTATGCTGCCTTGTTTCCCCTCATCTGCCGCTTCTAGACAGGCCACTAAGGAAAGCCCTGTCAGAAGGAAGCATTTAACCACTTTAAGTGATTTTTCTTTTGGCCAGTGAAATAACATGGAATGTGATATTTAGGGATAATACGAAGTCTTAGCTACAGCATGCATGCAGTATGTGATAGATCACTCTTTCATGGCCAGTTTCCATGTAAGAAAATGACAGGAAAAGGAACTTTAAAAGTTGCCTTGAAGTTCCTCCTGATGTGTATCTACCCCAACATGAAATAAGTGAAAAGGAACGCTCCCAGCTGCCATTCTCAGTAGACACAGATGAAAGAGATTTTGCTGAGTCTTGTGCTGCTATATACCATTCCTCTCTTTGTGCAAAGCCAAAAAATAGGATGAATTCTACTGTTGATCTGCCTTAAAGTAACTGGTAGTAAAGTACTGCAGAATAAGCTGTTTGCCACCAGTATCTCTATTTGCAATCATGTTCCAGGCTTGAGGAGAGGATGTTTTGCATGTGGATGTGGAACAGAAATTCCCTTGAAAAAAAAAATTGGTGTTATGCAATGAAATTCGTAATTCTGAGACGGCTGTGAACAGAAAACTAGAATGATGGTTGCTACAGAAGTTACTTCAGAAGCTCTTATCTCTGAATTACGTCTCCAATGCACTCCATGGAAACTTTAAACTTAACTACTTTCAGTTTAATGAGCTCCTTTGAAAACGAAAAAAAACCCCATAGTCTTTTGTTGCCAGTGCAGTGAATGTGTTTGTACCAGTTAGAAGTAATAAGTGAATCAAGATATATGTAGATAAAAAAGCAATGTGAATGCATGTACAGGCATTACACACCTTAGAAAAGGACACATTTCTATCCTTAGCTTAGTTTCTTTCCTGGTGAGTAGAGATATTGATTAACAGAGAGAGATACTAATCCACTTATGGGTGGCAGTGTTGTGACTTTAATTATTAAAGAACTCCTGCTATAACTGATTTTTTCACTCAAGTAGAACTTGGGAAAATAGAGAAGTGTAAATGCTTCACTGACCGCAGATTAAAAATTGTTTTATTAGCTTTAATAAAGATCAGTATTGTCAAGGTTTTGAATAAGTATAAATGTAAGGCTGCATGAACGTGAATCTTTCTCAGATTTTATTTCAGAAATGCCTGCACTTTGAATCCATGTATAATAGTGGAGGAGTGGGAACATAAATACTAAAAAGGATCGGTTAGATCAGCTATGATCTATCTGGGACATGAATGCACTAGTGAGTTTCAGTCAAGGATAGGAGCAGATTCTGGTTGATGTTACTTGATGAAACTTGCATTAAGTTGTCTGAACTGTAAACCTTTACCTACACATGTTGAGCATCTCAAGCATGTTTGTTTCACCTGTTAAATTCTATTGAACTATTATCTTCAAAGCCCCTTTTAATTTTTTTCCTAGCAGTTTAGGTAAAGGTTTTATATATGGGTGAAAAGCATCTATAAAAAAGTATTCTTCTTCAAAATATATTGCAGTGGTTGTAAAAGATTTCCTTCATGGTGATTTCAAAAACTGGTTTTTTTTATCTTTAGATTCCAGCTGTTTCCTTTTAACTGTTACTAAAATGGTAAAACATGGTGTGTTTAAGATATTTGGATCTTTTCAGGAATTATATTTACTTTCTTTTTCTTCTCTAACCCTTTTTCTGTAGGAAGAATCTTAAATCGTTTCTCCAAAGATATTGGCCACCTGGATGACTTGCTTCCATTGACCTTTTTGGACTTTGTGCAGGTAATACGGTTGCTATTGTCAAGACTTCTGCACTGCATTCTGAATTTAGATTCCTGTACGCTTTGGTGAAGATCAGCTATTTGTCACAGATACAGCTGAGTTGAATGAAACTACTTGTTTGTGTAAGAAAGGTGCGGTTGAAATTTAATGTGTCAGTAAAAAGCTAACATGAGTAATAACTGGCAGGTAGGAGTGGTTATACACAGCTTGCTATTATGTCAAGATTTCAGTTCATAGTAGCTACATGCTTGGTAAATTGCTCCTGATTTGCCTTTAAGCAATCTGGCAAGCTTATTGCTGTTACAAGAAATATGTCCATAGTAAAGAAACAATCAACTCACATGAAAAGATAGCAGAGATTAACCTAATTATGTGTCTACTTCCACAAAGAATCAAATGCTTACCACACCATTTTGGATTAAAATAGGTGTGGCTATTTACAAAGAAAAGATTAGTAGTAATAGGGTGAATATAATAACCTTAATAGGAACAAGTGAAATAAGTTGCTGCAGACAAGAAAGATGGACAAAGCACTGAGATTTTGATTATGATGAGAGGATAAAGGATTATATATGACATCAAGGTAATTCTTCTGTTGCAGTTACTATTAATCCCCCTTGTAAAAAATTGCAGAAGGATAAAGCTGCAAGAAATTGATTGTACTGTATGAAAATAACATGAATCACAGAATACACAGAATCATGAAGACTGGAGAAAGAAAAGGCGTAGTGTATCATCTGGATCCTCCACTTAGTGGATCGGACCTGTCATGCTCGAGTCAGAAATGTTTCTTAAGTTACTATTGCTAACTCTGCTTCATCTCTTAGCGATAACTTACTCAGGATCTAAACCTTGTCTTGACTTTAAAAATAAACCAAAGACATTTTGGGTTGAGCAGTTTAATCATGTTGTTTATGCTGGACTCTTGAAAATAGGAAGAAAAAAAAATATTCCAAGGAGTTAGTACACTTTTTAAGATAGTCTTTTTCTTAGTTTTGTGAAGTTGTATATACCCCATAAAGGTATATGGGTTTTTTTTCAAAGCATTACAGTGTCACATGTCGTTTTGGGGAAAAAAGGAAGGTGCTGTATTTTACCTACAAATTAAAGCAGTTGGAGTTTTTTGTGAGTTATAGAGTTGCTTATAGTGAATATTAAGATTTTGAATTCATGGGCTTTTAAGGCCCTGACAAATTCTTTCCTGAAAGTGCAATATAAACATACTTCTATAATATACTACTCATTTTCTACTGTTTATACAGATTCAAAATTTTCTTCTGTCTCATTAACTGGGGCAATACATGTGTGCCTTTTTTTTTTTTTTTTCCCTGGAAGTTCAGGCTGTCCTGAAATCCTTATCTTCTTCTTTTAGCATAGGATTTACATCCACAAAGTCAAAATCATCTTTTCGGCATAGTGGTTCTTGGCCGTTAGACCAAGCAATGCAGAGTGTTTGTATTTGTCCTCTTTACAGCAGACTGTGCTGTGTATGTTCATTCTATATACTGCTCATGGCCAGAGCATCCTCTGGGTCCAGTGGTCTTCAGATGAAATGATTAACTATTCTCCTTATTCCATGCATTTACAATAATGTGGGAGTTGTGTTGCAGCCCACTTGCGTGTTTTGGTTGGTTTTTTTTTACAGTAAGAAACTGAGTGAGTTTCTTACTAGCATGTTATTTAAAGGCATGTGGGTTTGTCGGAGGATGCAAAATCTGCTAGGAAAATGTTAGAGAAGTCTGTGTAAGCAGAGGGAGCCAAAACTGGTGTGGTCTTGTCCATACTTCCTTTTGGGAGCAGACCCTGAAGCAAACAGTCTTGAGAATTACACTCTCCCTTCTTCTGAGGGAACCAACTGGTTTGTTCCTAAAGAAGACTAAGGAAGAAGGTAACCTGTATGCATGGCACATACAGAAGACCAAATCATCTAGTAGCAAATTGGAAAACCTGGTTATTTGACCATCATGTAGATACTTTGGGTAGTATATGCCTTACCTAAACTTAACTGATCTAGGTTGAAAGAATGAAGTCTGTTGCTCTAGATGCAATTGTTCTTTCAAGCTCCTACTGTAAAGCACATTTTGTAAATGTGCCCCCTCATGGTCATTACTTAGTGATTTTCTTTTACATTGGCTATTGAATAATTTGTCAAATTCTGAAGTTTGTATTCTAAATAAAAAGTTTTCCTTTTCAGAAAAGTAAAATAGATGTTACAGGTCTAGTACACTGTTAAAAAGATGCTGTGTTTTAAAGCTTGCCTGTTCTATTTGGCATCAGAAAAGAAAATTTAGGAACTTATTGTTGATTAACAGTGCAGTGCTATCCATAAGACAAAAGCACTTCCTTCTTGGCAGGTTTTGTAAAACTTAATATTCTTGATCAGCAGGCTTGTTGGTTAGTGGATGCCTTTTGAAATTCAGTAGCAAAGATACAATATTTATTTCTGAAGAAGCACAGATTTTGACAAAGGATAACTGTTATCAATTATGATAGAGACCTTTTGTCACTTGTTTTGTTTGCAGGTGTCTTTTATACGACTTCCTATAATCTCTTCAGGAAGAAATATTTTCTCCTTTCTAAAAACAGTATTAGCTAAATATAAAAGCTCTGATCCCAGCCATTGTTGCTGATTCTTTGAGAGACATTTCCCAACATTCATTGTTTAAATGGTTGTCAGGAGGAATCAAGTGAAACTTAATAAACAATGCAGTAACTGGTTCATTTTACTTTGTGTGTAGAAGCTTTTCTTGAGCGGATTTGCATTGAAGAAGTGGTCCTTTTTCTGAGTTATTGCTAGGATCGTTGTGAAGCATTCCACCCTTTTACTATATTGGCAAGTGAGCGTGAGCGTATGATTTCTGCACAAATATACACAATGTGATTGGGCACTCAGAAACTACAATATGAACCAATTTACCTATAAATAAATTGTTAAAATCTACTTTTGAGAATTTTGTAGTTACACTGAGTACAGATTTTACAGCAATGCTAAAAATTTGTAATGTTCTTTATAGAGTGTCTAATAAGATTTATACACTGCACTACAGTCATAATGAGCATGATTAGTTTAGACAGCTATACTGGATGAAAATTAATTCCTTGAACTAAAAGAGTTGAATTTTTTACATCTTCTATCAACTCAATAAAGAAGAAAGAGTCAGTTCTCTTCAAGACAGTGGCTAGTTACTGTACACTTATTTGTTAAAGCAAAAATAAAAAGTATGTGGCAGGCACAAAAATGCATCATAGACCTTGTGTATTCTTCTGGAAACCTGGCTAGATTTTGCAAAACTGTTGCTTTGCAATAGCTCCCAAAGTAGAAGCTCTCACTTCATTTAAAGTTTCCTGCCATCCTTTCTTTCTCTGGCTTGCTTTGGCACCAAAATGTAGCACACCTGTCTTTGAAGAGATTGGGGGCAAGAGGGGCAGTCCTCACTAGGAGGAGCCAGTCATTTTTTTCTTCTTATGAATTTTAACAACGTATGAGACGTGTCATGTTAGTGGAGCTGACTGTCTTTTTGTAGAAATTACTGCTGTATCTGCAAGAAATGTAAATAAAAAAATAAATCTTTCTTATGGGAACACATTTATGGCTATGTTTGACTACATGGCTGTTGAACAGAACTTTGTAGGTAGATGTGAAAGTACAGAAACTGAAAAGAAACTAAAGATTAAGTTAGGCACTTCAACTGAGATATTTTTAATTGTATGTTTACAGTGCAGTTCAAAGCTCATTAAAGTAAAAAATAAACTTTACAGTCTGCAGTCCAAGCCTGGGCCTTATCTTCTGTAATGGATTCTAGCTGACCATAAGGTTCCATACCAGCTCTCCTAAAACAAACAAACAAAAAAAAAACAAACCAAAAAAAACCTCCAAACAAGCAAACAAAACCCACCAAAAAGACCAACTCAATGCTATGTTAACAATGACACCTGTTATTTCTGCTAAATACAGCACTAAATATGTTTGTAAAATCAGGTGGTAATTAACATTAGTAAGTTGATTCAGATAGTCGAAAAGCTGAATTAATTTGGTGAAGGTGGTGGTTTTGGGGGTTTTCTTTTGAGCTCATATATTTTTAATTACCTGCCTTAGTACTGTTAGCCCTCCTTAGCCTCAGTTCTGCATCTCGCTTGTTTTTTCGGTCCTGAGTTACATATTTTTGGCAGGTGTTTTCCAACTAAGTTACAGTCTCCTCAGGTAAAGGACTACTTTTGTGAAGACAATTACAGTGCCTTGAAACTTTCTAAGAGGATTTAAACATCTACTTCATTTAGATACGCGTGTTTTATTTATGTATTTGTTGGTTTAATCAAAGGGCAGACCTGACAGCAGCCTTAAAGGGCTACCCAAACACAAATAATTGCAGAAATTCTTTCTTTAGTTGATAGGTACTTGATCATCCTGTAAATAAGTCCAAAGGGACTTAAGGAAGTCAGGTGCTGTTTAAGATGACAGGGATTTTGTTACTGAATTTTCTTAGGTACCTCTGAAAATACTAGCTGATGTACTCAGTGTTATAACAAATTGTTGTTCCTCCTCCTGCCTTAAGCTCTGTGGGAGTACAAAGTTCTGTTGGTGTGGAATTCACTGATAGGGGTGCAGGGCTTGTAGTTTAAAATGTTGTGGTTAAAATGCATAGCGATGTCTAGCTCAATGCAGTGCTAAGAAAACACAATCTACTAATCTGGGAAAGGTCATCCAATGACTACAATAAAAGAATTAAACGGGGAAGTATTTGGAATTAAGAATCCAATACATTTAATAGAATTTTGTGTACATTAGCACCAGATACTCCTAAGTAGACAGTGTTTTGGATGCTGTATTTTTGAGAGCTCGTCAAAAGGCTTGTTTTTCATACCTGAATCTCACTTTAACTTGAGACTGATCTGCAGAATGGGTACCCAAACTGATAAAACTACTGGGTGAAAATTATATCTATAAACTGATTTGAATACATAGGACAGTGAAAGATATTTCAGACTTTCTTTTGGGTTTGTTAATTATTATAAATTTTAAAGGGATGGTTTTCTCTGTAGTTTCTTGCCCTTTTAATTCTTCAGTGATCTTATTACCTATTAACAGAGTTGATTTTCTGCTTTAGTTTCTAGTGAATCTGAGTAACTTAATGTGATGGCCCCTTCATTTTGATTTCTTACCCTGTGTTGGATTGAGGGGAAAAAAAAAAAATCATGATCTGTTTTGTTTCTAGAGAACACTGTGAACATGTGAACTATCTGCAGCTGCCCTTGGAGAAGGGCAGTGATTTATTGAGGAAAACTGAATTGCAAAACCTTTTTCCTCCCCAAAATCAACAGCTTGACTGAGTTTAAATAACTGACTTTTCATATCCTTTCATCACACACAAAGACCTAATCCTGAGACTACTTGAACCACCAATGTAGGCTGTGGCTGAGACCACCACTGAATGTGCCATTCCCTTCTCACCACACACAAAACACATTGACTGCAGCTTTATGAAGTGAAAATGCTGAAGAAAAGGAAAATGTGAAGGAGGTGTCCACAGTAATTTCTTTTTAAAAAAAAAATAAAGTAAAAAAAAAAGGCAAAAAAAAAGCTGCTGCATCTGGATATTGGGAACAAAAAGTGCCTCAGACTGGAATAATAGCTTGGGTCACTTGCTTTCATATGTGCACAAGAGTGGAACTGCCGTTCCTTGTTTCAGTACCACTGACCCCTGCATTTTATTGTGTGAAGATGTCAGGGAAAGTGTGTAGAAGGAATTCCAGGATCTTTTAGTTTAACAATGACGTTGTTATTTTGTGATTTCTGTGAGAGGTGGCATTCCAGGGGGTTTGTTGTGTTGTCTTTTCCAGTTTAGCCAGGTTTTGTATGTATTCATGTGTGAGTTTCAAGAAATATTTTTACTCATTAAATAACAGTTCTTTCTGTGTGTTTGTATGTGTGCATTTACATGTGTGTGTTCAAAATACGATCATAAATATGTAGTGAGAAAATAACCAGTGGTAGGATCTATGTCAGCATATTCTCTTTAGCCTGTTACACAGAGCAGGCCTCTGTCTTGGGCATACCTTTTGGTTTCTTTTCTGCTGAATTCTGGTGGGTTTGCTTGATGGTTGGATCACAAGGTTCTGCAGCTGTGATGATTTTTAGATGAAAAATAAGTAAATAAAAAACCCCAGTTGCCTCATGGCACTTGATGACTGAAAATCTCATGGAACTTTTTCTCTGTGGAACTCTAACTGTACATTGCCAAGATGCATGCTACAGTGCATCTTGCTAGTGCATGATGAAAGACTAATTAAAACTTAAAGAAAAATAATATGGTTTTTGTATTGGTTACTTTTGAGCTCTAATTTCAGAAATGGTTAAAATTATCATTATGATAAAAAACTAATTTTTGGTATTGTCATTTGTATGTGCTTTCAGTTTTGTTATTTTCTTTAAAATAAAAAGAGGTTATACACCGTTGTGTTAAAAACAAACAAACACTGCTCATTCTGTCTTCCTGGTCATCATCATACCATTTCCCACCCCCCAAAAATTAAAAAAAAAAAAAAAGAAAAAGAGGTGGGAGGTTGAGGAGGAAGAGAGAGAAGGCTTGGATTGCACTTGTGTATCCAAGACCAACATGCAGGAGCTGTGAGTTTAGCAGACACTTGTCTAAATAATGCAGTTCTTTATTAACCTTTCATTCCTCTGTCCTTGAATGCCTTGATTGTTAAGTCCCAGTAGCCAATTAGTCTTGTTGATGGTGACCAGCAGTGGAGATAATCTATGCCAAAACTATTGCTGGTCTTTACTCTGTACCTGTCATCGCATTCCTTTAAATGTGAGGATGAGTGTCTTGCATCATATGGACTGCCTGTTTACTCAGATTGATGGTATGTGCATAGGATAAAATGTGTAAAGTTTAGAGTCACAGATAATAGGTGGATTCCTGCTTATACAAGGACCTCGTTTTTCTACGGAAGGCTAAAAGTCTGTTCTCACTATAGCAGTCGTATGGAATCCTGCCCAACCTCACTCCATTATTTTTTTTCCTATTTGCATTAGCGTGTATAATTTTTATAAGAATAGATATGTGTGTCATTCTCCACATAATGAGTGTCAAGGCAACAAGTATCATTGCAGCAACAAAACTTAATTTGTACAGGAACATAATGTAACTTCCTTAATATTTTGGGGGTTGTTTGTATTAATAAAATTTGAAGGTGTAACCTCTTATCTAACATGGGAAGGAAGATTAAATAATACTGAAAAATGTGCTTTACCTTTTTGTCATCTTGCTTCCTTGTCTTTACCACTTTTTTGGCTTTTCTTGTTTTTATTAACTCTCTTCTTTTTAGTTTTTATACGTCTCCTTTTATATGGTAAATGTAGAAATACCTTGGTTACTGGGCTGTTCTTTCATTTTCTAAATGAAACATGGAATACCAGTGTTTTGAATATAGTACTCAGAAAAATAAATCTAGCTTTCACTTAGTGGAATTCTGTCTTCTCTGTTTCTTTTTCTAAAGCTTGTGAGCATTGTGAGATGCAGTCTCCCTCTTAATTTCGCAAAGGTTTTGGGTAGATTGTGGCTTAGTGGTAGGAAGACAGAAATGTAGTTGCTCTTACAGTATTTTGGTATATTGGACTGAAACCTGTAAATACAAAATTTCTATTGGCTCTTCTCCAAATTGGTTTCTCTGTTTTCTTTATCAGATTACTCTTAACACATTTTCAGCTACTAGAAAGCAGGATAGTTGTATGGCAGTCCAGTAACCTGACCCCATTCTGTGTGGTTTGGAAATCTCCCCTCTTTTGGTTAAGGTGGAATTTGTAAAAGTCCCAGAAAGAGATTCCGTTCATCTGGGGGGCTCTTCATATCTGTTGGACAGTATTTTCTTGCTGTGAAAGAGATCAAAGAAACACTCTGATGTAAATGAACTTAAGTTCTAGTTTTCTCCTTTTCTTTTTGCTCCATCTTTTTATATACACTACTTCTGCTTTTGGTGCCAAAGTGGGAATTATTATTATTATTTATAGGTATCTACCTTAGTTTCTAAGCATTATTGCAACCTTTCACATCTGTAGCTCAAACTGATGATTAAGACTTCCTAAGGTCATTAACATTTCTAACACTTCACAGTAGCTAGAAATCTCTTAATTCTGCTGTCAGTCATAGAGTGTAACAATCCCGTTCCAAATGGTGATAAGTACAAATCTTCTAGATTGCCTTAAACTACTGATATATTATAGATAGGACAGTGTGTGCTTACAAACAAATTAGGATTTCACTGTTCGGCAAAAGAACTGGAGATTTCACTTTTGATTCAAGAGGAAGGAGAAACTTGGAGATAGTCTGAATTACTAAGCCATATAGCTGGTGCTTGTGTTAAATCATTATGCATGTTTATGCCCAAAACAAACATGTGGGACAAGGAATTATCTTCAGCAAAAGAAGACTGCATCTCATAGAAATGTGCTGCCAGGGTTATATGTGCATTTCATGCAGAACATAAGAACTTTCTTCTTATTGAAGCTGATACCGTGGCTGCCTGGTGAACTCTGCAGCTGATCTGAAAAGTCCAGATGAGTTTATTCTTCAAAAAGTAGAGGCTACAGTACGGGCAGTTCTATACAGCAAAAGATGAGACTTCAGCTGGGAACTGAATGTCACATGTATTTGGGAAGCTTGTACCTCTTTCTGTTGCATCAATGTTACAGGATAGTTTTGTATCATTTAAAAAAATAGATTCATTTGGATTGCACTCTTGAACTAGTAAAAATTTGTGTGTTAAGAAAGGCTCTTTCAAGGGCTCGATAATAGCTCTTCCTGCACAGTGGAAGAGTAGGATGCTGAGTGATTGCAATTTCTTCCTCAATCACATCCCTAAATCATATTTTTTTCTGTTTTTCTTACTGGGTTTTGGAATCAGTCTAATGGTAAAATAGATCTCTCTTACTATGAAAGTCACTTGTGTGCTAAAATAGTGGTTTTAGATCTTTCTGTCTAAAACTGAAAACATGCTAGCTTTAGTACCTGATACAGTTGTCCATTGTTCTGTTAGGCATAACATAATACTGAGAAAGATAATTTTTTTTGTTTTTCTCACTGATGGAAAGTCTGTATTTTGGGGTTGCACCTGGTATCAGTTACTTTGGTAAGTGTGTCTTTGTTGATGGTTTGTGATAAATACAATTCTGAAAGGTTTTCCTGGTGGTCTTGGAGCATATTTGTAACGAATTGTGAATGAGCATATGCTTACTACAGTAAATAATGTTTGTTTGCTGCCAAGGAAGTTTCTTTTTACTCCTTTAGATGCCATGGGGTTCTGTACCTGCAGAGAATGGCTGAACTGGGTGAAACCTGATGGTGGTGGTAAGAGGCTGATGCGTCTAACCGTATTTAGTTGAAATACGGTTGCTGAAAGCATCAGGCTACTGTTAAGCTTCCTGGAGCTGAATAGTCACTGAACAGAATGTAGTAATGAAGAATTATGAGTCAAGAGTTTATTTTGAATAGGAAAGCAGTATTTTATAGCCCTATCAGAGTAGCAGAGCTCTGAGGAAGTCAGGAAAAAACCCAGAGACCAGCTAAAAAGCATTTTCTGCATATCTCCTATGAAAGAGTATGCACAGAAAAGAACAGAAGGTAGTTTTATTTCTTAGGATAGCTGATGCTGTAGTCCTTAATATTTTTCATAGTTTTCATTTAACTGGGGCAGAGGGGCTGCTGTGGAACTTACAGAAATATGAGTAGTACTTCATTCCACCTAAAAATAAATATATTAATAGTGTATTTTAAATAGCAAGAACAAACAGTAAAATGCTTAAAAGCTTGTAATTGGTGTAAGGCTGAAGAGCTGTTACTCTTTTTAACAGAAGAGCCCACAGTTCAAATGTAGCACAAAGCTTTTAAAGTTGCTGAAAGACCCAGAATTGACTTCTGGCAAAACAGTTAGATTTGACTGAGTAGCAAAGGTCATGCAGTTGAAAATGAGGTATTCTTGGGTAGGGTGCAGGGCTGCTGTGGCATTATGGCCATGAAGGACAAGAGGCCTGAGGTGGGAAAGTCCATATAGTTCAAAGACAGAGTTGGTAGAACTGCAACATACAGGGCAGCAGTACCTGTGGTAAGCAAAAGTTTGCCAGACGTTTGGAAGAACTGGGAAGAAATGTGTATGGTGTGGATGAAAAGGTTATGATAGCATCATCATTAGCTCAGAGGAATTCCTCACAGGAACAGTGGACAGTATCTTAGCAAATAAGTTAATGGTCTAGACCATAACAACCCTAAATAATGCCCTATAGGATCACATCAGTATTCAGCCTAGCCAGTGGCCTTTCTCCAGCAGTAACAATAGAACATGCTATTTTGGGAGATCATGAAAACCTGGCTGCTTTCTGTGGTCCATTCCCTGTATAGTACCCAAGCATTCACAGTTTTGTACTGGGAGTGTCAAAAGGCCTATCCCTTCCCAGTTCTCTCACTGTCCATTTTTGACATAATTTTGTATCAGCTCTTAAGCTCTGCCTCCTGCAATCTAATAGCCTGAAAGCAGTGAGATATTTGTTGATCTTTTTGTTACATGTATGTGTGCCCCTTCTATGGAAAGAAAACCGTAATTATCACTAAAAGAAAAACTACTTTTAGAAGGGTTGTAAGTAGGATAAGATTGAGGACAAATATTGGTGAATCAGCCTCTGCTGATAAAGCGCTAAACATAGGAGCAAAGAACAAAGTAGGAAATACACCATTTGTAGTAGTACTAAAGAGAAAAGTAGCCATTGTTGAATCAAAATCTTTGGTTTTGTCAGGGTCTTTGATCAGTGGGGCTGTCTTGGGCTTATATAGCTAGGGAAGAGTTTTGGAAATGGTTTCTAAGAGGTAGAAATGGAGCAGAAATTATCAAGCCATTCTTTACTTGTCTTTAAAAATATCAGTTATTTGGCAGCAGGGTCTGAGAGAGGAGATATAAAAATGCATTGCTCTGGGAATCTTAAAGCAAGTGGAACAGCCAACAAAGTGACTTTGTTTGGTGATGATTGCTTTGGTATTGGAATCACAAAACCCCTAAATTAATATAATGGAAAGGGGTGCTTTCCACTACCTGAGAGGAAGAGTAACTCTAGGAGGGTTGGGTGATGCCAGACATTTTTCTGCATTGTTTCAGGCAGGTTCTGGCAAGAGCTATTGAGAAAGCAAAGCATGTGTGAGTGCATGTTCTGCACTCCCTGATTAATGCTGTTTCCTCAAGCAACCATGTAAAATTGTGCTTGGCATCTGAGGTATTCCCAGGAAGATATAATGTATTTGTCATGGTACAAAAAGCACTATAGTTTATGTGACTAGTTTTTGTGTGTGTGCCTTTTTTTTCCTTGGGAGAACAACAGTGTAAGAATATAACCAGGGACTGTGGACAGAAGACAACAAACGTAGCACTGTTGAACAACAAAAACTATTAACTTTTAATATAATTTTTACAGGCAGATCAGAATAAAGTTATAACTAACTCCCTATAACTTCAAGAAGTGGACCTCTCATTTTTATTTAGATCCTCATTGCAAAGTTGTGCCTTGCTGTTCGAATCACTCAGAACACTTGTGCGGCACAAGGTGCAATTGAAAAACAGCACTTGAGAATCAAATTAAAGGTCCTCCTCAAGTTTTTACTGCTTGTAAATATAAAAATACATTGACCACAGACATCTACAGGCGTGGGTGTTGGCCCTGTCCTTTTCGGTGTGGCAGTATTGGTTTCCATGTCCAGTGGGCATGAACAGGAGCTGCATGTAGAGATGCATAAGTAGAGGCCATGGCTTTGGCTCTAATAAAAGCTTGTTTTTTCATGGAAAATCTATATTAGCTGGAAGTAACATATATGTGGCTAAAGGGTCGTGACGACTAACTTGTACATGAGTGAAGATTATGAAAAGGAGAATAGCCTCCATGTGATGTAGGATTGTATTGTAGAGTTTTTAAAGGATGAGTATTTTGAGTGTCTGGAAGAATCACAAAGTCCAGACCTTGATTATGCATCTGTTTATAAAGCATCAATATCTGGAAGTCTCAGACAATATATGGACTGTGATTTTTTTTTTTTTTTTTTTGAGAACTGCTATTGGAATCAAGACCCTCATTAAGATAGTTAAGTGCCTTGGCTCAGGATGTCCAGAAAGCCTATTTCTACCGCTTGTTGTAGGGTAAGAGATTATTGATGATAGAATGCTGTTTAAATACAACAGAATGGTGGCAGTGCCAATGTATTAAAGAAAACACCCTTTTTATTATAAGGTCACTTGTTAAAAAACAGTTGGACACAGTTCACCATGATCTCAAACAAAGACAAAGGCTTCTCACTTAATGGCAAAATGCATGCCAAGTCAAATGAATGAACGTGTTGGTGGCACAGAAAACATGTGCCCTAAGGAGCTAAATATATGCTTGTTCAGTTAGAAAAACAATGATCCAGAAACGCTATCTTATAGAGACAAGAACAAGTAGAAGGTACTAGCATTAAGGATGTGGTTGGGAATTTTGACTACGTTTCTGTGCTATATCTGACAGATGTATTCAGCCCTTTTGCAGTGACATACGGATTTAGTTAGGTAACCTCTTGTCAACTAATTGCAAATAGCAGGATTCAGAGGAGGAGAGGGTGTCTCGCAGAAGATAAGACAAGCTTGCTGTTTTTGAAGCTTTTAATGCTGACAGTATTTAGTTCCTACTTTTTTCTTTCACTCAGTTTATCTGAAATTACAATTTTCATTTCTTTCCCAGCTGTGCCTTTTTCCCCCCTTTCAGTGCATTGGTTGTCTTGTCTTTATATTCCCAATTTTCTTGTGGATGCACATTTTCCTAAAGCTGAATTAATACCGACTGAGAGCTGTCATTCCTGTCAAAGATTGCTGTCACTGGTTGCTTCAGAAAAGGACGACGTCTTTTAAATATTGGAGTTATGTGCAACACTTTTTCTTCTGTAGTCATAAGTCTTCATTGCTTTTTCTCTCAAGACAAATCTGTTCCTGACAGTTTGATGCAAGCAATAGTATAAACAGCCATATGTACTTATTTTAACCAGTTCTGAAAGAAAACCCATGCATTTTATTAAAAAGGTAGTTTAAAGACAAGACTATACGCCGCAACTCAGCCATTTTCAATGAGTAAATTTAAGTAGAGCTGTTTATGTACTAGTATTATGGTACAAAGATAGAAGGTTTCTATTTGGATGTTTCCTGGATTTTTTGTAATCAAGGAGAATAACACGCAAAAAATCTACGATGTGGTTTGATATGCTGCTCTGGATGCAGCTGGTCCAAGTGAAGTGTTTATCGCTCTGATCTGCTCATTACAATGTCTTGTCACCAGGGAAGCTTGTCCTCTGGGGTACCAGTGTAACCAGCCACCTGTGCAGTTGTGCCTTAACAGTAAGTCCATACCGTCTGGTTTGAAAAAGCGTGGGGTTTTTTAAATAAAAAGGTATTCAAGGAAAAAGGAAACATCTGAATTGGACTAGGGATTGAGTGTACGTGCAGTTATTTGGCAGAGACAATGAGGAAGTAATTTTAGTTAGGGGGAGGGGAGTAGGAGGAAGGATGATGCTAAGCAAGTACAAACAGAGTGGGGTTTTGTAATTTCTTGACTTTCTAGCTTTCTAGCTTTACTTCAGACAGCCCAGCCTG
This sequence comes from Athene cunicularia, assembly GCF_003259725.1. Classification (NCBI taxonomy): domain Eukaryota; kingdom Metazoa; phylum Chordata; class Aves; order Strigiformes; family Strigidae; genus Athene; species Athene cunicularia. The sequence continues at coordinate 54,528,146 of NW_020799091.1, read as the reverse complement.
TCTGAGAGTGTCCTAAATTACTGCAGTTAAGGTTACAAACTTGAAATCCATGATATGCACTGCTGCTGTATTGGAATTAGTATGGCTTTGTGGCAGTGACCATGGGCATTTAATAGAATCCTTGGGAGTGCATATAGGGGTCCAGCAAGTAGGAGTTGGGGGCGGCGGCAGAGTAAGTGTGTTTGACTTCTGCTTAAATATTAGTAAAACTGGTCCTGGAACACTGCAGTTTTTGGGTGGGATTTGACTGCAGATTCAGTCATTGAAATTTAGGTGTCTGCATGTTGGGCTTTAGATGCTTACCTTGCTGTAGTCAGAGGGCATCTAGTCCATACAGTTAGTGGACTCTAGAGAAATATTCAACCATGGGGTCACTAAGTATCCACTTAAATGTTAGACCAATCACTTTCTAAACTTCTAAACTAGGACAGGAGTTTCACAATATAGGTCGCATGTAGATTCCCACATTCAAGTTTCTGAGTCTCAGATCCCATCCCTTGGGCTTCACTCATTCATTAGAGATCCTACCAAATCAATAGCTGCAAGTCCCAAATGGTGTGGTTCCTGTGGTAGTAGGTCCTATATCACAGCTGTCAAACCCATGTGGATGACTTGGCATCACAAATCACACTAGGAACTTGCACAGACCCCTTATGCATGTATTTTACAAGAGATGCTGAAATACATTGTAAGGTCCATTTAAAAACAAAAAAAGCACAAAACTTTTATTTTTGAATTATGGAAGAAAATGGAAGACCTCAAAGATCTGATTCTGTTGAGCTCAGAGAAAAGACAGAGAGGTGTTTTATAGGTACTGCATGAGGAGATAAAGGACTCTTGAAGGAGTTAGCTGGAGTAAAGTGCGAGCAGACCTGAGAGGTTTAAAATGGGGTTCTACATGAAGACCAGGTGCCTTTTTCAAAGAAGTGCTTAAGCCAAACATGAAATATTGACCTCAGAGTATAACTGATATGAAAGAATAGTAATGATCTGTAGGATGGAAGAGTAGACATTCTTATGAGACATCTTGAACTCTAAATGTTGCTTTTGCATCTTTTTCCTGTCAACTTTATTAAATTATTTAAAAGGGCTTACAATTTGTCGTAAGGTTTCTAATATTACGTAAATGGTATAGTTTCTGCAACAAAGGGAAAGGCTTATAGCTTGTGATATTTGTATGGCTTATAGATTGTAATTTTTCTGGATTTTTATAGGTTTTTTTCTTATTGTTTCTTTACCTCACATTAAATATTTTTTCTATTGTGTGGTTGTGGTACAGAAATACCTTGTTCTTCCTAGAGCAAGACCTGTTTGAGATGGAACTTCAAGGATATCACTCTCAGCACCTATAAGAATTACAAATATGTAGAAGCATGTGTTTTGCAAATGAATGTGCTGATCAGAGCATTCACTTTCCCAGAGGGTTATAATAGGGTCTGCTTGCTCCAGTAGGACAGGAGATTTCTTGAGGAAAAATAAGCCACAGTGAATGGAGTGACTGACCAAAGCATGAGGGAAATCTCTCAGGACTCTCGCAAGCAAGGGTATGAGTCCAAGAGAACCAGCACGTGCTTTTTTTATACTCCTAGAGTATGTGCGATTTCTGAGTGGGAGATTCTTATTTCTCCTGGGAAACTGAAACAAATTTGAAGGTGGACATTGGACAATATGGCTCCATTTGGAAACAGATTAGATTTCCCTGTCCAGGTCTTTTCAGTCTCAGTAGCCTGTGCATCTGTTGTCTTTTGTATAAGGTGGCCTTGCTTCCAATACTGTTCAGATAGCTGTAAAATCAGCTCCTATTTTGTCTTAATTTGGCTATTGTTTTCTGCACAATCATTACAGAAGACTAAAATTAAGAAATACAGTAAAAGATGCTGGTTTTATCGGCCGTGTTTCTTTTATGTAGGGAAATCTTGCCTGCTTAGCATTTTGGTGCAATTTTCAATTGTAAGCTGATTCTGCTAGACAAGGTCAAGATCTTGCTGTGCAAACTGAATACCTAGCTCACTGCTTGTCTCCAGAGAGGAGAGCAGTCAGACTACTCATATTAGTGTTATCGTCACTCTGCTGATTATCTTGGGTCTTCCAGCTTGCATGCAGTGAATCTACTAGAAGTTGGAGCAGTCTCCAGCTTTGGAGGTTAGTTGTCTCTTGTGAAACTTGGGAGCTAGAACCTTTGCCTTACCTCATGCAGTAGCTGCATGATTACAGTCTGCAAATGGTTGTGTCTGGCTTCCAGACTACTTCATTAAGAGTTAATTTATATGCAAGTTTGGTTTTCCAAAAAGCAACACACATGACTGATCCACCCTATCATAAATTTTTATAATGATAAGGTGGTGCAGGCTCATCTAAAATTCCTTCCAAAGGCGGTGTCAGATTTTTACTTTAGTCATCCTAACCATCTTTTCCTTCCCTGTATTTCTGCCATACCAAGGCTTTGTTTACATGAGCTGGATCCTAATAGATCTACTCCCACTCCCACCCCCACCGGCACTTTGCAACATATTGTAGATTATCATCACCAAAACTTGAGTTTGGCTTTTAAATTTTCTATTAAGAAGCATTTATTTTCCTCAGAATTTTTTTTCTTGAAAGAATTGTTCTTAATTCTTCATATCAGGTTTGAGGCTGATGGTGAGAAGACAAGAAGTACTTCAGAAATTACTCTTTTGTGACTGTCTAGGAGGTGATGGAGGGAGAAGGGGAAGGCAGCAGGCCTATAAAGCAGTTGTGAGAAGGATGGAATGGACTTCCATTTTCTGTTTGTCAGTGAGAATGGAGGTGAAGGAACCTTTAGAAATGATTAGCTAGTCTGGGGATGGCTGACAGGCCTGGCAGAGACAATGAGCGGTGCTGGGAAAAACAGAGCTAGGCAGGAGAAAATTTGGAGGAGGTCAGGAATCTTTATCTCCTTTCTCCTCATTCAGTGATAAAAACGAAGTACGCTTACAGGGTTTTAAAGAATGCTGGGGAAGTAGAAGGTAGAGCAGCACTGGTGATGAGGAGTCTGGGTGCTTTGTTTTGCTTTGTGCTGACATACCATGGGCATAATTGACCCAAGTGAAATACCATAAACTCTCGCTGCCACCTTACCTCCTCGTGATGAAATCTAGGTAAAATGTCTGCAATCTACTGTATGTATCTAGAAGGTCAAAAACATAATGTTGTAAGTACCTCAACCCACAGATGTGCAGTGTAGTGGTAATGCAGCTTCCTTCAGAGCTCCTACCCCATACCTACCCTGTAGCTATTTTCCGTAATAGATTTCTGAGACCCTATAATGTGCTTTCAGGATCTATGAGATGCAAGGCTGTTACACTGATAAATCTTCTATCATGAGCTAAGATCTTGCCTAGAGCCGAAGACTAAATTGTGCTGACTCATACAGTTGTAATGCATAAGGTGTGTGGGTTTGCTGTTTGGTCAGGTGAAATTAGGGTAAAGTCAGAGAAACCTCAAGAAAAAAACAGATGTAGGGGGAAAGGGAGTGCTTAGTTTTGGCTTTAGAGTGTGTTGAGTATGGGCTACCAGAAGTGCAACAGGAAATGCAATGTTTCATAGGCACTTCCGCTGAAACTGTTTGAAAATCCAGGTAGCTCTCCGGTATCCAACCTTAGCTGATGTGTTGCTTAGCTTTTCCAACTCAGTGCACAGATTCAGGGATAGAAGCCTTTTTGCTATAAGATGCATTCTCAGGACCCAGTGGTCACTAATGCACAACCACGAAGTTCAGCTGGAATCTACTTGTGTGTCATATGTGATAATGAAAGTGGTTCCTCTACAGTGCATAAAATGGAGACCTTGCAGAAAATATTTTCCTTGCTAAGGAATTTGTTAAAGAAAATAATACAAGAATTTAGTGTTGAGTTAGAATTTCAGTTGTCTTTTTTTTTGTACAGGATGTGTTTCTTTTTGTATGTTTTACCCCACCCCCTTTTTTAAGGAGCAAAGGGGCACACCCTGGTTTCAGTAGGTGACTGGATTCCTGCCTTACATACATACACCATTGGTGTTCTGAAATAAATTTGTGTGCAGATAATGCTTTTCATAGTGTATTTAAACTGAAAGTTTGACTTACAGGATGTGAAGTAGTCTGCAGAAAATGGGAGTTTTAATTCAGAAAGTTAGTCCTAAGCAACAAAGCTTCATTACACATTATATCTAATGTTCTAAGAGTAAATTCAGGTTTAGTCCAGCCTTTCATCTTGTACTCTGAAGTAAACCTGGTAAAACTAGCCTCTTATGACACGTCTTGTAGTGTTTAACATTTCTTTCTTATTTGTAACATTTCCCAGTGCAGTCCTTTGGAAAGAGAAAGCTCACTTTCTCTGATACTGGGTTTTCTTTCTAAATGGGACAGAGTTGTTTTTAGGAAAATTTAAATTTTAGGAAAATTTAAAAGCCTATTTTGAAAGCTACTCTTCCAACTGTTAAGTCTTTGAAGTGAAAGACAGTCTTTTAACAGTTTCTTTTTACCTCATTCACTAGGTAGCTTCGGTCCATTAAAGATTAGGTCTTTTTAATTAATGATCTGTTACTTTATTAAAGCAGTCACAGAATAGTCCACAAAGAAAGATATTAAAGTTCAGTCAGCCAGTTTGTAAAGACATTTCTTAAAGAACAAATGTGGCAGAAAACCATAAACTGAAAGTCAAATTAGGTATTACTGTAAATTCTTCAAGTTGCTTAAAAATAGATGTCGCTCCTATGTTATACAATGCATTCGCCTCTAAATTTGGTAGTTATGTTTAAATATTTAAGTGTTTCAATAGTGTTAAATAGTTTTATACTTGTTCTAAATTAAATTCTTCTGGCAAAGAGTTTTTTATTTTGTTTCTATTGTGTTGCAGACTCTCCTACAGATTTTTGGTGTGGTGGCTGTGGCTGTGGCAGTGATTCCTTGGATACTCATCCCCTTAATTCCACTATTTATTCTTTTCATTTTTCTTCGACGATATTTCTTAGACACTTCAAGAGATATTAAACGTCTAGAATCCACAAGTATGTGGTTTGGGGGATTTAATGTTAGTTTGAACCCTGCTTATTATTATGTGAAATGCTAGTATTTTATAGACAATCCATCAAAGATTTTTTTTCTTTTGCTATGCAAATAACTTCCTTATTGCCTTGGTTCTCAACTAGTGAATTACATGCTTAACTCCCGTTTTGCATAATTATAAACCTTAAGTATGTCAGTTTTAACTATCTGTAAGTAAAGCTAGTTAGGAACCCAGCTAACTTGCTGGGTTTTGGGACCTTGTATGCACATACTGATGGTGTTTCTGACCTAATCTGACTCTTGGGCCTGACTTTAGCATGACTATGATATGAAATATTAAGGATTTTGAATGGGTGCCTCATGTCATTAATAAAGCTCAAAGAATTTCTTCAGTGGCAACTATTGTTAAAAAGTAAGACATTTTTGTATAAATTAATCTGCCTGGCTGTCTGACTGATTCTAATTGAGTAAGAGGACTTTGGTTAAAGAGATTGCATATTTATTCTGAAAGAATGCAGTATGATAACTTGTATGGTTAAATATAAAATAGTAGGATTAAAGATTAGTGTGGTAAAAAAGGAATTAAATGTTGTCCTTCAGCTATTGCTAAGTTACTCTCATTTCCCTTTGTAGCTCGAAGTCCAGTGTTCTCCCACTTGTCGTCATCCCTCCAGGGACTTTGGACTATTCGAGCTTTGAAAGCAGAGGAGAGATTTCAAAAACTATTTGATGCACACCAAGATCTCCACTCAGGTTTGTGATGAATTGACGTGAAAAATCAAATACTTTGCTCTGTAGGAGGGAAATATCTTATGCCCTCAGCAACATGTATATATTGTACATTAAAATCAGTAGGAGCTTGTCTCTTTAGGGTAGAATTTCTCTATTAGAACAAAAATGTTATTATCTGTCTAGATTTTGAGAGTTTACTTTGGGCTGTAATATAATTTGAGATACCCGTGCATATGTTTTAACAGTGTCCTAAGATAAACATAAAGTATGCCTGATAAGAATATTTAAAGATTCATTTTTGACTCTTTCCTGGATTCCATCTTGTAATGGGGGTGTGTGTGTGAAAACAAGCTATATTATGAAGCATTTCATATTAAGTAGTGTGCTAAGAGTGGGCAGAGATGATTAATAAAAATCATCTTGGAAAAGTTTCATAAGTCTCACTTCTTTTTTACTTTGAGCAGCTTTCAGGGCTTAAATCTAATATACAGTATTAACATGACCAGAAGGTGTAAAATATTAGTATTCTGCAAACATAAGTAATATGATTCAGGTTTGCGCTGTGATTCTTTACCTTCTGTCAATTAAATGTTCTCTATTACAATGTTTTACAAGATGCAGCAGAATGCAAGTTTTCAATTTTGTGTTTGTTAGGTAAGATCTTGAATTTCCTCTTTCATAAGATATACAAGTATATGCTATGACATTTTTGTAATTTACAGACTTCTGAGATATCAGACCAGACCAACTGATCTTTTCTGAAGTACAGTTTATCACAGGCTGTAGAATAGTGCACTGATCTCTGTGTTAAGCCCAGTAACTTGTGACCAAGGAAACATGTCTTCCAGGGAGGCACCTCTAGCTTTGAATTCTCCATTTCCTAATATTATCAAGTTGCTAGTTACCTGACCAAATCAGTTTTACAGTAGCTGATAGCAAGGGATCACAAAGTTGTTTTTTAAGCTTTGTAGTAAAAGACATCTTTAGTCGATAAACTGCATATAAAAAGTTTCACTATACAAAGAGGACTGTGACCTTTATAGCAAGTATTTTCTTGTATGTTAAGGTCAGATCTAAGGAACATGAACACACTATTTTCCTGTCAATTTTATGCATCTAACAAAACTGTCAGTAACACACCTTGTGGGCAGTTCAGGAACCTGCTTTTGAAATCAGGCTTCAGTGCTTATAGTCGGACTCCTTTGTGCACCTACACATTTTGCCATGGTGTCCATCTCACCAGAGTATTTGGGGTATACCAGCTTGCTTTGTGTGTGTGTGTGTGTGTGTGTGTGTGTGTGTGTGTGTGTGTGCGCGTGCATGCTTTTTGGTCCTCAGAGGGAATATGAGCCAGCAGTGTGCCTGGGCAGCAAAGACCAGCAACATCTGGACTGTATAAACAGGAGCATAGCTAGTGGAAAGACGAAACTGGTCATCGCCCTCAGCACTTGTTAGCCCACATCTGGAATACTGCATCCAGTTTTGGACCCCCAGATACAGGAAGCATTCTTAACAAACTGGAGTGAGTCCAGTGGAGGAGCCACTAAGATGGTCAGGGGACTAACAGGAGAGATCTCCCTGTGAGGAGAGGCTGAGGAAACTGGGCTTGTTCAACTCACGGAAAAGAAGTCTTATAGAGGATTTAATACCTGCCTTCCAGTACCTGCAAGGTTTTTACCAAAATGATAGTCAGGCTCTTCACAGTGATACATGGTTGGAGAAGCAAGAAAATAAATTCTAACAAGAGAGAGAGAACCTGGATGCCAGGAAAAACATTTTCACCGTTAAGGACAGTCAGGCAGAAGAAAAGTTTGCCCAGAGATGTTGTGCAGGCTCCATCCATGACAATTTTCAAGACTCAAACTGCATAAAGCATGGAGCAACATGGTCTGACCTCAGAGCTGACTGTGCTTTCAGCAGGAGGTTGAACTAAAAACCTCATGAAGGCTGCTTCCATCCTGAATGATTCTTTGATACTAAATGTGTGCAGGCAATAGCCAAAAGAAGAGGGTGCCTTTCATACTAGCTCACAAAGCTGGAGTCCTGGGTTCTTAAGTCTCCCAAAGAGTTTTAAATTCTTTCCTGCATCACAGAAGGCTCTCCCAACCAGCATTCATTTTTGTTTAGCACTTTTGGCTGGAGTGGTATCCTCTCTATTTAAGGCCAAGCCTGGGAAACAGGACACTCACTTCGAACCCTCTTTCAGGGATGCCTTTGAATTCAACATTAATAATCTTGAGATAAAAACATCTAAAAGGCATGCTGGGGATTGACCAAATCTAGGTTTCCTTCCTGCCAGTGGAACATCTCTATAAGCAGGCTGAGTGAAGTTACACCACAGTGAATCTTCGTTAGTACCTCAAGATTGCCATATTCCTTCCTGCATGCACAGTGACCCCAGTTACATAGGGAGGTTGCAGAATGACCCATCTCAAGCTGGCAGTTTAATGCACCTTCCTGGACAATGGGATCAATGAAGCAAAACCTTGGAGCTGAAAAATCTGCAACCTAACTACCCTATTTCCTGGTCTTACAAGTATACTGTTGCACCAAAAAAATGACTTTTCATGTCATCAGGAAGCTTCCATAGGCTGTTTCCAGAGACACTCAGCCCTTGTGTTTCAGATAGGTACGTAAATTATCATGGTGAATTCAATTTCAGGAACTAGTTTTGTGACTTGATACAGCACTCTCTTCTACATATGTCATTCCATGTGCCTAGGTGTATGATTGTCCATTACACCATATCAAACATCATGTTTAATGAAACCTGCTGCTAAATGTGTGGTCAGACATACGTAGTTAAGAGTTGATGTAAACGGGACTAAGAGGTTACCAGCTCTGGGCTGCCTCTTGTCATCCTTGCTCTTTCCCTTTGCTGCCTGCCAGAAGTTTCATGGAGTTCTGTTGGCTGAACTTTTGATTTGATGACTCTGTAATCTAGCTATCCAAAATGATCTGGCTTAAAACCAGACTTACCTCCTCTCTTCTTTTACAAAAAGGGAAGATTTTTTTTGGTTTTTAGTCTGAAGATTTCCCAGCACTGGGCTAAGGAACAGTGAAATAGTTGAAACAGCACTGATCTTTAGCAAGGAGTAATGAATGACAAGCAATTGGAATGGTAACCTTCTGCTGTGACTTGGTAGCAGCTGAAACAGTTCATCTGACTGCAGCCTAAGCAATAAATAATGCCATACTTTGTTATGGCTACTTGACTTCTGGTTTTGGCTCTGAATTCAAACACTTTGCCTTCTGTATTGCAGTGTCTTTTCCTGCTGTCTCCTCTATCTTGTACTGTAGCATATCTGTCTGGGATGGAATTTAGCACCAAGTTGTGAACACCTAGATGTGAGTGCCCAGTGGAGATGTCCACCTGTGAGCTTCCCTGAAAGTAGTTATGTGTATTTACTCAATTGAATAGCTCTGTAGCTCCACTGGCTGTATTGAGTAGCTTTTATGGGAGCTTAACCAGCTGCAGCTGCCTTCTGAAGACTTGGCTCTGACAGTTGTGTTGTGATATGTTCTAGCTAAAAGCCTGTAGGCTGTAGTCCAACTACAGCAAATGTAGTTGTACTTCTGCTTTTTGTGTAAGACTCGTGAGTCCACTAGAGTTAAAAAAAAGCTTCCATTTTAAATAAATGGACCATGCTTCAGGCCTTGACTGTTTTCCTTCCTATTACTGTGTGTACTAGCTGTGGTTGCTGTCGTGGTTGTTATTAGTGTGAAAGTGAGGTTAGACCATTTCAGGAAAACTGAACAATATTCTTATTATCATCAGTCCATACAGATGTGCACTTGACGATGTCAGTGGGATTGTTCTAACAGCTTATAATATTAACATGAATTAATAATAATTATGCAGCTTAGTTTTCTAATAATCCACTGTTCTTATGTCTTTATAAAATGTACTTTAGAGGCCTGGTTTCTGTTTTTGACAACCTCAAGATGGTTTGCTGTGCGTCTGGATGCCATCTGTGCCATTTTTGTTATAGTGGTTGCTTTTGGTTCCCTGCTTCTTGCCAAGAGTAAGTACAAATGTTAGAAAAAGTTCACCCCAGTAATTACCATGTATAGTAATGTCTAATTCTTTTTCATAGATTACTGTTTCTAATTGTTTAAGGACTGTAATTAAGTTAAATGTTTCTTTCTAGATCATGATCTCTTCCTCAGTCTGGGGCATTGGGGCTGTATCTGCTTTCCTGCAAATACTGGAGACAGTTCAGACATCTTCCAGGCTTAGGCTTGCATCTGCCACCATCCCCATATGTGCAAACAAGCTTACAGATCTGCACTCTTCACTTTTGAGATTTTGGCTTTCAGAGCAATAACAACAAATAAATCTTTTTCTTTTTCCCCACCTTTGCCTTTCTTTTTTGGGCCTACAGGGCTTTGCTTTTCATACTGAAACACCCACAGAGCTGCTTCTTAACAACTTTTTTCCTTTCTAAACATGGCACAGTAGGCCAGAAGGCAAGCTAAAATTCCTAGGGATACTCTTCTAATATCTTGGATCAGCGGATAGGCCAGTTCCAGAAAGAAAATTGCCTTGTAATGATACATTTTATGTTCACTGTCACTCATGAACTGTCATTAGTGTATGCATCATCCAGGATGTAATTGGGTTAGATGTACTAGAATGAGATAGTCATCTTAAATATGAAGGAAGGAGTAATTATCTTGGACATGAAAATTAGTGCTAATTTGCTGGTTTTGTTTCTTTTCTTTTCTTTTTCTTTTGGATAAGTTCTGTATGTGCTTGCATGTTTTAAAATTTGAACATCTGTTCTGCTCAACACTGAAAATTTTGAGCTAGGTTTGGTGTTACTAGAATGCAAAAAGACAAGTCAAAACAATGGTCCTGAATCTTTCTTTGCCTCTGGATAAGGAGTAGCTCTCCTGAAGTCAATAGAGCTATGCTAGGATAAAGTTCAAGTAAGTTAGAGGAAAATCATGTTTAATGCTGGGACAAACAGAATTAATTTAATTTATGAGAGTAGTCCCACTGAACAAATAAATGCTTATATACACAGGGAAAGAAGTATTCTAACCTGTTACTTTATCTGATCACTTAAAAGACTACAGAGTTGATGTAAATGTTTGTAACTTATTTTGAAATTGTTTTATGCTCACTTTCTGCTTAAGTTTAGAGACTGCTCTAATTCACTTACTAAAAAGTGAAAAGTTACTAATGTTCAGCCAGAGAGGGATGACCCTAGCAAGCTACCTAAGTAAGGTAAATGCAGCAAGTAGCTATCTGCCTGGAGCTACTCATTGCACAGATGGCAAGTATAGTGTAACCAAACAAAATTCTGGCTGTGATGCTTCCATCATGTAAGTAACCTCATGAAAGTGAAGTTAAGTAGGATTTTGGGTAATTACCAGTGTACCTATTTGATTCTCTTTTTCCTTTGTTCTGCAGCTTTGAATGCAGGGCAGGTTGGTTTGGCGCTATCCTATGCAATCACGCTCATGGGAACATTCCAGTGGGGTGTTAGACAAAGTGCTGAAGTTGAAAACCTGGTAATGTTTATTTCTTCCTTTTCACTTCTTGGTTCCTTTTTGTGGTTGTGACATGAGGCCTTAAGGATGAGATTCTTCTTAATTAACTTAGGACATTAATACCTTAGCAAGTGATTGAGGCACCACTTACAGTCCATAAAGAAAAACAGCCTCTTCTAGTGTGTAATTTTTCTGACTGATTTTGAATGTTTGTTAAGACGCATTTTGTCCCTAGTGACTGTGCCTCTGCATTCACAGTAAGGGAGGCTTTATAATTGCCCTTTACAGCAGAAAGGAGACTGTCTAGTTAGAGTATAGACAATGGCATTTTTTTTTTTTTTTTTTTTTTAATTTGGGATTTTGAATTTATTATTATTTATTATTGCATTTTAACATTTGATTTATATTACTCATGGCATTTTCAGGGTCCTTTTAATTCATTATAAAGACTTATATCTTCTTAGTCTGTTGTAAGTTAACAAATATTTGAAAGTATTTATATTCAGCTCAGAGAATTGTGTGCTTTCCAAAATACATAATGTAAAAATCCTTCCATGAATCTGCAATATTTACTAGCATGTTCTCGTTTGCCTATTTACTTTAAGTTAATATATAAGAAAAAAGACTATATAAAGAGAGCATACTGCGCATGAACCTCAGAGTCTTTTCTGTTGTGTGGACAACTAAAGGTTACTTGTAATTATGATTTGTTGACCATATTCTAGAAAATACTTGTAGTCATTTTGTAGAAGATACAAAGCCACATTTAATAACAGATAAAATTAATAGTAATGTTAGATTTGTATTTTTTTGTCTAGCGCACGGCTTCTTCAGAGCATTTTTCAGACATGAATAAACTAGTGGTGACAGACTTTGGTGAGAAATAGGAAGAAAGCTTTCAGGTTTTTTTGTACCAGTTGGGAAGTTTTGGAAGTGTCAGTCTGTGGGACTGTCTTGTGTAGTGAGTTACTCTCTTGGAGGCTGTGATTCAGAAATACTTTGAAGGAGAAAGCCTTGCCATTCACTGATCTGGCTTGGATGTGGAACACTTGATTATTTTATAGAGCTATGATTAGCATCAACTTCTTTGGCAGGTGGACATCCACCAAAAATCCCATGTTATTAAAGACTGACTGCATTTAGAGGAGGCAAGAACATTTCCTCTCTATTCTACTCTGTCATTCCTTCCCTATATGCTTTTCCTTGGGGCTTATTTTATAATGTGGAAAGGGTAGGTGGCAGTGAGTTCAGAGAACTTGCTGCCTGATGACCTCTGCCCTTAAAGCCACTCCAGGCAAGGTAAGCCTACTGGACATCTTTATGATTTTATTTTTTTTCAGAATCCATCTGTGAGTGGATACCATTAAATACAATTAATTGTATTGAGATGATATATGGGTAAGGATGCGCACCAAGCCTAAACAGAACTTCTATTATTTGCCCAGTAAAGGGGAAGGAGTGTCTAGATGGCTCAATTTCTGTTTCTCTTCCTTCCCTTAAGAGCAGATGCATCAACAAATATTTCAGTTTCTTTCATATCTGGAATAAAATACATAGGAAAACAAGTTTTATTGCATATAAGTCACTAATAGTATGGTGACAGTTATCTTGGGTTGTGGGGTTGCTTGTGACAAACATACTTAAAAGATTTGCTGGGGGTGGGAACAGTGGCAATAATGAAGGCAAGAAAAGGGATGAAGCCAGTAACTGGTTGCTAGCAGCTGTCATGTGTCTGCTTGTAGCTCATGGCAGTTTCATTTCTACCTTTTTCTTCCCAACACACAGTGAAATGGTGTCATCTTAGCCAAGACTGACAGACAGTTCTCATAGCTTAGATTTCTTAATATTTGTGCACATACTTAGATTTGTAATTAATCCCACTGATTAGAAATGAATGCTTATGTATGGATTTATGTATCATGATAGATTTCCATCAGTAATAGGACATGAAATGCATTCTTTCTGGTTTTTTGGTTGTATGTAAGCATAGGATGATACCAAATATTCTTACCTGTGCTTAAAGAAAAAACTCTGGAATAATTTGCCTTGAATCTTTATAGTAAAAATACACACACACACACACATATGCATGCAATATTTGCAATATATGCGGTAAGCTGAAATTTATGTGTGTATGTCTTCTTTCTTCCCCTTAGATGATATCAGTAGAAAGAGTAATGGAATACACAGAACTTGAAAAAGAAGCTCCTTGGGAGACCAACAAGCATCCACCACCTGAATGGCCAAGCCAAGGAATGATAGCATTTGAAAATGTTAACTTCACTTACAGTCTAGATGGACCTTTGGTGTTAAGACATCTGTCTGTTTTAATTAAACCAAAGGAAAAGGTATGTATATGGCTGTCTTTGGCCATACACAGAAATTAAGCAGATGATAAGTTGGCAAGCTTTGTGATAAAAGTACATTATAAAATATATGGATGTTAGAAAATTAGTGGGTTTTTAAAAGATAAGCCTTAGTCATATTTAATAACAAAAGTTGCAGCCCCTTTTTCTATAAGTATAGCATAAATGTGTCTGGGAACATGACATTTCAGTCTGTCAGAAGATTAAACAGATCATTTTCTGATAAAATTTGGGTTTCATCAGAAAGCAGAGACATACAAAGTACCAACTAAGCCAAAGATATTGGTTCAAATCTGAAGGAAATGGAGCTGCATTAGGAAATTGGGGATTCAATGGAGGGGACATAAATGGAACTGAGAATGTCAGCAGACAAGGTGAGCAGAGACAATTGAAAATAATGAATGTACATGCTCTTGCACAGAGCCCCGCATGGAAAAGAGAAGAAAAAAACGCAAATCAGTTGCATAACTTTAAAATTAACGATTTTATTTCAGTTCCTTTCGGCTACCAATCCAATTAATTGTTGCCATTAATTAGATTGGTAGCCAAAAGAAACATAGAAATAAAACTCTTCCTCCTCTTCAAATTTGACTCTTCCTCCCCAGTTTTGACATTATCCCAATTGAAAGAGTGCTTCAGGGAAGTTCTCCCCCACAGACAAAATTAAATTAGAGCCCTGCAGTGTTAATTCGTGCTTTGCTACATTTCAAGCCCACATGTACTTTTTTGATTAGGATATCTTCCCTAGAAGGCTGGTTCAACTCTCCACAATCATTGCCCTGGCTTCATTTGTAACATGCATTTCCATTCAGTCCCAAACCTGTTTCATTCCTCAAGTGGACCTTTTTAATAACATGCTTGTTACAACAGTTCAGCCCAACTTTGCTTCATGGAGATGATCTCATGGAATTAGGTATGGGTGAGTTAAAAATAGTGTTTGAGAAGAGCAAAAGGAATGTTTATCTACTCTTTTGCGTATGGGACATCTCTCTAGCTGTTATATATCACTCCAATGTAATAGCAAACAAGAAGATTTACATTTCTTAGTGAGAGACCGAAATAAAAAACGGAACCAAGAGATATTAGCGATGTATGACTCAATCCAATCCTTGGTGGGGTCAGGAGGCGGAGGGATGACTGGGGGTATTTATGTTTGTTGAGTGGTTATGCTGCGGTTTTGTCATCCTGAAGTGAATTTGCCAGGCTTGAAACTGTTGCCAAGAACTTCGTGTTTGTCTTCTGTGATGTTTTGCACAATACTGCAGTAGACTGCCACTGTGTAAAATAAATCTCCCAAGCATCTGTGCTCCTTATATTGGTTTTAATTATGGAGAAGTGTCTCTTCAGAAACAGGTTTCCGGATCCACTAGGGATTCTGCCCATGCGGATGTCAGTGAGAGCTCTTATGCCTGATCAGGCCCCTGGCTCATACAGACTTCTGGTGACTGCAGTGCCACTGGCGGAATGCATGGGTTTAAACTTCTGCTTGCTTGTAGTTTTTGTTGTAGCCACCCCAGCGCCCCAGTTTGATAAGCTTTGTATGTACAGTAAGAATGGAGGAGGTGAGTACTAGCAGATTACTCATGGGTTAGGGTCTCTTTTGATCTGTTTGTCTCAGCCTGCAGTATCTCCCTACAGTTGAAGCAGGCTAGGAAGGACCCTCTGTTTTAACCATCTTTGCTAACATATCATAGTCTGCCAGATACAGACCAGGGAGTGCTCACGTAAGGAGTTCCAGCAGCTGACTGTGATTAACCTCTTCAGCTACTATAGCTGCAGCAGGAGAAGGTTAGCATGTGCAGCCTTGGGTTTTAAACACCACACTCTTTGTTTTAGGCTGCTTATGAATGCTTATTGACTAATACACTGTTAAATGCACCTTGTTCTGACAGATCCTAAAACTGAGGGTATGGCTACATGAAAAAGTTAGGAGAGTGAGGGTCTAGATTTACGACATGGCAGCTGTTCACATATATACTCTCACATTGTAGCCCAAAAGAGAGGTTGCCTGAGGGATAACAAAGACAGGGGCAGTTTCAGTGAAGTAGCTGACATGTTGTAAATCTCCCTCTCATTTTTTGTGCAGTTCTACTTTGAAGTACGAATGACACTTGAGTAATGATGAGCCCAGCATAGCAGGTGTACCCTGTATATGCATGTGGCTTATATCGGGCAACAAAATCCTGGCCATGTGATTCCTGTTAGGTGACTGGGACTTCCATTTGCAGCGATGGTGCTGTATTTGCACTGGCTGTGAACAGTGGCCTCTGAAGAACAGAATGTATTTTAGAAAAAAAAAAAAAAAAGTGTATACTTAGAGCTGTTTCAAATCCATGTCAATTTTCAGCAGCCTTTAGTCAATTGGACCAAAAACACAAATAGATTCCTCTAAATACTGAAGAGCATAGTCCTTTCATTTGATGCCAAACTGAAAGTGGGATTTTGACAATATGCAGAGCAGCTGCATTTTTATTTTAAGTATCAATGTATTTTTTTATGTTTCTTCTTTATATCCTTAATACAATACTTTATATCACTGACATTTACAGAGAAACAATTGAACTTTTGTTTTCACAACTCTGGGTGTCTGTGTTCTCCATTCAGCATTTTCTTTCTGAGCTGTAGTGTTACTGTTCAGAACTATTTTTCCTTTGTTTCACTGATATAATTTAGTGTACTAGACATTTTATCATTTATTGTAACAGATTTGCTTAAATTAGGCTGTATCTTCAATAATAAGCACTGTATAAATGTTAATTAGTTTATATACAATAGTACAATAATGAATTGTTGGATGAAATTGTTGAATCAGAAAACTGAAGTAGAAAATACCTTTTAGATTATGCAGTATAAATTTCTTCTTGCAGTATACTTTTTTAGTGTTTTGTGTATTTTTGATCAAATGTGGGCACTTCTGCTTTGTCTGAGCTTAGTGTGTCTGACTGTTAGAAAGTTTCTTCTTGCTCTTCAATATAATGTTTCCTGTGCTTAATTTAATTCCAGCAGTCATTACTGCATGCGAGTCTCAGGCAGTGGGTAATTGCCTTCTGGTGTCAGTACGTATACTCATGAAGGTTTTCATCTTTTTTCCCTTCTGCACCCCAATCACTTTGCCAGACTATATTGTACAAGTTTGATCCTTGTAAATCTTTCCTCATCAAATCAGTATCTCCAACCCATATTAATTTTGTATTGCACTTCTCTGAACTCTTTCCAGTGTGCTGATTTCTTCCTAGAAATGTAACGATTAGAACGGAGTGCAGGAAATAACGAATCCTGCCAGATCAGATCTGTGTAGATGGTTACACCCATCACCTTCTCCTATACAATTGATTACTGTGCATTGTTTTCTTTAAGAATCCTTTACCTGAAGACAACATTTTTTTAAAAAAGAGTTTGCAGTTCAAATAGTATTTAATCACCACTTATTACATGTCTCCTCTCACTTATTAATGGGCCTGCTTTCTCCCAAGTGTTGGTTTCATACAAAATATTTGTAGGTCTTAATCCCTTGTCATTAAAGTTAGCAATCCCATGTTTTGTGTTGTCTCTACCTCTTTTCTGAAAGCATTATTTTATTACATTGAATACAGCTTCTGATTTTTGTTTGGGAACATCTAAAAGCCTGAATCAATGTGATTTTATTATTCACTGTTTCTTCTGTTTGGAAAGGAATTGCAGCTTGCATCCATGGCCTTGTAGTTTCAACACTTGTGTCCTCTCTGTCGAAGCTGTCTGAAGCATGAATACAGTTAAAAATCCTACTGGTTTTGGCTTTAGAGTTTGCCTACTTTAAAGTACTTCACCATAACCATCTAACAAAATCATTCTCAGTTACTTAAATTCGGAATACTACTCATTCCTTGTTCCCAAATTGCTTTGTGGGAGTCCTTTTTTGGGTTGAGTAGTAGATGCATACCTGAAATGATGTGCTTAACATCACCCAGCAAACCAGGTTTAGTATAGAAATTAGCAGCCTTGAATCACGTTACTTTATACACTGAGCCACTTTATCTTGTTTCCACAATAAAACACCACACATCAAGGGAAAAATCTTTCACCTCTGAATATGATCCAAAAAATTGTTGGGTATCTGAATGTCACCTGAATCCAAACTGATTTGGGGGGAGGTTTCTTTAGTCTCGAAAAAATGTTAATTATAAAAAAGGTTTTTTTGGTGCTTGTTTTACTATAAATGCTGTGATGTTGTAAAACTGTTGCTTGACATACTAATTTATCTTGAAAAGCTCATGGTTTAATTGTACAAGTTTGGCTTCCTCTGTAGGTTGGAATAGTGGGAAGAACCGGAGCTGGGAAAAGCTCTCTGATAGCAGCCCTCTTTCGCTTGGCGGAACCTGAAGGAAGGATTTGGATTGATAAGTACTTGACATCAGAGCTAGGACTCCATGACTTGCGGAAGAAAATTTCAATTATACCTCAGGTAAGAGTGTGACTTGGTCTGCTGTAAACATTTTCAATATAATGCTGTAGTATTTTAAAATGCTCTGCTGGGATACGTTCCCCCTTCACCCCTGTGTGCAGAAGACATAGGAACCTTAATGAGGCGTTACTCTTAGTTGAGTAAGGTCTTGACTATTTTAAGATTAAAAGAGCGAGCTTTGGGGACTGGAGCATTTTCTTCCTAGTTTTGTACCCTGTGTATTCCTCTGGAATACTTGTGAGTAGGTGTTAGCAGTATACTGTCCTCCTATAGTCTGGGTTAGAGAAAATCTGACAGTCTTCAGCAGTCCTCTGAAGTTACTTGTTCCTTTGGCAACAATTCCTGTTTAATGTGTTGCTTGAAGCTGCCTTAGTAAGGGACTTTAATGGATCACTTTCCATCCCAAAGTGTCCAAAGTTGGGTGCAGAGTCCCAGTCTAGTCACCCCTGTACAAACTGACTGAGGTTAGACCTAGAAAGACCAAATGTGCCAACTAGAAGTGAGATAACAGCCTTTCCATTATTTGGAGAAGGTTGGACAAGAGGAGGCAAGGGAAACAGACAGAAGTGTGGGTCATTATGACCCATAAACAAAAACTTGGTGAGTTTTAGAAGCTGAATACGGGGAAGGCTGAAATACAGGAAAAAAGCTAAGATAGTGTTGGGAATAGTCTCTTCTCTGGTCCTGGACCAGAAGAAAGGATATTGCAAAAAGTCCAGTAGGTCACATCTCTTCTTTGGTCTTACTTTCAAATGAGACATTGAATCAGAGAGGTAATAACCTCAGAACTTCCTGAGGGCAGAGCCTGTGCAAGTGCCATGTTTCATGAGAGCTCTGATCTCTTCCATGATCATTTGCTTTCCACTGGAGAGGGAGGAAGAGAGAAAACCTCATATTCTGAGAATGCAGAGTCATGGTTTTGGCAAATAATTCATCTGGGATGTTCTAGCAAATAGAACAGTAGGCTGGAAAACAGGAATTTGTTGCTGTGATAAGCATTAAGTCTTAGATCTCTGTATTTTATTACAGAAGCTGTATTTATGGTCCTTGCACCATCTATGTAACTGAATGTTTCCTAGCCTGTTGGCAGGATGGCATTCATAGTGTATTACTTTCTTTAAATTGAAAATCTGATAAAAATGATAATGAACAGTGGTTCTAAGTCACTCTTGATTATCTAGGTTGGTTTTTTTTTCCTTTCCCAAGAGTAGGAGTCAGAGAAAAGAAGCAGATCTACTATTACAAAAAAAAACCTCCCCCAACAGTTGGATTGTTGCCTAATGCAGGATGTCTTTTGTTTCTGCATGCTGAAGGCTTTGTTATTGCAGAGTGGAGGTACTTACTGGAAGTAGTCCTCTTTTGTATATTAAAGAGGACTTCGTGTGGATTTAAGTTCTACTTTTTTGTTTGTGTGCAGCAATCTTTTCTCCTGAAAGCAGATGATCATCAGTTCATTTAAGGCCTACAGCTTTTTGAAAGCCTTGCCCATAGCTATTGCAGGTGATTTCAATGGTTGGAAAAATTCGACCCAGTTGAATAAAATAGAGTACTGAGACAGGAAAACTTCTGGTCAAATACAGTTTCTGTATGCTGAGTGATGCAGATGCTCAAGGGTCACTGCATTTAATTATACATTTTTTTTTTCATACACTATCTATTGAAATGGTTGTAAAACTATTTTAATCCAATTGAATTCTGTGACTTTTATCAAGTTTATATGATAGCATTTTCATCATGGTCCCAGAGGGTTTCAAGTGTCCAAAGACTAGCAAGTAGCATTCTTTTTCCACATAAGGAAGACTTGTTTCCACTAAAAAATATGAAAAACTGTGAAGTGGTGGTAGTAAGAAGAAGAGGAGGGTTTGGAATCAGGCTTATACTATAGTAAACTGAGTGATGAGCATTGTCTTGTACTGCATTAATAGCGTCAATAGTAGAAATAGTTATGTAACATCAGGTAGTTATTTTGCAGAAAATATCTTCCTAATTATATGGGAGGCTAAGAAACCAGAGGGAGAGATGGTTATTAAAATTATAACATAAAATATGCTAAATAGAACCATTCCTAGAGAGTGATGAGGCAAGACTGAAGTTTTCTTATATGTAAGTTTAAATACCTACCTGGAGAAATAAAAATGTGCTTAGGCCTCTTAATTGCTTGCTTGGATGGAGCTGCGTGAAGGTTGTGTTTGTAAATCTTTTCTATGCAAATGTTGTCTGCCTCCCTGACTGCAAGCATTTTTACAACAATTATTTACAGGTTTGTCTTATTACTTTCCTCTCATAAACCAGACTAATTTAAATAATAATCTGTGTCAGAAATGGTAATTAAAAAATATCCTTATCTTCTGTTGCAGTACATGTCTGTTGTTAGGACTTTTATAATAGTTATGAACACTTTATAAATTCTGCCTCTTATTTTGCCAACCTATAAAAATGGATTGAAAAGGAAAATAAACGTAACAATACCTTCAAAACACACCAAATGGTGTATTAAAATATGTATTGTTAAACAAATTACTTTCTAGGTGTTTTTGAAGAAAACTGTTCTTTCACCTGGTAATGTTTTTTTAAAATCCTTTTGTTCATTCAACAGGTTTTTAGTGACATGTTGCTAGTGCAGCAGATAACTTTCAAATAATTGGCATGTTACTTCAAGAAATGCATATGCTCTTTTACATTGCTTGTGGTATGTTCTGTCTTTGTTAATTCAGAAATGTGGCACAGTATACCAACCTTAGAAATGAAGGCACAGTAAAAAGGTTAAGGTCTAAATTCTGTTCTGATGTGCTGCGGCCCTTTGGAGCTGGGAATCATTAGGGTTAGGTGGGGCATTAAGTCACAACAGAGGTTAATCTAAGAGTAAGATGAAGTTATGCAATTTAAGTTAGACTTTATTTCCTAAGGGAGAAAAAAGGAAAGCATTTTGCATAAGTTTTCTCCAATTTAAAGACTGACAACATGATGAATGGTCTTCATTTATGATTAGCACTATTAGGGCTTTTGACTTGTTGTTGTCTTTGTGTGGTATTAAGAGGAGTTTAGCCCCGAAAGTCGTGTCACTGCATGACTCTTGGGTCTGGCAACTCACATTAGTGAGTACTGATCTGTTGCTTAAGAAGTTCTGGATCAAAAGTCATCTTCCCACTTCTCAAACACTACATTTTCCAGTGTGAATTGAATAATACCAGATTGATTAATGATCTGTTACTGCTCTGACCAGGAGCTGAAGTAGAACAAAACTTGCTTCAACCACAGGTAAACCCACATTGGTACCTGAATGGGAGAAGGTACTGATTTGACTCCCTGGTGTATTTTGAGTTAGAGCTTTGCCCAGAAGTACTCCAGTTCTAAGTAAGTTTGCTTTGATGCTGTGGCAGTATAGATTAACTTCTATGTGTATGGTTTTAAACGTTGTGTTGAGATGGTGAAAGCTGTTCCTCTTAGGCTCTGGTGGTAAAATGATGGGCTTTTATGGTATGAAATGAAAAAAAACCCACAACCAAACAGAGAAGGAAAACCAGAAAAGCATTGTGAGCTCTTTGATTCCTCTCTGGCTTATGTACTTCAAAAACAAATTTTCAAAACTGCCCAAATATAATTTAGGACTGTGAGCTCATTGACAGTGGTGGTTGCTGGTTTTCATTAACAATACCAGGAGGATAGCAGTGATTTCATGTAAGTATATATATAGCTTGTGGCATCAAAACAGTGGCATGTAAATGCCCGTTTGAGTACTGACATAACTGTGTACAGCAATTTGCAAACAGACCTGTCCTGTTTGGTAAATTATCTTCATACAGACTGCTTAAACACTTGCCTTCCCACTTGTCATGTTCCCCCACCCCCCTTAAGCATGCTATTGTGAAATACACCTTTGCATTTCCTAAAAGATAGCTTGTTATTGGATATTTCTGTGCTGTTGTTAGTTCTGATTATTATTAGATTACCTATTGCAGTATAGAACGTGTTTATAATGGAATGCTAATTTTACTGGGTTTTAGGAGCCTGTTTTATTCACTGGAACTATGAGGAAAAACTTAGATCCTTTCAATGAATACACCGATGAAGAGCTGTGGAATGCATTGGAAGAGGTGACTTATTAAATCTAGTAATGTACATCTGATATTTACAAACCAAATAACACTACAGTGCTTGTGTGTGTTAGGTTTTAGATGTTTTCATCAGGTCTGATAAGGGCATAGCTGTTGATGGAAAAAGGTGGATCATTGTGTGTGCATTTGTATATGTGTGTGTTTGTGCATGTGTGTGTAGACATGTATATTGTTATATAAGTCTCTTATGAAAAAATTATCCTTTGGAATGATGCTTTGGTTACATTTTGATTCATATCTTAATTTTAATGAACATTAATAGATTCTTAACAATGTGCTTTAATGTTTTTAAAATTCTAATAACTGACACTGTGTAATCCAACTTGGCACTTACTCATTTTGTGTCAGAATATAAAAGGTAAACCTTGCTTACTTATTGTTGTGTCATCAGACACACAATAGCTGATTTAAAAGAGAGTTACTCATCCTACAGTATGTTGACATGTCAACAGGTGCAACTGAAGGAGGTTGTGGAAGATCTACCAAATAAAATGGACATGCAGCTGGCAGAATCTGGGTCTAATTTTAGTGTTGGTCAGAGACAGCTGGTGTGTCTTGCCAGAGCAGTTCTAAAAAAAAATCGGATTCTTATCATTGATGAAGCAACAGCAAATGTGGACCCAAGGTAAAAACAAAATCTGTCATATTAAGATGAGCTGGTTTTTCTTCTAAGATGATCATCTGCACTGCAGAGATTAACTTAAATGCTTTGTATTTCTTGCAGTTTGTATTGCTATTTTATGTTTTTAATGATAGCATCATAACTATCTATTCAAAATGGGGCAGTTGAGCTTTGGCTACAGAGATTATATAAACTAAGCGCTTAAAATATCCTGAATTTCAGTGCATTCCATAGAGTTTGGGAAGTTAATGTTCAAAGTTTATTTGTCCTTCAGTCATAGACAAGACAAGAACCTCCTTGGAAATGCACATCAGTGACATCAGAATAGCCATGAAACAATTTGAGTTCTGTTGATTTCTGGAAAATATGTCTCTTGGAAATAAATAAATAAATAAAATTTAATTAATCTTCCCCCCCAAAAAAACAAAACTAGAAAGGTGAAAAATGACTATTAGCAAAACTAGATACTTCTGGTTATGAGATGCTGTCCTTTCAGATGGCTCAGATGCCACTCTGTAATAAGTTACAGATAAAATAGGGGCAGGGGGGAAGGTAAGCTGTCCTAAACACCACAGGAATTGCAAAACAGATTTGGAGATGTTTAAAGCTACAGGACGGACTCATTTATCATTCGTTATTTTGTCTTGTATAACTCAGGCCATCAGAACTTTGCTGAATTCATTCCTGTTTGAACTAGAGTGTACTTCTAGAAAAACATCCAACCTCAATAGAAGAAAAATTCAATGACAACCCTTGTTAAATTGTTCCAATAGCTAAGTACCCCCACTGTTAATTTTTGAAACATTTGAAACGCTGGTGGAAATACTTTGGAAACAATACTGCAAACGTACTGCATCAATTAGTCTGAGCTGAATATATAGTTCCAACAAACTATGGCTTGAGGGAGAACTTGAAGTCCAAAGAGGACAATAACACAGCAAGTCCCTCAAACAGATGCATTAAGGATTTTGTATGTCATCTGGGCGTGACTCATTTTTATAACATCTTCTTGGGAGAGAAGTGGTGCCACTAGGGTAGCTTTGCAGTTCAGCTGACAGTGTATTTCTAAAACCTTTAGAGAAGTGCATTCCCTTCCCAGAGGTTGTATCTTTTTTTTTTTTTTCTTTTCCCCTTTTTTGGCTATTAGTTTATTTTTGTCTGAGCTCTGATAGATTAACTGTGATTAATCATAGCTGTGGAAATTTAATACTGTCTTACTCATCCTCCCTATTTTGGCATCTCACATGTGTGTGTTCTCAACTTGCACTATCCATTGAATTGATCTTGATTAATGTGTGCTGCAATATATATTATAATAAGGTAAATGTTTGTTTGTATCAACTCTATGCATAACAATACAAATAATAACTTGGAACTTCTTTGAATTCAGTTTGCATTAGAGTCATTATAACCTTTTCCTTAATGTGTTGCTATAACTAGAGCCAAGTATTTTCAGCTGTGCAATCTGATAGGATGCTCATCAGGAAATGCTGATGTGCGTTGCTTAACTGAGCAGTTAGGGAGGCATTTTTGGCATGTAAGGAAAACCTCCTTTTCTGATGCACAGCCCCCATACCTGGCACCCCTGTTTCTAGCCTGGCGGCAAGCACACATCATATCAAGCACCTGGGTAGGAAACCATGGGGAGCTGCCGCTGGCGCTGGAGATACTGTTTCTTTTTTTTGTTGTTTTTCTGGTGCTCAGTCTCTTTGCCTCAACCGCTGCTGCAACCATGTCCCTTCTCCAGTTCAACCTGGAAGCACATGTGAGAAGGCAGGATTTTTGGGGTGGGAGGAGGAGAAGGAAGGGTGAAGTGGCGTGAGGCAGTGGATGGACAGCAGGGTGAGAGGTGTGCAGTATACACCTTCCCCAGGGATGAGGTACTCTCCACCATGTTTCTCCAGCTCAGCTAGGCCATTCTTATCTGCTGCTGTGTGAAGCTGAGCAAAGGAGTGAAGGAAAGGAATTTGGAGTTCATCCTTCTCCCTTCCTCTTACGTCTTAGAGCTCCCATACTTACCCTTATTTTCCCCTTTGCTCCTGGTAGCCACCAGGTCCTCTGAATGCTGCAGGGGTGTCAGCACTGTCGTGAGGGAAAGGAGGAGCTTGCCATAAAGAAGGTTGCCCTAAGTCAGACTACTTGCGTGTTTTATGTGATGACTGGCAGACGTTTCATTTGATCTTATCTTCTTCGTTCTGAAGCCAGCATTCTCACCCTGAAGAATGGATTAATTTTAAAGTACTTGAAACATTCTGGAAAGTTGTATGAAATCTGGAGCAGAAGAGCTGAAAATCTTTCTGTAGTCACTTTGGTGATATATTGGAAAAAGATCCTTAGCAGCTGAGACTTTTTTTAAGTACTAAGTTGAACTTACTAAACTTTCTGTGCACTGACTGCAGTATTATGCATACTTTATAGAGGACAAAACTTACTGGGACCAGTTCACTGCCACGTTTCTACATTGGTTGTTCATTAAGTTTGGTAAAAGCAGCCATTGCACGTAGTTCAGTTCATTAGCCAGCTTAACCTTGTAAGGTTTAACCTTTAGTTACATCTAACTGCTATCTGTAACTGTTTCTCTTTTGGAGAAATTATCTAAAGCCACTCAGGAATTTTGTAGTGTGAGATATGCTTCCAGGACAATCCCAGGAGGACATTAGACTGAAGATAATGACTTATACAGTGGTGCTTTCAGCAGCTTGGTTGCTTCTCATTCAGGTTGTATTTATTCTTGCTCTTTAGATAGTTTTCTTTTTACACAGTCAACTAATTCAGGTTATACCAGATCTCGGGTTGCTGTGAAACTTGGTGTTAGATTCTCAACCTGTAGTGCCAGTGGGACAGCTATACCACCATTTTGTGCTTTGTTATTGTGCTGTTCCTTGCTATGGGGAGTATCCTAGTTTCCATTTTCATATAATCAGATTAGTGTTGAGCTTTTGTCATCTAGCCGCCCTGATTTTGGTATTCGGGTTGCATCTTTGGTTTCTAATGTGTCTGAAAGATCATGAGGTTTGATCCACTGAGTTGGGTGATGGCACTTGCCTGGTACTTGGCCACTTTCTTAGTGTGGGTAGGTGCCACAAAGGGTTCATTTATGCCCTGAAAAAGGACAGAAATGCTGCTTCCTTTGTTTCTTTTCTAGAGGATAGATGACTCTAATTGACATGTGATACAGTCTCCATACTCTGTCAGCATGTAATGCTGTATACAGATCCTTTTCTTAGTCTTCTAGATTTTCTTGCCTTTTCTACCTTCGTCCTGAGATTCCCCTGGAGGTTATTGATGGTGCTTCTGCCTGACACCCCAAAAACTATAGTCCAAGATCTACTATGAACCTTAGAGAGGATCTGGTCGAGTCCCAATCAGCGGACATATATGCATGAGATTTCATACTGTGATACTTGAAGATGGAACTGTTAGGTCTGTTTCTGATTACTTTGTAGTCTCATTTTAGAACCTCCACAATATGGCCAGCAGTTTCTTTACTAGGGATAAGCTTATATTCAAGAAATACCTGTTTAAGATAATAGTTTGATAGTATCTATCTAAGAATGATAAATGGCTTCTATTGTAAATGTAGGAAGAGGTGGTGCTATAAGGAATGCACTTAATAAAGGAAGATATAATAAATTAATGCAGAGGACAGGGATGTTCAAGGATGAGGCATTCTCCTCAGTTAACAGTAGAAATAACCTGAGAATTACAAATCATTATGAGCCCTGTAAAAAGTTCTTTTCAAAATTCCTGAGCAAGCTACGATTCTCTGTGCTTTGCAGTAGCTCTGCAGGAAACCTCACCTTGAGCTTGACTATAAGGAAAGAATAAGGCTTTCTTTACATAATTCCAGGGAGTATTGAACCTTTTGTTTCTGTTTCGCTATTCTAACCACTGCAGAGAACACATCCCGCTGTCTATATAAGCCTCTTCCCTACTGAGTGCTTTCATGTATAGTCCTGTTATTTTTCGTTTGAAAGTAAGAGTAGTCAGGTCATTGAGGCATTGCTGAGAAGATAGCAAAAAAAGATACATGCATTAACACTGGGGTGAAAGCACTGGGATTGCTGTGATGTGGGGCATTAATGAACAACTTTGTTTTCTCAAGGGGGCTGTTAACACACAGGGCTTAAGAGTCTGGCTCGGTCCTGACTTTTCCTCCTGACTCTTTCCCTGATTGCGTACTGTCCTTCGTTCAAAAGGAGGAGTTGAAGAACACCTGCTTCCCAACATGCTCTTTAGCTTCTTTCAGAAAGTAGGAGCAGAAGGCCAAGCCTTCTGAAACTGCTGCCCGGAACCCAGTTCTCTTAAGCTTATGACAGAGCTTAAACGTTTCTGTCCCCAGATGAAGATGACAGTGAGCATGCATGGGAACACTTACTTAACTGTTTATGTCTTCCTTCTTTCTGATGATTTGTGCTGTCATCAGCAGGGATCTGTCTATTCGTTTGTCATGCTGATTGCTTAAACTTAGTTTGTAACAGAAGTTATGTTCGGTCCTTCAGAGTATGAGCTTTTGCTTCCTATTATGGAAACTTAATGGTTACTCTATTCCTCTTAAGTCATCCTGTTCTTCCACAGTTGTCTTTATCCACTTTTTAATTTTAGCGCCTCCTGACATGTGGCATCAGAGAAGTTATTTTTGCATAATTTATGAAGTGATACCAAATATTTATCATGTGCAGACAGATTCAATGTAAAGTACTACTTCTGTCTAAAAAATAATAATTTGTTAGAGGAAGATGTGTTGCATGAATCTTTGCTGTATTTTATTTGATTTTCTGCTTACTTTTAACAATTTGAAGAATTAACTCTTTGCAAGCAGCTGGCTGGAGAAAACATGACTGCCTAAATATACCAGTTTATCCAGATATCCCCTTTGTCTTGCTTTAACCCTATCTACAACATTTATTATTTTTCAGTCATTATATATAAAACTACAATTTCATATTTTTAATAGAAATCCTGGAAACAAGACCCATGCCTTCAAGTTGACTGACTTCTAGGCTGAAGTTTCCTTGCTCTAACTAACCCCAGTATCTTTTGAGTTCTTCGTGTCTTCCTTCTTATCTTGGATGAGAATTCCAGTTTCAGTACCTTTTTCTGCATTGTCACCACTCATGGGGTTTTTTTTGAAGGCTGATGGACACCATGTGAGTATTCACATGGCCTGGCTTTGTGCCCAGGTTGAGAGCAGAGGCTTCCTGTGCAATGTGGGCTGTCAGTTACCTCTAGAGGGCATTCATCACCTGATGGCTGCCTAATTCAGTTTCTCTGATTCCCCTTCTAGCCATGCCTTTCCCCTTTCATTGACTAAAGAGAGGGCTGTATAGATGTGAACATTTAAGCCTGACTGGTATGCTCTAAGTTAGGTGGTAGCAATGCTTCTCTTGTACAGTTAGTTACTTGAATAATCTCCGGTTTTATGAGTATTGCACCTCTTTTGCCTTAATGCTTGTTTATATAGCTAAAGAACCTTTAGCTTTATGTGTCCTCTGTATATTTCAGTATAATTTTATTTCCTTTTCACAATTCTCAGCTTTGTTTGTGACAGTTAACTCTTTAACCCTATACTTCAGTGTCTGTGCTCTAGCTTAGTTTTCATTCTTTACAAATCTTATGTTTCCTCCTGATATCCTTTCCTTAGGTGGTCATTTCATATAGTGAGTTGAGGCTCTTGAAAGCTTTTATCCGTTTCCTTGGATTGTTCATTCCATTTAACACTTTTGATTTTGGAATATGCCAAGTTGGTTTTTTTCTGTATTCAAGTTCTTGAGCTACTCCATTCATAGTTTAGTATGCCAACCACCTCCTTTATTTAATCCCCTTTTGCAGTTGAAATCCAGAACCTTAGTTCTAGGCTTTCTTGTCCTTCAGTTGATCTGCAATTAAGGATACTTACTTTCACCGACTTTTTTTTGCTGCTTGCAGAAACTAAAGCTTGAAAGAAAATAACACTCTTTTTTTGGTTTAGAAATCTGTAGGAATATCTGACTCTACAGAGTTTTCCTCTTTCTGTAATCAAAGCCTGGGAAGCCAGTCTCCTGAAATGAAACCTATTGCTCTACTTGCAAGAAGAAACTCTTTCCTCCTGAAGTATTAGAGAATGGATTTTGGACTATGTTTCATGATATGCCTCAAAGCCATTTAATATAACAAGAGGAAGAAGCACTTTAATGACTTCCTAAGCATATTTTCTGCTATAGTCATGTTTGATGAAGACATAAAACCTGCCTGCCATTCAGTTATCCATGCAAGCATCTTAATTTTGTCTGCATTGCTCTTGCTGTGTTTCAGAACAGATGAGTTCATTCAAAAGACCATCCGTGAAAAGTTTGCTCACTGCACAGTGCTGACCATTGCACACCGCTTGAACACCATTATTGACAGTGACAGGATTATGGTAAGACACTTAACTGTTTAAAGTTTTTTTTTTCCTCTGAAGAATGATGCTATTGACTCTTTCTTCTTAATTTTGATCCAAAAGTGGACAGTGGTTTAGGTCATACCTTAGACTTACCCTAGTTAACCTAGTTGTCCTTGGTACTGTGATTGATAACTCATAAAACTGGAGAAGTAATGACCTGACAAGACTACTTAAATTATCTGGCCCTGTGGTTTCCAGCCTGCAAGGCGTGAACCCATCGCAGGTGAGACGCAGCAGCAGACCTGAGCAAATAAACTCTGCTAGCACTAGGAGCCTGTGAAGACACACCCAAGAGGCTCTGAACAGAGTCAGCTGGATTCGGTCAGGTTTATTAATTCAGTCTCGGTGGGCTGAGGGAGGCAGTGACAATAGTTAGTGGTATGGGATGTGTGAGGAGGAAGTGGTAGAGGTTCCGGGGTAGGAGACATGGAGGCAGCAGCTGCCCTGGGGCGAGGGTGGTGGTGGTGGTGGGAGAAGTGGAACTAGACTGGTGAGGTAATGAACATAGCCAGCTTTCTAAAGTGAGGTTCAAACAGAAAAGATGAAGCACTACCAATCCAGCAGCCTCTGCCATCTTTGTTCCCAACAGAGCAGTGATATACTCTGCCACTCTGAAATACCCTCTCTGTCATCTTGTCTGCCCCACAGTAGAGTGCACCTACATAGAAATTAGGAAATACTTGCTGATTATTTTCATAAAGGCAATGGTCTTTCCTAGGCTCTCAGGAAATCAGGCTGGTTTGTGTCCTTGAAACGATGTGCAGCCTACAGTATTCTGCAGTAGGAACAGGAGCCCTTTGCAAGCATTAACGTCACAGTCAGTTAATGAAGTAACTGACATAGTGGGCAAACCATGTTTGCGAGTGGAACTCAAATTTTACCAGGCTTCAAGCAGAAATTACCCTTTGCGTCTCAGTGATAACCTTAAAAAAAATACTTTCTTCAACTTTTGTGAAAATGAAGCATGTTAATTCTTTCCTTTTTTTTTTTGTACTGGATGCTCAAAACATTTTAAAATCTGTGGTTGAGTTACAATGGTTGCCTGAAGTACACAAAATTAAACAGTTGGATCTACTGAGGTGAGTGGGGTTCTGAGGAGTAGAATAGATTGTGAACTGAGTGATTATAGTTTACTTACAAAGACAGAAACCAGCAGAACTGCCATAAGTAGTCATATAATTGCAGGCATTTAACGTATAATAAATAAATATTTTCTTCACTGGTGAATACCTCCCCACAGGTCTAATGGATATGTTGGTGTTTTCTACAACTAAAGTGAACAAAAGATTTGTGAGGAAACAACTGTGACCTAATTAATAGCTCTGTGTGTATGTTAGCTGTCCAAAGGTATTTCTGTGGGTTTTGGTTCATTAACTACCATTAGCAAGTTATGCACAGAATGCTCTTTCCATGAAGATGTTTTCATAGTTTTACCTTTAATATCATGAAGTTTTAATGAAAACTAAAACGTTTTATTTTTTTACCAAAAATCATTGAAACAAAGCATAGAAATCGCTGTTCTTCCCGAAGTGCTTATTAGCAACTATATAGCTACTCTTACTGCATTTTTAGAGTCTGTACATTATTCTTAACCTGCTGTTGTTTCAGTTTAGTCACTATTAAGATTTCTAGTTTCCTAAAAGGAAAGTTTGTTTATGTACATACATTGTTTAATACAGTCTCTTTTGAATG
Organism: Athene cunicularia; assembly: GCF_003259725.1. NCBI lineage: Eukaryota > Metazoa > Chordata > Aves > Strigiformes > Strigidae > Athene > Athene cunicularia. The sequence goes on along the minus strand of NW_020799091.1, from coordinate 54,497,250 downwards.
CCTTTGAACTCTTCAGAGTATTAAGAAACTCATTGCAAGACGTGCCTTCGAGTCCGCAGTCATTAGTAACTCTTAAATATTTTTCATCTTTTTACATTGCTTCATCTTCATCTTCTTACTGATTGCTGTAATATTTTGGAGAGAGAGTAGTGTGAGAAGCATAGGACAGAAAAAAGGAAGAAAGTTGACATGTGACTCCCTTAACAAACCTGTTTTCTTGACATCCTTATTCAGTTATTGATTCTGTTTCCAGACAAATCAGAAATATGATCACATATTTAAAATGATCGGAATTATGGCAGCTGTGTTTTAGTTACGCTTTTAATTACTTGGTTTACTCAGGCATGTAACTCCTAGTGGGAATATAACAGAATTTTGTAAGAATAAGAAAAATGTGTGTTAAAAATGCAAGGGAAAATAATATCCCTCTAGAAGACTAACTATTAATGAGTGCTGTTAACAATAAAAACAGCATTCATGGAAAATTAATAGTTTACTTAAATATCACAAAAATTGAGAAGACTGCACTAAAGAAAACTTTCAGTGTATTTTAAAATTTGGTTAGTCAATAATGTATTTTAGTAATTCTCAAATTTAACTTGATGCAGCTTCTTTTTTAAGAGTAAGAATGCACAGGCTGCAGTGTATTGTTCTTCCATTACCCACTATTAAAACCCCTGGTTTTGTTTCTCTTGTTAACTGAGGCCTCTAGGTGCAATAGGTGCAATAATGCCTTCATTTATAAGCCATTCCAAATGGGGATGCTATCACAGTAAATTTGTTAGAAAATGAGGGAAGAACAACAAAGTTGGAACCTAACAATTGTCTTTTGACAAATAATGAGTGAAGTTATTTTTCAAACAAATTTTGCTCAAACTTGTTCAACTCTCTTAATTCAGTTGCAAAAGTCCAAGTCTGTTCCTGAACAAGTATACATAACCTTGAACACAAACTAGGGTTTCCCTCCCTTCCCACTGAATCAGATTGAAAGGAACCTCAGGAGGTCTTTAGTCTAACCTCCTGCTCAAAGCAGGGTTAGCCCTAATTTCAGATCAGGTTGCTCGGGGCTTTTTCCAGTTGTGTCTTGAAAACGTTGAAATATGGAGATTCCACAACATCTCCGTAAAACCTGCTCCAGTGCTTAATTATCTGCCATGAAACCTTTTTTTTTCTTAATATCTAGTTGAAGCTTCGCTTGGGTTTATGGCAGTTGTTTCTTGTTTTCCCATAGTGTATCTCACTGAAGAGCCTGCTTCTGTCTTCTCAGTAACTTCCTTGTAGGTATGGGAAGATTGCTGTTAAGTCCCCTGAAGCAATCTGTTCTCCAGGGTGAGCAAGCCCTTCTGTGTCAGATCCTCATAGGTTAAGTGCTCCAGTCCACTGACCACCCTGATGACCCTATTTAGAACTAGCTCCAATTTACCCTCATCTTCCATGTACTAAGGGGTCAAAATTGGTCACCGTATTCCAGATCTGATATGATGAGCATTGAATATAGCAATTCACTTGATCTGCACACCTGTTGGCGCTGCCTGACATTTGTTTAGCTTACTGAATGCCAGGACCCCACCTCCTTTTCAGCACAGCTGATACCCAGGCAGTTACTTGCAAACTGGTACTGATGCAGGGGTCAGTCCATTCCAGATTCAGTACTTTGCATCTGTCATTGTTGAGTGTCATGAAGTTCATGCTGACATATTCCTTTAGCCTGTCCTGATCTAAATATCTTTGCATGTCAACCTTGTCTTAAGCATATTGACTGTAATCTCCAGTTTGGTGTTGTCTACAAGCTTTTGATGTAACTCAATTCAATTGCTGGTTAAAGCAGAGCTTTCCCCAAAAAAGTTCACTTTTAAGGTTAATCCGAACATCTAAAAAAAAAAAATAATTTGAACAGAAAATAATTTTGAGAAAGTCCTGAGAAAATGTCAAGTTGGATGAGTATGGAAATAGGAACTGAAAGTGAACTGTTGCATGTCTGCTCACACCCATCGTAATAACCGGTTCTATTTTAGAAGAGAAGAAAAGCCTACTGGAAGAGGGGAAAAAGGAAGAACAGAATAGATTTTATACTACTGTAGACAAATCTGGCCTCAGGAGTTGTTTTAATTCTCGTTTGTTCCATTCCCAAAACCATACCTCTGGTTTCATAATCCAGGTCACGCCTTAAGAGTATTTCCATTATATCTATCTTAGTGATAAACATATTTTATCAGAACTTCAAACACTTAAAATCATTGAGGGAAGAGCTGTATTGTGTAACGTGATACTCTCTAACCCAATCACCTCAATGAGTAATACTACATTGCTCTTGCATAGGACCTTTCATCTGGAAATTGTAACGCTCTTTACAAACATTAATTAATTAAACTTCAAACACCTGGGTGAGATAGGGAAGTATCCACACAATCTTTGGAACCAAAGTTCGAAAGACTTGCTAAGTCAGACCATCAAATAATACTGCCATAAAATTATAATCCAGTGGTTTTCAAACTCTTTTATTTTTTTCTTTTCTTCCCTCTGAGTTTCTCCAGAGTCTCATAGGAGATCTTCTCATTCCTCCTTCTTCATTAGTTTGAGAACCCAAGTTGTAACTCCTCCCATGAGATGCTAGCAGTACCCGTTTTGCTCTTTGGCACAGCCAGCCACCCTGCTCCCTGGCAGAAGAGAAGAAGGATAAATGCTGCAGCTGCCTCTTCTGTGATGGCAAATCCTGGCAGAAGCTCAGCTTAGGCTTGCTTCCCTGGCCCCTCATTCTACATAGCTTCCCTCCACCACAACAGCTGCTTCCCTGCCCTGTCCTCACTTTAGAGGGAGAGAGCCTTTTACATGAACTACATCTGCAGCTCACTAAACCCAGGCAGGAGCAGCCCAGGGTAGCCAAGAGGCACCACTCCCAAGACTTCCAGTCAGATCTCATAAAATCCTCATCACCCACTCCTCCCCCTCCTCTTTGCTTCTTCTCCAGGTTGAGAAATACTTTTTAGAAACTGTGTTTTTACAGAGGGGACAACAGAAGCGTACAGAAATTGAGGCTCACCGAGGAACATAGTGGATCAGTAGCAAATTAAGTGTATGTGTATGACAAGAGTGTGATGCAGTTGTTTGCTCTATATACTATGCTATGGTCTTTATAAGAAAGCCACAGAGTAGTCAAAACTTGTGCATTTTCCAGTGACAAGGATGTTTCTCCACAGAGACTTTTCATATCAGTGCAATACTTCTTTGAACTGGAAAATCTTCATGCAAGCAGAACTTGATCTAGTAATTAAAAACTGTCATTCAAATAGGAAGTTTTTGATGAAGAGAATCATGGGAAGAGATTTGTTTTATTTATGGGAAAACCTGTTGTGGTTGCATTCTGAAATGACTGATATTCAGGGTAACAATACAATGTGCTTCACAGCCAGACTTGAGTTGGTTTTTTGGTCATTAGAAAATTACTTCCTACATCTTTCCGGTAAGCCTCCCTTGTTCAGTTGTTCTCATTTTTCTGACGTTATGTTTATGGTGGTAGACCATCTGAACCTCATAAATCAGGTACCATGTTTCATGCACTGTAGACCTCTAACCTCAGTGGGACAATCAGTCCACCAACAGTAGGTGTAAACATCTTGAAGGCAAAGGGGAAACTGGAGAAAGAGTTTGCATGATGAAGGGGTCACCTACAGCTAGACAGAAAATGCTATGCCCTAGACAGGGTCTGAGCACTTGTCTCTCTGGAGTGCTGGTATCTGACCCAGTATTGCACATCAGTATCCTTCTTCCATCCAGTTGGAGATGAGGCAGTGGTGTTAATGAGACATCCCAAGCAAACATGATAGTAATGGCAATGCTGCCCTTCCTTAGCATGAGGATGTCAGCATTCTTCCAGGAAGTGAAGAAATCTGTGCTTTACATTGTCTTCTGTCTGAGGAGGTCTGGATGCAATGTTCCCCATTCCCAGAAAGATGCCATACCCACCAGTGTACCCAGGGTAGTCAGGTTAAGGCCAGTCTCCACCCTTCCTTTTGAAGTGTGGTGCTGCCAGAAATGCAAGAGTCATGGAGCTAGAAGGAGAAGAAGTGTGAAGGAATCTGAATTTGCAGCCCAGTGAGAAGCAGAGCTCTTGAAAGATACGGGGAGCTCCAGCTGCCCTATTGATGCCCTCATGTGAGCTTTCGCTGCAGTGGCCCAACTTCATATGGAGATGTGGAGAATGTAGGAAGGTGGTGCTGTGTTCTATTGCCTCTTTTTTTGCTGGCTTTTTTGCTATTTATATGTTTTACAGTAAATCCTAGACATTCTGTTTAGGGGGAATTATGTAGGTTGCAAGATACAGAAATGTGCAGTCCTAGTTACAGAAGAGTTCTTTGTGAAAACGCTGCACGTTGCTGTTAAGTGTTGAGTCCTTCCTCTTAAGTATGTATATATAGGACTGTTTCTTTGGTGGAGAGCTACCTGCTGTCAGATACAGGCCCTCAAGTACGTACGATGTCCAAGAGAGGTCAACTGGCAAGACTGTAAATTTTCCTGGAGCCTGGGATGATAAGACATGAAACTTTATGGATAGTAGAAGTAATTGGGGCTATATTCAGAGCTGTTGTTCAGTCCTTCAAAATTTGAAAGTAGGAGAACTGCAAGTGTATAAAATGGGTATTTTTTTTTGTTCTGTAACAGAGCTGAAAAGGGGTTTAACCTTACATTAGCCCAGTATCTGGAGTGTAGTGAAATAATATTGCATATTATGTTTGTGCTATCGAAATCATTTATTCTGTTAAAAGAGTATAAAGGGAGCTTAATGGATTATAGTGGATTGAATGAAAGCCAAATTTTTGAAACTAGCGATCAGGTCTCCAAAGATACTTAAGCACCTAATTCTTCATAGAAACCTTAAAGTACCTTGTGGATCTGAATCCAGTAATCCACAATAAAGTTGCTACATTCATATTTGTGCACCTGCTGACATTATTCAAAAGGAAAAAACACTACTAAAACTCCCATTTTTGTCTAAGCCTCTGTCTTGAAAATATGGATCAGGGAATATTAGAATTTTAGAATATTAAAATTTATTCTTTTTTATTCAACCTAAGAAAAATCCCAACTGTGCTGTAGGACCAAAGTCTCTTGAGTAAAGAAATGTGAAAGTAAGAATACGAAGGATAGTCATAGAGGGGGACCTGCATGGAGCAGAAGACAAAAATTAATGGTGGAGATGCCTTGCAGAGGGGAGGTGAAAGAATACTGGGTGTCGGCATACCTGAATATCAGTATGTACACGGTAAAAACATTGCTTGTTTACATGTGTTCTGTAAGGTGACTGGTAAACTGTGTGGATGTCCAGATTTTCAGGACTGAAACAATCGAAGGTGAAAACTTAGGAAAGAGCAGTTAGCTATAAGGGCTGATGAAATATTTCAGGGAGACTCTTTGGAGTTTTTAAGCAATTCCACCAGATGTTATGTGTGATTAATGCCAGCCTACCTACTTGACTCTTGGCTGTGTTGGAGCCCATCTGGCCAACTGATGGAAAGCAAAGGGCCTGGAAACCGTTAGGTTTCTCCTTTCATTTGGTAACTCAAGACTTGCAGAGTTTCTGGAAGAGCTGAGCGTTTAGCAAGTGATTTTTCAGAAATGTTCACGGGTTTTTTTAATCTGAACAAAGGCAACTTCTACTATTCCCAGATCTTCTGAAACTGGGTTGATATTTAGCAAACCACAAGGAAAAACCAGATCCTTCCATGTTCTTTCTTGGAATTTACTAATTGAGTTCAACAAATATCAACAGTGAACACATTGTTTTCAAAGCTGAGTAATTTATGCATCTTTGCTATTAAGAGAAGATAGTGATGTTTAGGCCAGATTTTGCATAAAATACTGAGCTGTGTGCTATGTACTGAGCTATGGTCATGTATCAGAGCAAGTGTTGGCAGCTGAAATAAAGTGTCTATGACAGTTGTGAATAGCACACCTGGCCCAGCTGTCTCTAAAATGCGTCAAAATCCCTGTGTGCTTGAAAAGATACTAGGACTGTTGATTCTCTTTGCCAGTTTTAAGTCACACCTCTCCAAAACATAGTCATCTTTGAGTTCTTAAAAGCTGCTTCCATTTCAGGAGGGCTGCCCAACAAGATATTTTCTTTTGCCCGAATAAAACAACTAATTATTGAGGCAGTACTTTAGCTGGGAGCATTCAAATGAAGAGCTGGATTTAAGTTACTACAGGAAGTGAAGCCAATGTTTTATGCACCCTGATCTCTTTTTGTCAGGCATTAGTGTGTAAATGTGTTTCCATCAGTATAAGGGCAGGATGGTTGGATGATGTTTCTTTAAAGACAGTGGTATGGCATCCAGACCATACTAGGCATACTAAAACATCTTTAGATAATTATTTTTATTTTTTTCTCTCTTTCAGAAATACTATATTACTGTTTAAAAGCAAATTAGCACAGGACCTGCGGGTGGCTGATGCTTTGAGCAGACAGTTTCTGATAAGGTAAAACTGTGTGCATGGCAGCTGAGCCACAAGTTCATTGTCATCAGAAACTGATAAAACCAAGAGACATGCCCAGTCATCTGCAATATTGCTTAATGTCTTGAAAAGTATGATATCCTTGTAGCTTATCTAACTTTTTAAGACCCTCAAAAGCCTTATTAAAGAGTGTGATTTCTTAAGCTGAAGTGTATCTTCTATCACTTCAAGGCCACATTTGAGCCATTCTGCAATCCCAATTGAGAAATGTGGTTTTACAGTTATGGAAACAGTCATTACTGATTGACCAAGGGAGAGTTTTGTCAGCAAGTTGGTAAGAACTGGCATGAGGTCCCTTCATACCCTGTAAGGGAAAGGTTGAAGTTGCACTGGTGTTATCAGATAGATGTTTTGAGGTGAGGAAACTGAACAATACAAGAAGCATCTGCAGTGACTCCTTAACAGGCTGCTTTCCTCCAGCAAGATACACAAGGAGTTAATATCAAATGATCATCAGTAGAATAAGACTCATTACTACATGCATAATTGATATTTTTCCCCACAACATTCCAGACAGCTTACAGTGGGGTGTCATCAGACAGAGAAAAAGAAGGTAGATTTTTAAGCCTCTGCAAGAAAAGTAAAGATAACTCATATGTGGAACAATTTACCAGGCAGTGTTGCATGCTCAATTTTCCCTGAATTATAGCTCAGGAATAATTTCAGTTTAATGAAATCCACTATTTATGGTTACAGAACAAAAGGTCTGAAGTTGCCTTTTCTGTGAAATGGGAAGGTGGACAGGAGGTACATGTCAAATCCCAGTGACTGGAGGCATATTTGGCATTGTAACAGCAAATTTAAGCTCTGCTGTGGTGAAATATTTGGAAAATCTGAAAATAATAATTCAGATTATAGGAAGGTAAATGCTCAACTGTGCTCTGCTTTGTTTGTACACATGATATATGTAATGTACATTATTTGACACCAAATTTGTCTGGAGTTACTGGTAACTTGCGTAGGAACCCTGAAGAAACTTGGGGAATGCTTAGATTAAACCTGAAGACTAAAAAAAAAAACAAACCACAAAGAAACAAAAGAACAAAAGACAAAGCACCACCACCAAAACTTTTAAAAGGGGGGGAAGGAGAAAAGCCCCTTAAAAGAAAAAACAAACAAACAAACAAACAAAAAAAAACACCCCAAACGAAAACCCCCAAACAAATCCACTTTAAAATGGCTCCTGAGTTATATTTGTGGCCTTCTCAATGTTCTTCAATGTTCACAAACCTGTTTAGATAGGTTGGTATTTATAAATGATTATTCAGAGAAGTATGTACATGTTTCTGATCTGTTTTGACAAACCATGATGAGACGGAAGAGACAGAGCATGCTTGCATCTGAACTTAATGCCAACTGGAGCACAGGCTGTTGACTCTTTCCCACAAAGCTATGTATTGTCTTGGGTAAATATATTTCTTATAATATGATGTAACCAGAAGCATCTCCTGAATATTCTTCTCTTCCCAGGACTTTATTGAAGCTCATCTTGATGTATGCTCTCTGAGGAAAACATTGTTCAAAGTTGTACTCCTAGTGGAGTTTTGAACTTTAATAATAATTTTGTTGTTTGGTGATGTCTTCTCCAAGTCTAAATTAAATCAGATGTATTCCCTAGGAGATAATTTGCTTGAATTATTTTCCTTTTGAATAGGAAATAAAAACATTTATGATCAACTCTTAAATGTCCCATTCTCCCTCTGGCTTTATGGTGAAGATGAACGTGAATAAGAATACTAGTCATTCCTCAATAGTAATTGAAATAAATTCCCATGCCCCCCTCCTCTGTTGCTGAACACTTCCAACCTTGGACTGTTTTTTTTCTCAGAATGTTTTATAACTATTGTTCTCTTGGTTTGTCTGCTTTTGTTGCTGAAAGTTAGAAAGATTTAGAACTTTCTTTTTTGTGTCTATGGATAGCCATAAGTACATGGTATTTGTTACAGCATTTTTAAGGGTCCATGTTCTTTCTCCTTCTGTGGCTAATGATATTTCTTTTATTGATATTAATCCACAAAGAAGATTTTAAATTCACTTACAAAACGAATGCTTGATTTTCCAAAGTCCTGTATAACAGAACAATATAGATTATCTGCAGGAAGCATCAGGGAGAAAAGGTGCAGTCCTGGTTCTGCTGTCTAGGTCTCCACTGGAAACTGGACAAACTTGATGTAGTATTCTTGTCATTCATTGTTTAAATTCTCTCTTTTCTTTGTGAAATGGATCTCTGATTTCTTTTTCTCTCCCATCACCTGCTCTTTTGTCATGGTTCATACATTAAACTATGAGGCTACAGAATGGAAATACTGCAAAGTTTGGGTTTTTCTGGGGGGACCCTAGGCAAAGTCGAGATAGATAACCCTGGTAGGTTACAGATGAGGCAAAATTAACAACTATTTTGTAGCTGCCAATTTTTATACAAATTTAGTTCAGCAACATTTTTATGGCATAGGGAAATAGTCTAACTGCTAGCTAGAGTTAACATAACACATTTAATTGGTTAATACTTTGTTTTCATGTTTGCCTTTGCAGGTCAGACAAATTCAAATACTTTTCTGTTTCTTTGTCCTTTCCTGCCAAGCTTTTAATGTCACTCTTTCTATGTTATTCTGTTCCTCTATGTCAAACAAAGTGCTGTTCAAAACTATGTTGCCTTCTACCCAACATGGTGCTTATCCTTTGGAAAAAATCACAGTTGAGGTGAGCAGTCACTGCCTCAGACTATTCAACCAGGATGAAACACTAGATGGAGTGGATTTAGGTGGCATGAGAGGATTTTACTGAAGACAAATACAGCATTTGAGCCGTGTTTGAACTTAAGATGTCTGAATAGTGCTGTTTGAGAAGGATAATTTGGATAGCTATAAGTAAAGAGCAGTTTCACCTTATGCAAGGACGTGTGCAGATTTCATTGAAAATAATTTTCCTGCGTGCTTTCTTTTGCATGATCACCAGCAGCCAATTTGTAAAATTTTGTACTGTTGGAGTTAACTCTTCCACTTGAGAAAATCTTGCTGAAGTCATAAGAATGTGACTACAAAGGCAAGAACAGTGACATAAGAATGTGACTACAAAGGCAGGCGAGGTAAAAGAAACTACCGGTGCAAGACAGTGGAGAATCTGGCCCTGGTTTATGTAGGACTACTTGGGTTTTATATAGCTTTTTTGTGTTTGTTTTTATTTTACTCTGGGCTAAGTATGTTACAGGCAGGCAGCTAACTCCCACAGAATGATTATGAGTCTTTATTTGGTGTATTTTACAGAGTCAGCCCAGGGAGCTGAAAATTTGAATAATTTGTCCACAAAATCTACCTCTCTCAATATCTGCGTTAAAAGTCTATAATGAAATCCCAGTCTGAATCAGAGTTCTGTGCTCCTGTGTGTGTCCTCCATAATCACACTGCCAATCTGATTTCGCCAGCTACAAGCTTCTCTGGCTTTTCCGTATCAAGTTCCACTGGTACAACTGCCTCGGAACGTATCTGGGTTCAATTCAGTTGTATTGTGCAGTGATAAGCATTGTATGCAAGTTGATCAGAAAATATGTGGCTGGTAAACACCAGATTCCACCTTTCCTGAATGATTAGCTGGCTTTTTGAAGTCCTAATGATTTAAATTTGGCTTGGAGCCAGTGAGTAAGAGTATGCAAAGCCTTAGCCAAAGTACCTGTTTGTTTATTTAAATTTTATCAGCACATATTTCTTCAAAGAAGAGTGTCTATCTCTTTGTCTAAGCACTTTTAAATAAATGTATAAGTATATAAATGTATAACTACGAAGTAAATCAGCTTAAATTTTCTCCATTGTCTCATAGATGACAGCAGTTAGTAGAAACAGGGTTTACAGACTTCCTGACTTGTAGGAATGATACTGTCCAGTTTCATTATTTCATTTCAGATTTTTAAAAAAGTAACGTGGCTTGTTTTCTCTGTGCTTGTTCTGTCTGTTTTCATAACACAAGTTTGGTGTTATTCCCCGAGAAAGGATATGAATAGATTAATGATTTGTTTAAAATGTGAATGGAATTCTTTTCTTTTAGACATAAATTGCTCGCTCTATCTGTTAATCTTCTGGACTTGGCTGTTAAAAATGTGTCAGGGAAGAATAAATTTTTCCTTTTTCCCTCCCAGGTTCTCTGGAGGAGAAAGATTATCCATGTTTGTGGTTGTTTCAGATATTTGCAAAATTAATGTTAAAACTCAAATACCGCAGCAATATAAATTTTCAAAAAACCTCTACTTTTCTATTGTAGCTCTTTTACTTGAGAGACACATTTAATAAAGATGCTTTCTGTTTTCTTTATTAAGGCATGATTACATAATCTAGTGCCATGCTGAAAAAAACTTTACTTATTGAAGGCACCAGAGATGCCCTGTGCTGCGGCACCCCAATTTAATTATGTTGAACGCTATATGATAAATTAATTTATTGCATTTTTAAGGAAGCTGTCCTTAACCATGACATACTGTAGTATATAAAATTGCAATTTAAAATTATATTTGTAATTAATCCTTAAATGTTCAGTTAAATGGGATAGGACTAAGCACACTGAAAAATCAACACATGTACCATTGCAGGTGAAACACTTAACCTATTAAATTACTGTATATTGTGCTATGCAATATTACTAATATTTTTAAATTTTTCCATGAGTACATTCTTCAGCTATATACCAAACAGTATTGGAAGTCACTTGCAAAGGAAAATCATAGCTGGGTGCTCCAAGATACAAGCTTTTGAAAATAGCAAATAACTTCTTGTAGGTTTCTGTGCATACCGTTTATAAAATTAAATGTAATTATGCTGCTGTTGTTGACTGAGTTATTTTCCATTCAAATGCCATGTACTTAATTGAACTGGAAGCAAAGGAGTGGAGGCTTTTCCCCTGGTGCTGAGTCCCTGGTGGTAAAGAAGTCGACAGCAATCTCGTCAGCATGTAATTTTCATGCCAGTGCAGGCAAAGGGATCTGCTCAGCTGTCCTGCTTCACTGAGGGTTTTGTCATGAACAGGGGTCCTAGCCACTTGCTGATCTGTCCAAGCTCTTGGCTATCAGGATGTTTTGCTGTAAGGAGTTGCACAGGCATAGTGCACGTTTTGAAGATTCTTCACAAGACTTTGAATTCATCTCCAAGCTTATTGGAGTTTCTTCTTTCAAACAGAAGGTTTCAAACTATTTTTGTTGGTTTGGAAGTTGTCCTCATGATACCTTTTATCCTTTTATTAATTTCTTTCCTGAAATCAACAGCTCCAGTTTTTTAGATTTTTTTTTTTCTTTTTTTTTTTTTCCTTTCAACTATGTACACCACAATTACGGCTTGGATTAGGGGGTCCTTGAAGTCCCTCTGTTGTGGCAATATCTTTTTCAGTAGTGTGCCATGTGTATTCAGTTTTTTATTTATATAAGAACAAAAATATTTTCTGAATTACTTGTACTGTCTCACATAAATTCTTTTTTTTTTTTTTTTTAACTTCACTGCTCCTACACATGGACTGAAGTAGTGAACTTGTAGACTGATGCCCAAATCTCTCTCCTGAGTCAATACCATTAATTTATAAACCAGTTAAGTATTTGAGTGCATTGCATTTGTCAATATTGACTTTTTCCTGCTATTGTGTTTCCCATTCTCTTGGGTTAGGTGTATCTGAATCTCCTCTGGTCTGTACTTACCTGCACATTTTTGTGTCATTGTCACTTTTCTGATGACTAACATATATATGTAGCTGCCACATACGCCAGAATGATGTGGTTCCCACCAGTTCCAACCTGTTCAGATTTCCACAAAGAAAAACGTGCTGTTTATTCCTCTGTTTTCTGTCCAGGTTCTTGAAAAACATTTGTCCCATGTAGCACTATTATTTAGTTACACCAGATACCTTTCTGGAAATCCATATAAACCGGTTCTTCTTTGGTTGTCTTCTGGTGCATTAAGAATTGTATCAGATTTGTGAGGTACAGTTTACTTTTGCTAAAACTGTGGAGAACAAATTCTACCTGTGATCTGTGTGTCTTCTATTTGTGTTTTAATGGTTGTTCGTCTTATCTCAAAATATATATGCTAGTCTAAAACCTCCCTGAATTAATCCCGTAAGGCTTTTGAAAATGTAAGTGCAACATTTGCTACCATGCAACTACCTCAGAGTCACTAGTATGAGAATATTTTCTTAGAGGTTCAATGAGCTTATTCTTAAATTTTTGTGATACTTTTGACTGTACATATCCTCTGTGGCTTACTGACTTAATGCCTTTTTCATTTCTCTGTTGTTTTTTCCTTCTCCTTTCCTCTGTTTTGGGTACCTATGTCTCTGGTGGCATCTCATCTTTTTTTATGTAGAAAGAATAGGTTCAGGGTAAGTATCTTTCTAATATGTAGTTGGCAAAAACTGATGCAAGAAACTGTTTATCTTTTCAGCAACACCCTCATTTTCTTTAATTACATATTCACCTTCTCTAATCCAAAAGATCTACTTATTCTCCCTTAACCATCTTGGTGGTTATTGCGTGGTTTTTACCCACAGCTGTTTACTTCAGAGCCCATTTTAGGCCTCTTTGTTTCTTTCTTACACAATGAATCGTATAATCTGCTTTGTTGGCTTCACAAACATTGTATTTCCATATTCTGCATAACTTTGCATTGGATTCCTATAGGTGGAATGGCTGTAGGGCACTCTAAACAGGTCTATAAACTCAAAAAGTACTATGCTAATTTGAAAATGACATATTTCATTTTCAGGATACAAAATTCATCTTAGCACTTAAAGTGCATACATTTCCCCCTTTGCTTGTAAGTCTCTAACATTCGTTTTTTAATTTCATATGCTAATATGTTGGTTTCTGCTGATTTAACAGGTTTTAGATGCAGGAAGACTGAAAGAATATGGTGAACCTTATATTTTGCTGCAAGAACATGATGGCTTATTTTACAAAATGGTGCAACAAGTGGGCAAGACTGAAGCAGCTTCTCTGATTGAAACAGCCAAACGGGTAATTTTAGAGGAAGGGATAATTAAATTTGTCCGTGCAGTTTGTTTATCTTAAGTTAGCATATTCAGTGTTACAGTAAGCCTTCTACTAAAGAATCTGTCAGCTTTGCAAGGCAAAGCCATCATTTTCAGTGCTTCTTTTAGTGAGATATACACAGACTTCCAAATAATGTGTATTTATATACCCCACTTTGAAAGACTGTTTGGATAGCTTACATCCTCCTCTATGTACACAAAACGGTAAGTGTAAATAATATGTGACATGCTCACCTGTGCTGGACATTGATCTTAGAAAAACTTGCTGTAAAAACATGTTAGGGCTGCAGAGTCCAGCATTTATCTGTTTTTTCTGTATTTTCAAAATCAAATTTTAGTTCGAAGTTCTGTACCTGTGTATTGTAGTATGGTCACTGGGGATATAATCACATTCTTATTTTTGTGTGTTCTCTTACTTCATTCTTTTAGCCTTACTCTGTCCTGCACATAGGATGGGCAGGGCTCAATTAAGAAACAGCTGTTGAATGTTTTGTTGCTTCCTTCTTCACTACAAGGCTCTGTGCCTGATTTACTGCTTACTATTCAAATACTACTCTGAGTACCAAATTATTAATGTAATTGTGAGCATTCCTCTGGCAATCAAAGTGTTTAAGAAAGATCAATGGATTAATTTTCATAATATGCCTCTAAGGTGAGGCTACAGCATCTCTACTTCTCAGATGGAAAGCTGAAGCAGAGATAAGAAGATTAAAAAACTGACCTGTGTTTGAGGAACTCATTTTGACTAGCTTTTGTCTTGATTTCTCTTTTTTTGATGATTTACCACACAGGATGTCCAGAACAAGGTCTTATTTCTCAGTGCCAATGAAGTTTCAGCTCTGAGACTGACAGTGCTCAGTTTGACAACAACTTGCTTCATAGTCATGTAACTTTACTTCAGCCTGCAAGTAAGGCACTGGTATTAGGCGTGTAGTGACCTAAGAGAGCCTTCTCAAATGAGGCAGAAGTCTTATCTCTAGCCTTTATGCTTTCTTCTCCTCAAGTTGCTGGATGTGTGAAGCAGAGCTAGGGGAAGGCAAACTCCAAACTGTTTCCTGGGGAAACAGGAGACCAATGGGCAGGAAGCAATACATAGAGACAGGGAACAAAATGGCAGGTGCCTGGTTATTTTCTAGTAAAAATAGATGCATTAACAGCAAATTGGGAAAAAAATTAATACTGTGCTCTCATGGAGGCTGTGTGCTCATGTCTGGAGGCTATTTTACTGGACTTTTTGAAGATTAGGGATGAGACTTCAATATCTGTTTATATTCTTAGATTTTTTTTTTAGAGCTGCTGAAACCTCTTTCTTTTAAGAGTTTTTCAAGTGAAGCTTTGTAGCTAAGAGTGTACACTATAAATTCATATGTGGCATTAATTGCAGAACTGAGGAAAGAGCTTTGTCCTTAACTAGACTATGTAATGAGTCCTGCTGTCCTTCTTAATTGATGCAACGTACCTTTTTATATTTTATAACTAGAAAGGAGTGGGTTAGCTGTGTTTTTTACGTTATGTGTATGACAATCTGGAGGTTATATGAATTGTTTAAAAGGATAGCTTCAAATTCATGTGACCAGTATTTGTCTGTAAAGTGAAGGCCAGCTTCCTTGGAATGACAAGAGGTGAAGCTGTCCAGCTGTCATCTGTAGAGATTTAGCCATGTCATGCTGTCTCTCCTTCCTTCCCTGCAGCCCTCCTCAATTGCACAATTGCATTCAAAGATAATTCAAAATACATAAAAATAATTGCCTGATGTTACTTGCCCATATAGTCATCTGCAGTTACCACATCAATGTTATGTGATTTTGTACAGGAAGGGAAGAGATCCAGGAACCAGTCTCTGCTGAAATGTGGTTTGATGAAAAAGTTTGCTAACTCCCAGGCTAGAAGGCAGATACAAGCTTTAGCATCTGCCAAGAATGCAAAGCATGGTGCTTATCCACACTCAGCCCAAAAATACGGGAATCGAGAGACTATATCTCTAGTCAGCAGCTACCCAGAAACACGGTTAAAGTTCTTCCTGTTTGAAGGACTTGGACATTAATTCAAGGTTTTTGTTATTACTGTCCCTTGTGTTTTGTGCATACTTCCAGAGAAGTTGCTTAGTCAGAAGAGCTGATTCCAATGGCTTTTCTTTTTACACTAGTAAGTCTGTTACATGTATTGCTGTTGGTCTCATACATTCCTACTGTGGTTACTAAGAACTGTTTTTATGAAGAACAGCTTTTTTTCTGTTGTTGAAAAACAGCATGCTGCACATAAAAAGAAATGGTAATATGACATATATACATACTTTTCAGAAGGCATTACATTGGGTTGCTAAGTAAAATGGTTTGGAATGTGGCCATGCTTTGGCAATGACTGTTTGATTTATTGCGTTTTGGACCTGAATCTGGTGTAGAACAAACTTGTACCATGAGCTTCTTTCAGTAAGGTGAGAATTTAAATGCATTTTCTGGAGCAGTATTGATTCTGCATGTATCCTTTAAGTGTAAATGAAGAGGGACTACACATCTTAAATTGGAAGAGTACCTTGGATGCCTTTGAAGAAACCTAATTTAAAAAAAAAAAAAATCTCACAGTCATCTTAACTAAATATTGCAAGATCAAGCTATTGCTGGAACATTAGCTCAGGCTTCTAAATTGATCCAATGTTACTATTTATGTGTCTCTCTGGATCATTCGGTATCCCCAGTTTTTGTGCAAATGTCAAAAATAAAGCAGGCATGGCTCAAACTGGAGACTGCTGAATATATATTAACTAGCCCATAAGCCTCACTGCAGTAGAGTTGTGCTTGGCATCATGAGTCTGTGTTTTTATCTTTGCTCAGTTTACAAGAAGCTATTAGGAGAAAATTCTGCTGGGAAAGTGAGAAATAGTCATCAAACAGTTAAAAAAGCAAAACCAGAAAGGTCTCATTTATTCAGATAAACAAAAGTTGGTGTGTACTCCATGCTCCTGGCAGCATTGAGAGAGGCTTTTCCACAAGCTTTGGTGGCATCGGGATATAGGGCTGGTTTTCCATCAATAAGTTTTGAGTACTTTGAGGGAAAAAAGGTTTATTTTATTTTAAAGCTATGAGAGATGTGTAAATATTAAAATACTAGGTGTTATCTCACCTCAGTGATTACTTTTAAAAGGGTTGCAGCTCTGTTGGCAGTGGAAGAGACTTGTATAAAGACTTGGGCGTTTAATATCCCGAGGGACTGGACTCTGGAAGAATTGCGATGAGACAGTTGAAAAGCAGCTGCCATTTCATTACGTCTCTAGTAATGTTCCAAGGTTTTCTATTAACTTTACATTTTTTTAAAAAATCACATTCAAAAGCTGCATTAAATGTACGCCAGAGTTTTATGTTTTAAACCAGGAATGGGATGGGAATATACAACTGGGGCTGCCACCTTTGCAGCGTGTGTGCAGGCAGGTGCTTGATTAACTTTCCTCTCTTGCATCCCATCATGGCTGGTTACTGAGGAATGCCTCTTAACAGGACTTCCAGTTCTTTTGTTGATTCAAATCAGACCTTAATATTCTTTAAAACTTGCATATATCCTGCGCTAGCATGTGTGCACAAAAAAACACAGTGGTACTTACAGGAACATTTTTATAGAATGACTATTTCTTTTATATCCCGCGTGTTTTATACATGCATTCATATATGAGAAGAACATTATTATCAAACAAACTGAATTTTGTTGACAACACTCTCAAATATAAATTGGAGAAATGTTTCATAAGCTGTAGTCAAAGCAGTCTGACTATGAGGCCTAACTCGTGACACATGTCAGCTTTACGAAGATAGTGTATTTTCTGTTTTTAAAGACTCAAACAAAACTTTTCACATTCTTCTTTGAAAAAATTGTATTTGAAGTCCTTTTTCACCCAAACACATTTTTAGATAAGAGCACACAAGTCTTGACATTATTTCATTTTGTTATGCGCATCTGTCAAGGAACAGAGATATGATACAGCTACTAAAAACTGATGATTGTGGAACAGTGAAACTTGACAGCATTTCATTTCCTTTATGTTCTGATTATACATTTATCAGGAAACCTGTATCTCTTCTAGTTGAGCTAGAAATTGGTAGAATTCAGGAACTCAAAGGCTTGGCAAAGAACTGTCCTATTATTTGGTATCATCTTACATTTTAGAGAAGTTGCTTGGTTGAGTCATTGTTAAAGCTTTTGCTTCTTCTTTCATTATTGTGGTTCACTATCCAGAGATCACATTTCTATAGGCCCTATAACTGCTCTGCAGCACAAATTAAACGCTGGGATATTTCATACATATACCTTGAAGTTTCAATGGTTGTCAATCATAGTTTGTAAAATATAGGGATTACAACCTGATATTAACATCCAAATCCATTGTGTTCATTTTATGTGTGAAAATGAGAAACCCTTGTGCGGACGCAAGATTTCACAGCTTCTTTGTCATCCTGTTTTTAATTTATCTCCATGTTTTGAGCTAGTAAAATGATTTTACTTACCAGTTTAATATAAAGTGATAAAACCTATCTATTTATCTGAATTACCAGAATTTGAGTCGATCTACAGGTTGTGTGGGATTTTTCTCACACTTTGTTATAATGTAAGATCATATAGTAATTTTACTAATTTTTCAGTGACATACAGTTACTGAATGCCATTAACCAGAAGTTCCTGTTGGGATTCCTTAAGGACATGTATTTATCTCTACTGTATTTACGTTCTGAAATTTTATGTGAAACTAAAATGTGTTTGATGCACAATTACTCACAGAATCTGATATTTTTCCTAGGTGTACTTCAGCAAGAATTACCCAGAAGTTGTTCAGAATGGTCAGCTTACTACAGACTCCTCCTTGGATCCTTCCTCAGGATTATGCATAACCGAAACTGCACTGTGATTTCGAATAACCTTAATTGTTTTCCATAGAATGTAAACCTGAGATCATCTAAACTCAGTGACTATGTTTGCAAGTGTCAACGGGAGAGGAAAGGGGGGGGCGATTCTTTGCACTGGACATCTTTTCTATTTAATACTGAGAAGAAAATTTTTACTGTCCCTCTTTCTTTAATTTCAGTGCAATATGTTTTTCTTTCCAACTAATTATGTTTGTATTGCTAAGGAAATTAGGCAGACTCGGTTTTTATTTGAAAATTATGTGGTAGAGATCTCTTATTTAAACAGGTGCGGGACACCTAACAGGTCTAGGGTGCATATTTGGAGCTTATTAAAAAAATTGGAATGTGTCCTTTTTTCTTTTGGAAATACTTTGACAGCAAGCAAACCCAATTTTTTTTCAGTGTCACTTTAGCACAACAGCTGTGTCTAAACAGCAGATTTGTTAGTGTGCAACTTAGTTGTCTAATGCAGCTGTCTTTCTACCTGTCATAAGTAGCTGTGCAGTTTGGTAGAAAACAGAATTGAACAAGCCAAAAAGACTTCTTTTTGATAGCAAAAAGTACTATATAATTTTTTCTTATAAATAATTCAAATAATGCTGTTCACGATGAATGTAAATATTAGTTTTTATTTTGCTAAAATCCAAATGCTGAAAAATCAATCTCAAGTCTTCTATACTTTAGAAGAAAATTACCACATTTTGCACTGAAGAAATATTTAAATAATTTAACACACATTCCTCTCTTTATCCAGGTTATCAAAGAAAAAAAGGTATTAAAATAACTTGAGGAAATGTTTGAATGACATGTCATTATACCTAAATACTGTGTAGTACAAAGTTATCTTCAACACAACACATTGAAATGTATACATTATTTGCATTTATTGTGCCTTAATATTTGTGCCTTCAAGCCAAAGCTGTAACTGCAGGGTACACAACAAATTCATTAAATTTATGTTAAAAATATGTAACCTTAGTGTATTTAAAGTTTTGCATCAGGGATTCTGTTGAACTCCAGCTGTTTGAAGTTACCATCCTACCAGAATAGGTAGGAAAGTGCAACCTGTAGTTTTGAATGGCTGTTGCTGATAGTGAGAGGAATGCAGTGAGAGAGGTTCTGTATTCGTAGGTTATGTCCTGATTCAGCAAAGCACTTTAACACAAAGGCACTATTCCCATGTTTTAAAAAAAAAAAAATCAAGCAAGTGCTGTGCTGCTTCAGATTTTTTTCATGTTTAGTGAGATATATACTCTTTGAGGTCCGGTAGAAAATAAATCTATTCATTTTACTGTTTAAAGGGCACAGAAGAGACTAAAAGGCAATGGATCTCTTCAGGACATGGAAAATACTGTGCTTTTTTAAAAATACTGAAGATGTTTGCTATTACCTTTGTAAGACAAATGTTATTTACCCAGTGTTCACCCAGTGGTCTAAAAGTAAGGCAAACACAAATGTTTCTCATTTCAAGCTGTTCTACCAGCAAATAACTGATTCAAATACAGAATTACTTTCCTTGTTGAGAAGTAAATTGAGGCCAAAGCCTCATACTACCTGCAGTGCCACCAGCCAGCTTCCCTGGCAGGGCTGGGGGGAAGCAAACATCACGTGTCTGGTTTTGCTGGTATCATCCTCTTCTATCATTAGAAGGAAGTTAGAAAATTAAATGCTTTTGTCCCTAGTGTTATTTTGCCAGGTTCTGACACATCTTCTGTGGTGTGTAGCACCTTACACTACAAGAAATCCCACTGAGATCAGTGGAACTGAACTTCATGGAGTGCTGCGCAGGTTGAGGCTTGTGCTACATCTGGTGCTGAACAGCAGACAGTCAGGCACAGCTACCTGTCCCCAGAGCCACATGGCACCGATTTGGCTCATGTAAGCAGTGCTTATGGCTGATCCTTCTTAGAGCACACCAGCCACATCCACTTTTCTGTATCACTTGGCCCTTGTCTTCTCCAGACTCATGCAGTCCACTTATGGACCTAGCTCACAATTATTTAGTGTGTTTCGGTGTGGTTTCCTTTTCAATTCAATTGTCTGAAATAAGGATAGGGCTATTCTGCAGCTTAGTAGAGTGGTGTTTGTATCGCAGAGGTATGTGAAGACATAAAGAAGTATTTGAGTGCATAGAGTCACATGGGATAATGCTGAGGGACTGTGTAGCATGAAGAAAGCTCAACCTTGCATGGTTTTGTCTGTAATTGCCTTTTGGAAGGGATCTGTGGTGTGAGCCATGTCCAGACTGCTCAGGATTTGTCATGGGAAGACCTGGCTGGAGTGGTCCAAAACAGAGCTGGGGTGAGCTGACCAGTAAGGCAGTGTAGACACTTAATGGACTCTGGTTCTTGAGCTCATTTGTTTACCTTTTTTATTGAGCAGTGTGGACATGTCCAGAGCCTAACTATGTTTTACAATAGTGAATTCTTTTTATTTCTAAGTAGTTCTTACAAGAGAGTAAGTATGATACGTAATAATACACTGAGACTTTTAAATACTCTTAAGAGAACAGTACATTCTCCTGGCCATATACCTGGAGTTTACTTTTTTTTTTTTTTATCAGAACCAAGGAGATATGCATGCGTAAACCAAGGGTATAATTACGGTTTTAGTTCATTTCAGCTCTGAAATGAATCTATGGTAAGTTATATTTCAGAGCAGAGCTCCAAAACGCTGGCTGCTGCAGACTCACTGGTATGAGACCCTGACAGATCTAGCTATCAGTCTATAAGCTAGAATTAATTTGATCCTGTAGCTTTTTGAATGTGCACAAAAATGTTAGGTATCTCTGAAAATGCTGATTCTGCTTCTTCACATGTTTTGGCAGGACATTACTAGTTGTAGGTATCAAATGTCAGTATAAGAGAAAACAAATTTTTTACAAAATCACACTTGAAACCCATAAATTGCTGAGTAGAACAACTGATAGCCAGTCATTCGTGTCTGTCACTGGCGTTGTATCATCTGTTTAGTTTAAAGTAACAAAAATATTTTAATCGGAAAATTTTTTTTTTTTTAATTCTTTTGTTGGTTTTGTTGTTGATAGTTGTTTTTAGATGAGTATTGGTTAAGATTGACCCACTTAATTTCAGTTAACTAAAGTGCAGTGTATCTGAATAGCAAAACTCAGATCAGGCATGAGAAAGGCCTTCCTCTGGTGAAGGTCTTAGTCTGTTAAATGGACAAATTATGTTTCTGGCAAGGTGTTTTATGTTTCCTTTTAAAGAAATGTTCAAGCGGTTCTAAACTTCCACTTTGAAAATTTTCATGCTTTATTTGGAAATAGCAAAGCTGGTTACCCTAAGCTACATTCCTTCTTGGGGATCTTGGAAAAAGAACTCAATCTTCTGAGTTATTCAAGCCTTTAATATTTCTTTGTCATGAGGTGCCTTAAAGTATTCCAGAGTCTTATTTCTAATAAATACAATTTTATAAAGTAATACTGAAAATCATCAGTTACAGAGCTGCTGTTTGTTTGGTGTAAAAGACTAGGAATAGCCTCTACTTCTGATCTCAAGAATTGTTCAGACATTCATTTTTGTGTATCTTTGCTCCTCCCCTCCTCAAAAGACCACTGGGAGAGTCAAAACTAACAGTTCTTAAGGACTGGTTATCTCATGTTTTGTTTATTTTAAGGGCAAAATTCTTCTTAGTGAAGTGAACCAGAGCTTATTCGCCATATAGGCATAGTCTTCTGCAGTACTGTTCGTACTGCCCTTTGGAATTGGGAGGGCCTTCTGAGCAACATCAGTAATGCCGGTTGCTTAAGTTGTGTTGATGGCTTCTTTTAACCTTCCCAATACATGTTTAAAATAAGATTACAGAAAGAATTAAAAGGGGGCAAAAGATCCAAATGTTTTAGAAACTTTCCCGGAAATGCTGCTTTTTGTATTATTCTGACCCTTTGAAATATCTCACTTTAAAGTTTGCCTATTTTTTTTGGGGGGGGGGGGAGAAAAGAAAGAGTTGAAATAACTTATTTCCTGTGATGTTGATGAGCATTAGCAGAAGAATGTGGCTTTCTCTGTATGTTTTGCATTGTGTAACAGCGCATTGCTTTTTCATCATCTTAACTCTGGTTTTGCTTTGGGTTTTTGCATTTGTGTAATAATTTGATTTTTGTATTGCTATGGAATGATATCTTTTGTTGACGTTCACATGACAACTCCTGTCATACAATAAAAGGTGTTTCTTAGAAGCGTGCGGAAGCCTGTGGTTATTGTGAATGTGTGGTTGAAGGCAGAAATGCTGGGCTGAGCCAAGTCAGATCATGCCTGAAATCTCTGAACACCTCTTGGTGGTATCATCAACTCCAAGAGCTGAAAATTTTCCATTTGGAGGTATAACACAGAATAATAATTCCTAGTTTGGTTTTACCAGTCGTCTGCAGCCTAAGATCTCACAGATCATGTTATCAAGCTTTTTGATTCAATGTCAATGGCTAAAAAGTAATCCAGACAGATTTTCAAAAATTGGGACAGAAGAACCACAGCAGTTGCACAAGTGCAGATCAGGTACAGTCTGCGTCAGGCAGTAGTAAGCTCAATGGACTGGGCAGCCAAAAGGTGGAAGGTTAACGGACACAGAAGCAAATAGGGTTAACAGCACAAATCCAGAATCTGGTGTCATCTTTGAATCCTGTACTTATGTCTGCTGAGTTTGTTGCTTAATTTACAAGACACTAAAACTGCTCGTTTCTGAAAACTGCTCAAAGTTTCTTCCTATGTCTACCATCTCAAGCACTTAAATATGATGCAAGTTTTTAGAACAAGATGAATTGTGTATTTGTCAGTAATCCCCCAGTGCAACGAGTTCTAGGACTTGATGCAGCGTGAATTGTCATCTGTCCTTTTATAACATGATTCTGGAATATGTGTTAAAAATTTCTCATGTTTCTGTTAAAAGTCTACCTTGTGACCACTATGCAGCTATCTTCCTTGCCTGTAAGTGGATTTGGCTTAGGCTATATGTGCGGCACCCTCCTGGAGCATGCACTTGCCGAATTCGTGTGCTCCCATGTTAATACAATTCTCTCTTAGAAATGGTTGAGGTAGATTTGTCTGCTTACCTCAAAGAGAGCTGGTGGTAAATAGCAAAGCTAAGGATGTCTTTTATGAATCTGCTCACAAAGCAAGCATGAATTTCATAAACACGAGTATAAAGTTGGATCATGGATTTGAAGCAATATTAATGTATCAAAAAAAATAGGTCCATACTCTGATATCTGAAACTGGGTTACAGAATCACAGAATCGTCTAGGTTGGAAAAGACCTTGAAGATCATCCAGTCCAACCATTTACCTAACACTGACAGTTCCCAACTACACCAGATCCCTCAGCTCTATGTCGGCCTGACTCTTGAACACCCCCAGGGATGGGGACTCCACCACCTCCCTGGGCAGCCCACTGTATGCATCTTGGCACCACTTAACTCCCAAAATTGCCTGGAATCAATAGCCGAGTCCGTTTTGAGATACAAAAATTCCCTGTGGATCTTAGCCACAGATCCAGCACATGCTCGAATGTACAGTAACCATGAGAAGAAACTGGAAGCGGTCCCACTGCCATTCAGGAGCCAGGGCACACATGTTACACTCAGTTACTGGAAGGGCTTAGTGCAGGGTACTTGGATCATCCCTGCTTTCTTCAAACATGGCTGAGTTAAATGCTGCAGTGGAGCTCTTGTCCCTCTCCTGCATGGGATACCCTGTTTTTTTAGAGCATGCATTTGGGAAGCAAGAGGCAGAGGGTTGCAGGCTTTCCTTACCATGAGCCGCTTGGGTCTTTCCCCCGATCTTCTGCGTCGCCGAAGCATAATATTCAGAGATGGGTTTGATGGGAATATTCACCATGAGTGAATGACATGGGGGATTGTTTCCTCCAGGACGAAGGAAATCCCAGGTTCAGGTTCCAGTTCCAGGGAATATTTATACGTTTTATTCAATGATTGTCAGGAGAAACACCAGAAGGTGCTGGGGATTCAACTCCAGGGCTTTTGCATCAGCGTAGCTGCAGTCTTGCTGGGCAGCAGGATCCCTTTGCTCATGTCCACTCCTGCTTTCCTGCCCCAGCTGGGCAGCAGTGGCCGACGCTGCAGCTCCCACAGCGCACGGGCCTGCTGTTTGCAGTCAGTGCTTTAGCTGTTGGGCAGCTCTTCAAAAGCAAATATGCTTCTCCTGCCTCCCCAAGGATGGTGTTGCCCTCAGTGCTGTCACTACCATGTGAATGTCTGCTCTGGATGGGATGCTCTCTGTACCTGGCAATTCCTACTGCAGCTGCTCCTTGTGCAACATATGGGCAGTGAGTCTCCCTATAGACCAAGGCTTTCCTTAAAATGAATAAATCTCCTAACAGAAGAGTGCTGAAATACTAGCTGAAACCTCTGCGTTGACTATACCCAGAGAATAAGCTCCCAGTTTATGCAGTTTAAATTACTGTGTTGAAACCAAGGGGATACGCATCACCTGGTCACTCTGACATCTGTATTTGTGGTTTGAAGTGTGGCTGGTGGATCATGTCAGGCACATGAGACTTACGAAGAAGCTATGCCTTTTTTTTTTTTTTTTTTTTTTAATTTTGGAGACTTGCTATGGGAAATTAAAGTGGGATGGGACAGTGAAAAAGAATTCCATGTGTTTAGTTCCAGTAAGCTTTGTACCTCACAATTCAAGCACAGAGAGAAAATAAAGGAGTTATTTATACTGAGAGTAGCCTGAAGAAAGCAAATATTACTACTGTTCATGCCGGTTGACATTCTTCATGGAGCTCTGTGTTTTGCAGCAAAGGACCATAATTACCTTACAGCATTAAACTGAGTTGAGTGAGAAATGCAGCCTCAGATATATTAGTCAAAGTTTCATCATCAACAAGAGCTTGGTCTTGAATATTACAGGTCCAGGTTTTCTTTTCAACATAAATATCAGGCAAGAATAGGACAAGCGGGTGCTGCTGAACTGTCTGTTGAAAACATTGCCAGGATACCAAAAACAGAGGACACCCCCTTCCCCCACCCCCCCAGCCGCCCAGCTGAGAGGATATTTGTTCATTCTGTACTGTCAAGAAGACGGCATTGTACCAAGAATATGGACCACTCTGCGTTTTGGTTGATTTAACATGTATGCACTTTTGCAGAGTAGTGATTTCCATGAGTGGAGTTATGCAAGTAATTCACCATGAGTCATTCATGCAGTGAATTAAGTGCCTCTTCCCACAACCAGGTCATCTCCTGACAATCTTTTTTTTTTTTTTTTTTTTAATTACTCAACAAATGCTTTTGCAATTACTTTTAAGCATTCTGTGTAAATCACACATTTATTTATATGGTTAATGTTTACTGATTTTTTGAGTCATATTCATAATAGATCAGAGAAACTACATAGCATTGTCTCTGTATAGGTGTATAGGTGTAAATGTCTGTACCTGTGAATTTAAAATTTTGTTTTCATCTAGTTTGGGGCACATATGCGTGTATTCATTTCTGTGAGGAGTATTCATGTCAGTAAAGCTCGATTTACTTGAATGGCGTGTCATGTCATGCATACACATCAACACAGAAGAGAAGATTATCTGAATTTTTCAAATAGTTTTATGGAAAAGTCTGTGCTGCCATTTCTAGCAGCAAATGTTAGAGACCATCATAGCCTTGGGAGAATAAGAAGGTGCCTCTGCACATGCCAAGAAAGCATAGAGAGCAACAAGTTGCCCACAGTCTGCTGCGATGAAGCAGGGCTGGAAGAAGTCTCCCTGCACTGGTTTTACTTGCCTAGGTTCTTTGTGCATTTCTGTGCTCATAAGAAGTTGCAACAGATGCTGTGCAGAACCAGTTCTTGTTGCTGAAAGCCGAAAGTGAAAGGCCAAATGCTGCTGGTAAGCAAGAGCAGATGTTTATCCTGTGCCAAGCATGGCTGAAGCCTGGTTCCATCAGGTGTTGTCCTTAGGACCGTGTTGGCTGACTGTGCCTCTGCCCATTTTGAGTAATTGGGTTTATTTTGGAGGACGAGGAGCCCTCCAAAGAGAAGAAATTTCTAGGGAGACCTAGAGTGTGAAGGAAGCAACAGCAACGTTTCCTTCAGAGGTCTCTATCTCACAGACAAAAATTTGCTCTTTTCTCCTCTTTTCAGGGCACATGCTGGAGTGATGGCCCACGAAGCTCCTGGGTGCTCTGCAAGGAAGATGTAACAGCCCACAGTGCTTAGAGGACCTCCTAATGGGATAGTCAATTGGCTAATGGGCATGCCTTTGCTACAGCCTAGTGAATGTGAGTGCAACGATTACTTAATAGAGTGTAGATCTCTGGGAGATGACTTTGCTGGGCTGCCAAAAGGAATGGGCAACAAACCAGTCAGAGCTGCTGATGCTGTTGTCACAGATTTACCAGAAAGGCTGCTTTTCCTTCCAGCTTCTTTTTTTTTTTTTTTCTCAAGAAGCGATTATCAGTTTATCCTTTCCCTGGATCTGATATTGTGGCAAACGTCTATCAGATATTGCTGCATGTAATGTGCCTTTTCGTGACTTCTCCTTGGTGGATGAGAGCTGCTAAACTCACATGATATTTAAGCCCTGTTACTGTAACTGTGGCTACTGTTGTTGGTAGCTGTTCAGGGCTTTCATTTGCCCATCCTGAGGGGACTGTAATAAAGACTGGCCCCTGCTGTTAAATTGTTTGCATAATTCCTTTTTCTTTCTTTTTTCTTTCTCTCTCTTTTTTTTTTTTTTTTTTTTTTTTTTTTTTGACTGGGAAAATTGACCTTGCACTGGGAGAAATATCAGCCGTGGTAGAGTTTTAACACCTAATCGTATCATAACTGAGATAATCAGGCTGAGTGTGTCCCTCTTCTCTAATCCATTGCCTTGAAGTTGAGGAAAAAGCTTGATTCCCACTTTGATTTATCTGGACAGCCCTTAATCCCAAATTTTATTGAGGAGCTGATTTATTGTCTAACATCAGAAAGGGGACATTAATTCCCCGTCTGCCACCCAGTGTGCCCGCTTGGAAAGAAAGAAACCTCCTCTGCTGTAGGTAGGATCAAAACCAAAGGGTCTAAACTGAACTGAAGTCTATGTGTTCTGTCAGCTTGTCTGGAAAACTCAACTCTACTGCCATTTAACCCTGTAATCACCTGGAAACCCTAGGAACACCTGATTCTTTACCTTGGAGCCTAGCCAGGTGTCCAGAGTCACGCTCTGTGGGGTCTTCAGAGCTACCATAGACCAGGCAGCCTCGTGCCTCATGCTCACCTAAACTTCCATGGCATGAAGAACAGAAGTATTTTACTTGTTTAGGGGCTTGGCATGCCCTGATCTTGGGAACTCAGAGAGTGAGTGGGAGAGGGGCAAAGGAGGATCCTGCCTGCTGCCTCCTGGGAAAGTGCCCTCAGGGGCAAGGATGCCCAGGGGGGCCTGGAGGAAAGACCCTCTCCACCTGTCACAGTGGCACCTTGCTGGAAGTGTTTCCTAGAGTCACGGTGCCAAGGAGAGAGGAGGAAGCTGGATGCCATAACCTGCAGTCAGCGTGCAAACCTCCCCAGATAAGAAACGTCAGGGGAGTGAGGAGGAAGCCCAGGGCTCCCCACTTCCTGGTGACGCGGCCTCCTCGCTCTCCCCTGCCCCTCCCCGACCTCCTGAGTCTGACATTCTTTGCTGTGGAGCAGTGCAGTTTCAAAGCAGGGGTGGAGGAGAATCCTCCGCCCAAGGTAGCCTCCAGCCTGGTTGTTGGGGCACTCTCATGGGATGTGGGAGACTGTGGGTTTGGGCCCCTCAGGCTGAGGCGGGAGAGGAACCCAGGCCTCCCACTTCCTCAGCATATACTTTGAATACTGAGGCATTATATAACAAAAGCTATCACCACCTTTTCTTCTTCCTGCTTTGTTTTTAAAAGACTGATCTGTGTGGAGTCTTTTGAAAGAAAGGGCGTAGGTACCAATCTCCAGGAGAAGATTTCAGACAATGGATCCCAAGCAGACAGGATTGCCTCACTCCAGCCTCAAGGGGCTTTTAGAGCAAGAGAGGATTGCAGATACACCCTTGTCCTCCACTTTTCCTATTGCTTGAATGCAAGCAGCTGCGTGCTCCCTTCAAGAAGATCCCACTGTATCCTGTCAGCTCTGTTGGGTTCAACTCTGAAGCACCCAACCTTCGCCATCAACCACGTAGGGAATCTGAGAGCAGCTCATAAGCTGCTGGAGGTCAGATCACCTAAAATTCAGAGATTTCAGTGCCCAAACCTCTCCTGGATCTAACCTTAATTTCTCTAGTTAAATCACGTTGTCAAATCCAGATGAAATTACTTGCCTCTTTGAAAAAATACTGAGAATAGAGGCTAGATCAAGCAGGATGTACTTGTATAATTGCATAAGCAGGTAAGAGAATTTTTATTGCTTTGAAAACTTTAGAAGACTTTAGACTAGAAATAAGCCTCCACAAGTACTCTTAATCGTTGCACTCTGTGAAGACTCATTTCAAATTGTCTGAGCAATGAATTCTGATGTAGTTCTTTGGCTGGAAAAGCCCAGACAGTCCCAGATGTCTCTTTGATGCAGAATCACACAAAGATTCAAGTTTCCATTGCTCTGATCAAGCAAAATGTCCCCTGCCCTAACTGAGGGGGAAGAAATCTCTGCTTCCCAAAGCATAAATATGTTGCACATGGTACCTATTAATCAATGGAGTCAAGTCTGGATCAGCATCAACTCTTACAACTTGTACTCAGTGGTGAGATTATACAAATAAAGCTTATGCAAATGCAGTATTGCAACCTTGAAAATTTTGTGTGTAACCTGTTTTTAAAACATTCCATCTATGTAGATCTATTCTTTACCCCTCATTTTCTTGGAAGAAACCTCACTCCAGAGGGTAGGAGGCCAGCTCAGCAGTAGGGTCTTCATGAAAGATTAAAGTCTTTGGCTTACTGCAGCAGATACTGCAAATCAAAGGAGATCAAACAACCAACATGAAGAAAGGATGTCAGTGTCCTTGCCACTCTTTTGTCAAGAGAAGTCCCCAAAGGATGGCAAGGACCCCCTGGAGCCCCTTCATTCACATCTTCATTATCATAAATTGCCAGTGGAGTGATCATCAGCATCTGATTAGTTTTGTTTTCAGCCTTGTTCTTCTCTGTAAGTATTTTTCAGTGTTGACCACTACTGCATGAGGGACACAAGCTCTGGTAGAGAGGACTGAGGCTTTCTCCACTCTTGGAGACAGTCAATAAAGCTGAAAGATATTAAACAGAAACCTTTCCCAGGATGTCCTGAAAGGCTAGTGTACATTCAAGGAAGTCAAACGGCTGCTCACCCTAGGCCTGGACTGACTGCCCGGATATGATGCTTTGTGAATCCTCAGGTAGTTTTTGCCAGGTGCTGTGATGAGATGCTGCTCTGATACCATCAGGAGATGCTCATTGCAGTGAAATAAAAGAAAGAAGGTATTATAGAGGATCATTTCAGTACCTGACACTCTTACACTTAGCTAATTGTATTTGTTCATTAAGATAAGGATCAGCATTCATCTTCTCCTACATTTAGGTCAGCCTTCCAGTACATTTGCACTTGCAAGGGAGAGCTGCTTTAATGAGGGATAATGAAACTAGCTATGCAGCATTGCGTCATGACTTCTGTGTTAATACATTTACACATGATAAAATGCAAACAATATTGACTGTCAATGCACAATCATGCTTAATCCTCTAAACCCACACACATACATGTGCTAAAACTAATCTCCCTAACAGTAAACAAAATATACATCTGTGCCTCTCTCCATCCTCATGAGAACATTCATTCGCCTAAACTATGAGGTGCATCAGCTCTACCCACACAGCCAGGCAAATAGGTTGCCCCTGGCTCAAAAGGACTCTGACTCCTGCAACTCCCCTCATTCCCTGTTTGCAGTTCACAGAAATATGACAGTGCCATGAGACTTTACTGTAAACAACCTTGTGTTAAACAGATCCACGCTCTGTATTATAGGCATTCGGATGGCATTTCTAATGCGTAACTCTAGTTCACTCTCCCAACGCACCTTGGGTGTCCAAGGCCTACTTCTTCATCTTCTGTAGGACTCTTAATTTTGAAATGGACATCTCAGCTAAATGGTAGCCAGTAGAGATGCTCAAACTCTGCTTCATTTAGTGTTTGTGCTGGTAGAAGGGTACCAGCCTACTCTTTTTTACATCTGGGTTTTGGAGCTGGAATGAAGTACAAAGGCAAGATATTAAGCTGAAGTGGGATCAGTTAGTGACTAGCCATCTTCAGTGAATAGATGTTCCCTAGAGGTTAAATAGGCTCACCTCTTTTAAGAAATGCAAATTAAGCTCTCAGTGAAAGTGAAATGTATTTAATTGTAATTTTGTTGTGGGAAGTTCAGCTCACAATGTCAGAATAACCGAACCACTTTCAGGTATCTTAATACCACATGGGTGTCCATATTTCTGAGAAAATCATCTTCAGGTTGCACTGCTATTTGACAGTGTTACCTCTGAAATGTTAGGGACTTTCTGCATCTCTGATTCCCTGAGAGGTGTGATACCTTTTTTATCAACTTTTCCTATTCTTTGAATGTAAACAAACTTCCATTAGTTCAGGACTAATGAAAAAATCTCTTTGGAAATTTCTTCCCAGACTTATGAAATACCAGGCTGCAACAACTATTTCCTATTTCTCAGCACTATTGGCAAAACACTGCCTTGGGTTTTCATGATTCAGAAAAATGCAACAGGCAGCAGTTGTCTGGAGAAACGATAGAGTTGTGTAGGACATGATCCTTGGGGAGGCGTCCCACTGGCGAGGAAGCCCTGAGGAGCAGCTGAACGAGCTCAGTGTCTTTCAAAGGCGCTTTTCTCCTTTGATTAACTAGGCTCTTATTTCAAGAAGGCTGCTTCATGAAGCTAGTAAAAGTTAGCTTCACAATGCCTACCAGCCGAGTCTCACCATGGACAATCAAAGACAGCAAACAAAGTTTGCTCTCCAGAGAAGGGAAATGCCCCAGCCTTTGTCACTAGCTAAGCCTGATGTTCACAAATTTGACCAGAGAGTGACAGGGTTGAATACAGATGTGCTCTTTAGACACTTCTTTGCCCATATGAAGCTTGGGAATATATTCCTGTGCATACCTGTAATCACATTATATTCCCACAGCAGCCATAAAGTGAAAACTTTTTTTTACTTAATATCTGTGAAAGCAGATATTATTCAGCATTCATTGTGTTTTCCATATCTTTGTAGCTGGAATGAGGAGTGTGTGCCGACAGCACGTGTTAGAAAGCAGAGGCTGTACACCCAAGGTACAAAAGAGCACAAGCACAGGGGCAGCATCTCCCAGCAGACCGGGCAGCCCACTGCCAGTGTTTGAGTCAAGGACCTGAAGAGACATGGCCTCATAGCAGCTGAATGTGGACTCCTCCCTGCTGGATGCTGTACTCAATTTGAGGATTATGCATGTTAAATCCTTGCTCTGATACCTTCACTTGGGCAAAGCCTTGGCTCCATTCACTCCGGCAATGTCAAACTTGGGTGAATCAGCTTCCTTCAGACCATGCAGCCTGATTCACATGCTAGGAATCCAGCCTCTCCTTATTGAAGAATAACCAACGTAAACTCCAGCAGTGGAGTCGCCTTTAGTATCAGCTCTGCAAGCGTTTTCATATGAGAGCCACATGGGTGAAATCATGGACCTTTTGAACCCTGGCTGGCAGGACTGTGCCCTGGATTACCCCCACTGATGGGATTTGTAAGAATGAGGCTGCAGATGCAAAGGGTGAGCCTGTGCTCCTAAAGAAAGGGCACAAGGTTTTGTCTATAACGGTAAATTAAAGGGTTTGAGCTCTGTGCTGCAACTGGGTACATTTTGAAGTGGGTGCACATCCTGGCATGGCTTTGGCCCATGAGGGCTAACACCCTCCTAGGCAGCACAAGGGTGAAGCAGGTATCAGGCTTTGCTCTTCTTCAGGGGCCGTATGGATGAGGCCAAGTGCTTTGGAGGGGAAAGACTGTTTACCCATCCATCTGCAAGTCATGCATGACATTAAAAGGATTTGCCATCCTGCTGCCAAAAACTTCTTTCACAGCTGGTAGTGTGTGTGTGTACATTCACTAGACTGTGATGTGTGGACATGTGATACTTACATGCACATACATACATAGATACATATATGTATGTATATACATACACACATGCATGCATACACTACACTTTTATGCAGGTCCCAATTTTAGTGCTATAATTACCTATACTGCAGACTAAGAACCATGGCCTGTTGTTCTGTTTCTTTTGTTGGAGAAGGCAGGCCAACCCATGGTAATTTTAACAGGTCTCCCTTTCTGAGCATCAGTGGGCTTCA
The DNA here is from genome assembly GCF_003259725.1 of Athene cunicularia. Taxonomy (NCBI): domain Eukaryota; kingdom Metazoa; phylum Chordata; class Aves; order Strigiformes; family Strigidae; genus Athene; species Athene cunicularia. The sequence continues at coordinate 54,464,500 of NW_020799091.1, read as the reverse complement.
ATATCTTCAGCACAACACTGTCATACATTCTCCCTCAAGAATGATGGGGCTGGGGTGAATAATCACAGTGCTACAGCACCTCTGCATTTTGTTCCTGACCAGAGCAGGGTTGCTAAAGCCTAGATCCGGCTTCCTTCCTATCATCATACCGTCATGTCCCAGGCACCCAATTTTGTTAATTTTTGTGTAATTGTCTAGACTCCTCTCCAGCAAAGACTCACTTACAGACAAAGAACGCTAACATGCTATTTGCCAAAATTCTCATGGACAAGAAAATTAACACCCCCCTCCTTTTTTGTTGTTGCCATGGTCACAGGAAAGGAATTAAAGCATCAAAGCCTTCCATTTCTTGATGATGGATTAAGGAAATTATTAATTTGTCTTATAAAAAGGCAGGTTGTGTCTTTGCAATTAATGTTAGAGGGCCCTTCATGAGGGGAATTTCAGCCTCCTGGGCGGAGAAGGCTAAAGCATCTGCTTATTCAATGGCTTAGATAGATGGGGCTGCTATGGGGGTCTGTGCTGTACCTCCTGCCTTCATTAGTCACTGCAGATAGGATTTGGCTGCCTAGGCAGTGGTTTCTTTGGGGCACAGGATTAAAAATTCAAGCTCCCCTATAAATTAAGCCCTCTCCTTTATCCATTTTTTTATGCTCCATCCATGATCTCTCAGGATTTTTCCATTGTAGGATGAGAAAGAGAAAACTTAGGGAAAAATCCTACTTACATATAATTGTCTTTGATATGTTCCTACTCATCCCTTACCCTGCTTTTCTGGCTCCTTAGCACCAGTGCCTACCTACTGATGAGACTGTTTATATGAGAGCTCTTTATAAAGGTTGGCTTTGCAGTGGGATGCCTTCCCCCAGGGAGTTGTGGGCTTGGTCATGGCCACCACACCTGCCCCAGCATCAGCCATAAAGACTCGGTCCATAAAGACTGTCTGATGGATCTAGGCCTGTTTTCCCAGCTGCATCTCACACCGTTTCCTTGTGAGCTGCCCTGGCTGGAGCCCTTTCAGGTAGCAGCTGAAATTTCCCTCACTTTTGGGGCGGCCCATGCTTGCAGGACACAACTGGGAGGAAAATATATTACTCTGTCTGCTTTTGTTATACAAAATTTTTTCTTTTGCTTCACCTTTTCTTTACCATTTCCATTTTTTTCTAAACAATTGCAGAAAATATGGTTTTGAATCCCAGTGTTTGCTTTCAAAATTAGGAGAGTTAAAAAAGCAGGACCAAAGCATGGAGATTTCAGTCTTGAAACTGATCATAAGTCACTTGGCTCCATAGTGAGTCTCATTGTCCCAGGCTTCATTTCATCAGACTCCCTGAGCAGAAAGGTGCTGCTCCAACTTTCCACCGCCGGCAATGGTGTCGTCTGATGACAGAACCCAGCACGCCACGCAGGCTCTTTTAAATTCATCCTTTCATATTTCTTCTTGGTGCGTTCAGGTAATTCGGACCTTTTATTTACCCGAGCCATTTTTCTTCTTCCTGAAAGGGAGTATCTTAATGCTTCCCATTGAAACCCATGAAAGTAAATTGTTGCAAGATAATACCTGGTGAACTATTGCCAGCAGGGTAAAGGGAGGTTGAGCAGAGCTTGTGACATGGAGCAGTGCCTCATGCTAACCTCGTGGCTTGTCCCTTTGATATGGTGTCTCTCAGGCACTGTGCTTTGCCTACTTTGCCGCGGGAAATGCGGAAACTTGTTTGTCACTTTTCCCTACGCTCAAAGTGCACAAAGGAGGAAAGGATCTTTTCTCTGAGTGGTAATCAACCCTTTCCTTTTGATCTGCTTTATGGGAGTCCCTTTCCTCTCCCAATGAAAAAAATGCCAGGACTACTTCTTGGAAAAGCTGAATGTAATTTGGAAACTTAAGAGGCGTTTGCATACTCGCCATATTTCTATGAGTAATACAGTGCTGCTCTCCCAGTGACCACATCCAGACCACACACAGCTGTCATATCTTTCCTGAAGATACTGCAGCAGTCAGGAAGGCTCCTTTAGTTGATTGAAAGATAAGAAACCCTTGTTCCTGGGCTTGATGGGTCTGTAATTAAGAGCTTTAAAATCAATGTTGTAACTCCATGAAGGACATTTCTTTAGCATAAAACATGCCGAATGACCTATTACTCTTGGATGCTGAGCTATAATCCTTAAATTCTCAGTTGCTGGGGACAAAAACCGTACTTATCTCTGTATTTGTGCTATGGTTGCGGGTCCCGGTTTGTGGTGTTACAATAGCACTTTTGCATGCAAACACACCAGAAACCTGTGAAGTCTAAAAAAGTAAAATCCATGTGTACCCTGGGTAATTAAGCCTACCTGAAAGTGGGTTTATTTATTTATTTATTTATTTATTTATTTATTTATTTATTTATTTATTTATTTTCCCTCTGGCCAGCAATGGATACACACTGTGCAAGGTTTAAAAAAGGCCCCAAAAGAGTTTACCTTCACAGATAGCCTTTGAGGACTCAGAAACACTGATGCCATCTTCTCTGCCATGCCTTTTCTCTCCAGCTGTGTTGAGTAATTTAGTTGGTAGTCCAGGTGGCACCTCAACCCCTCCGCAGCCCTTGATACAAGTTCTTTTTGGCCAGCCTGCAGCAAGTATGGATTGTGCTATCCTGTTGATCTTTATTTTCTCCATATTTGATACCAGAAGGTTAGAATGCTTGCTCTAATCTCTCCTTATGCTGTTGTGAGTGTCCAAATGCCAGTGGCCACACACAGATATATCTTGGTGTTCAGCATCAGGAGACTGGGGAGAGAAATGTTTATCTACCAAAGGAGAGGGAAGAAGGAGAAGCAGACATCATGTAAAAACCCTTTACCCAGGCCACAGTTTACCTTCTATCAAGAGAAAGAACCAAATTTGCCTGTAAATCCCTTTAAATTGAAATGTCCGCCTTCTAATTCAGAGAAAGCTGAAAGAAAAACATTATAAATCTCATCTGTCTTCCTATTTCCTTCCTCCCAGACTTTACAGAGACCAAACACATGTCACCAGAGGAAGACTGTAAATGTCTCTAATCCATGGCAGTCCTCCTGTGAGTGCCATGTTCTTTCTAGGGAATATGGAGTATGCTTTGCACCATTTAAACTTTTGATTCTGGTTCTTTGGCTTTCTTTCATGGACTCCCGTGTGAACATTTCCAGGCCTGCTCCACAAGATAGAGGAAGCTGGGATTGGAAACTTCAGTCATGGAGTGATTCCACTTGTCTTTGGCTCCATAGATGCTGCCGGTGGAGGCATACAGGCATGCAGGTATGTCCATATAGGCCTGGTAATCCACTTCCAGAGGGATATACATCATCTTTTGTAAGTCTGTGGAAAACCAGAAGGAGAGTTAATGTCACTAAACTCATGCTGTGGAAAACTCATTAAGAGATTAGTTTTTTCCTAAAGTGGTATGAAAGAAAGGACTCAGGATAGAAATCCTGACAAGACAGCCTTATTTCTAGATAGTCGAAGGAGGAAATCAGTCCTGGGAGCTGAATATGTGCACACTCTTTGCCTTGGAGATTGTTGACTGGCTCACTTGGACAGGTGAGGACTTATTCCATCTAGAGACACAGTTGGGGTAAATTCCACTGGAGCTTTCCAGCGCCTTTTCTTCTGCAACAGCCCAAGCCTTTCCAGGCGGGTGGTCAGCTGCTGCCAGTGTCACAGCTTCCCCTCCTTTTCCTGTGCAAGGTTCTTAGCTCATTTTGTATCTGCTGATACACTAGAATAAAGATCCTAACCCCTCCAAAGTAACTCCAGTCTCATTTGCCAGATTTTTACCTCATATAATGCACCTCTCAGGAGAGCATCTGAAACCTGTGCTGCCAATCTCGTTACTCCACAGCATCAAAAGCCTTCACATTAATCAGACAAATAACATCCCCTTCTGTGTGCCACTAGACAAAACGCTGAAAGTTTAGCCAGGATCACTGCCACAAAGTGTGAGAGACATCACTGCTTCGGTCATCGATTATGTGGAACCTGATGATGGGAATGGTGTACAGCATTTGTGTTCATTTTGTGATAGAAAATATTTTCTCTTACAAAATGTGTGTGCACATTTAAATAGCCACATATTACCCCATAAAGGCACCAGGGTTGTCACACATGGGAGTATCACATGGGGCTGGTTGGTAGGGCACATGGCTGCAGGAGGCTCGAGCAACAGCTGGGGATGAGTGATCAGTCCTGGTGTTTGAAGTAGCACTATATGCACAGACTTAGGGACAGAAATTGCCCTGGAGAGCTGGTGGCAGGGGATTTCTTACTTGGCAGAGGAAGGAAGGAAGGAAGGAAGGAAGGAAGGAAGGAAGGAAGGAAGGAAGGAAGGAAGGAAGATGAGGAAAGCAGGTTACATGGGAAAAAAACAACTGGTATATTGAGAAAGGATGATTTTTTATCTGGTAGAGACAACCAATGGAAAAAAATTTGTAAAGCCCGCAGAAAATACTAAAAAAGAGTTGTAGCCTGATTAAATGGATTAATGATATTGCAGGGGAAAAACTGCAATTTCCTGCTGAATTTACTACTAAGAAGTCAGCTGGCAAAATAATGACAAAAGCTATAAAACTGTGCAGGAAGATTTACCATGACACATGGGATGCCACTACTGAAGCACACTGGGCTTTCAGCAGCAAAACCAACAGGGGGGCAAAGCTGGTTTCTCTCCTGTGCCACAGCAGGATGAAGGACATTACCAGAAAGCTGCCAGTTTTGTGGTCTTGAACAGGAGGTGGGGTCACTCCTGGAGGTACCCAGGTGAGGACCATGATGGAGGCAGAGCTCACACTTTGTCATGCCACTGATGTTGCCGTGCCTGTGGAAGTGCAGATGGGACAGTTTTGGCACTGTGCTAAGATAGAAGGGAAGCGGCATAAAATAATTGTGGCACTGAGTGGTACATGGAGGAGCCCAAAGCAGACAGAAGCATGTCACCATCTGAGAGGAGCTCCCCCTCACCCTCCTGAACATAGACTTAAAGGTAAATGTTCGAGAAAGTGTAATAGGAAAGGGCACCTCCAGAGAGGCTGCTGCTTAGGGAAGGGTAAAGAAAAATAACTTCTGAAGGATGGGAAACTAAATAAAAATATGCATGCTGTGGACACAGATAGTGCTTCAGACTGTGAGACTGGGATAGCCAGTTTAGAAATATTCATCTTGCACAAGATGGATAGAAATATAATCTGGTTAACACCCTGGGTAGTGGGGAGAGACTAAAGATGAAGCTGGATATAGGATCATCACACAGTGGCTGTCATCCTGCTTTGGCAGTATTAAAAAATCCCTCAGTGGCATTGCACTAATGCAGACACGGTGTCACTGAAGATTTAAAACTCCAGAAAGATAGAAAAAGCCAGGACAAGGGTTGGGTATCTGTACAGTACCAGTAGGGGCATATCCAGCACTGCAAGAGCATAAAAAGCCAGTGAAATTTAGCTAGACCAAAGCTGAAGTAGCACTGCCCTGCCTCTGCCCAGCACCTGAATATATGGCCCAGTTCAGGCCAGGGGCCTCCCTATGCTGGGATGCCTCTCGGAGGAGGCACCCCACGTGCCATCAGTGGGACGAGGGATTGTGCCTGCACCTCTCCACAGATCTCAGCCAGACGCCTCAAGTTAGGCAGGATGACTAGGGATCCAGCTATGTAAAATATTCACAGAGAGGATCACTGGATCCCAGGGAACGTGAGTCATCATTTCATATTTGGCACTCTGGGTCCCACCACAAGAGCATGCTTCAGCACATAGCAGAGAAGCTTTCATGTCTCAGGTTGTGGCAGAGCATTGCAAAAGACTGTCATGGATATTATCTCAATAGCAATTTCTGGCCACACCAAAGTGGTTGGTTTTTTTAAAATGGTTATGGTAATAATTTACCAGGTTACTAATTAGTCTATTAATTTTGAAATGGTTCAGAACAAGGTTGAAAAATGATGATTCATATGTATTGTTTATCAAGAAAGATTTCAGAGAGGACAACTACTTATTACAAGTATATCATATTATGAAATCAATGGAAGAAGAAAAAATAAAAAAACCACAGAAAATTTTTAAAAAAAAGAGAAACACGACTCATCTACCAGGATAAGAAAAAACAGACCACATTATATGTTCAGGAAATTAATATGAATTATATGAAAATAAAATATATCTGTAGCATTCATTAAATGTTGTAAGAAGAAATAAACAGGCCTCTCATCTTCTGCTCTTACCATCAATTATGTTGCTTTTGTTTCCTGGTGCATGATTATACACAATTGCCTTTAAAAAAAGGGTCTTCTCCCTTGTCTCTAATCCTAGTCCTACTCTCAGATGTAATGTAATTTCTCAGTCAGATTCCTCAGTGATTAGAATCCTCCATCAGAGATAAATTCACTGACAAACTCCAGGAATTAGGGCAATGGGAAGAATTCCACTTTGGTCCCAATAAAGTGTAGCAGTGTTGATGCTGGGAAGTTGAACATGGGGCTCTTTTAGCACCTTATTGTTGTAAGGGCTCCTTTTTGTGATCACTAGAAAATATGCCATTATTTAATATAAATATTGTTTAATATAAATAATTTTAATATAAATTTAATATTTAATATAAATATTATTTGGTATAATACCAAATGCACTATATTAAAAATATAGAATACAATATAATACTAAATTTTTTTTATGAACAACCTCTCAAATGCAGAGGAAAGCCATGAAAACATAGATTATCAGGCCTGGTAAACACAAGTCTTTTATGGCTTCAGAAAATTTTGAGAATAAGGGGACAGTTTGTTCCTGGTTTCCAAAGGGCTTCCATCCAGGCAGCAATATGAATAGATGGAGAAAAGGGAAAAGTACCTGCCTGAAGTTTTGTGGGTCGGCCACTCACTGGCCACCATTCCAGCCTCTCTGAGGGGAGCTGAGCAGCACTTTTTGAGTCTGCCGCAGGCATGTATGTAGTCTGGCCCTTCTCCTTCCCTGGGAAACATGCTCAGCAGCCACAAACCCCATGGCACTTACCCAGGTTCTTCCTCGAGGTACCTGTAAGGCTGCCTTTTAACTGCCACCAGGCTCTGGCTTCACTATGCTAAACGTTACTGACTGCACCTCCCGCTCACATTGCCCCTGTTGCTAGAAAATGTCTGCTTTGCCTGCCGTGCAGAGCTGCAAGGGTGGACACCCTCCCCGGCTGGATAACCTGACTCCCATCCCAGGTTTCCCTGCCTGGTAAGTACACTCTAATTTACATTCCTCCTGAGTTAGTAAGCTCAAGCTTAGCCTTGAATCCTTCTTGAAAATCCTGGACTGATTCATTTTCCCCCTGAAGAAGCTCCTCATAAACTCTGGCTCACCCCACATACATACATTTCATTTTAATTAAAAAATACCTTGCTGGCATGACAAGCTATACAAGTTTTGCTAAAATATTAAATAATAATAATAAAAAAAAAAAGACCTCAGAACCCTCAGGTCTCTGTCACAGAGAGATACAATACATCAAACATCTGTCCAGAACAGAACTGAGGATAGTCATAGCATTTGGAGGTTTAACTTCTTTCCATTTATCATCATGACGCGTTTTGGATTTGGAGGCAAGTTCTTTTGCAGCATAATCATAGGCCACCTTTTTCTTTTCTCCCATAGCTGTGTGAAGGTTTTCCTTGATATTTTTTTAATGGGAAGTCTTTTACTACTTTTAAATATTTTTTTTTTTTTAAATAAAATCTCCTCCTCACATATCCACCTGTTTTGGGCACAGAAATAGGATGCGTTTCCCCATTTCAATTCCTCTGCTATCACATTAGTTGCTCAGTGATTTCTTTTCAGTTCTGCACTGTGCTTTTCCTCTTCCAATTTCCACTCCTAGTTTACAGTCATTGATTCTTTATATGCTGAGGATCTACTCCAGGCTGGCACATTTCACCCTGTGAAGCTATCCATTAGTCTCAAAGCACTATTTAAAACTCTTCAGCAAGTCCATCTTTGGGGCTTTAATATATCTGTGACAGTGACCTGTATATAGTTTTGATGTAGGGTTGGGCTTGGGGCTGGAGACATGTGTTTGCTCCACATACTCCGGAGCCCCAAGCTCCCTGTCCCAATGCTGGAGGAGGAGATACAATTCACAGAAACTTGTGTGAATTGTTGAGAGCTGTGTAAGCAAGCCCATATAAATGCAGAGCAATGAGGTAGAGTGTAGGTATGTAGTTAGGCAGCTCCAGCTGCTGGGGTTCTTAGCCAGCATATTTTTGGGGTGTTAGGAGAGACAGAGTGAGAGCAAGCAAACAGGGAAATGTAAACCAGCACAGGCACACTGCTGAACAGGTGCTACAGAGGTGTGTTAAAATGGTGCTTCACCTGGAGTTGTTATAATCCCTCTCTGAAGTTGTTACCAGAGCATCGTGGCGCTGTGCTGTGCAAGAACATCAGCTGCAGCCCACAGCTCACAGCCTGAGGGTTCGGACACCCAACAGAGGCATAAGGGACCTGAGTGGGAATTCCTACTCAGCTATTTCTGCTGCCAAGAGAGTACTTTAATCACAAAGTGCTGGGTGCAGCTTGAAGGGAAGTATCTTCCCAACTTCTCAGTTAAGTTGAGTTACTGTGCAGAAAAACCATCAAATTACGTGAGACTGGGGAGATGAAGGGCAAATGCTAAGGGGAGTACATGCAATGCCACTGAGCAAGTAATTGATTTTTTCAGGTGATGGCGTCCTTGTTTTGTTTTGTGTTGGATCATCAGTTGTGGTGGCTTTCCTCTGCTGATCCCAGGGCTCAGCTTGACTGGCCACATATTGCAGCTGCTGGTGGGCTGGAGATTCAAGATCAAAACCACGAGCAGCACAGTGAGGACAATGCAATGCTGTGCTTGAGCAACTCAAGTTGCCCCTCTCAGCCCAGCTCAAGAGCTGTGCCTTGCTGACAGAGCTATACAGCTCTCAACGCCACCACTACCTTATCTGCTGCTCACATAAGGATCTCCCCACTGTGCTTCAGCTCAAGGCTTAGACGTTCCTGGAGGCGTCCCCAGGGAATTTCTTTTGGTACCAGGGTGCATGTTGATATAACTTCTTATCACCCAAACTAATGTTTTAATCTGTTTTGGCAGGTCTTTTGCAGTGACAGTCTTCTGGAGTGCATTTGTTGGCCATATAAATTCCTTTCCTCTTCATCCATGCACTTAATTTCAAGAGGAAGCATGGCAGAGGCATTCCACCTCCAAGCCATTTTGCTGAGGTTTCCAGAAGTGTGGTCTAGTAGATTTAATATTTATTGCTATTTGTACAGCGTTTAATACTTATTTATTGCCTGTATAGCAATAAACATGTTTGAGGCATGCAGTAGCTCAGCAAAACAAAGTCCAGCTAGGCAGCATTAACAGACTGAGTACAAGAAGAGGAAAGGCAGCGAAGAAATGTCATGAAGCCGTGACATCTCTCATATGTCTTTGTAGTGAAAAATACATAAACAGTGGCTGCAGGTAGTCTTGTGCACTGTCTGAAATCATGTCCAACACTGTATATGGTGGTGAATTACAGTGTTAATTGTTCTTAACAGAATTTTGCTCTTAACTCTCATTATTGAGTTAGAAAAACGGGATGGACTGTATGTGACTGACTGTTGTTATGGTCATGACCTTCATGGCTTCCCTCTTCCGTTCCAAGACTTCGGTTCATCATCCCACAGTCCTTCAGTCCCCTCCAATGCCCTCGGCCATAAGTGCTCATCCAGGGCCTTTCGGGTGCCTAGAGAGAAGGTGGGAGGGCAGGTCTCAGCAAGGTCAGGGCCTTACAGCAGAGCAGGTAACTCCAGTGAGCCAGCCAGAGGCACAAGCCCGGGTGGATGTGCTCAGTCTGTGCTGTTGAGGAGAGCCTCTGTACCAACCTGTCCAGCCATAGTATTGCTGTTGGAGGCAGTGGCCTCCAGCTCTTCCTCAGAGGCCTCTGCAACCGCTAGACATGGACACAATGCGAAATAAATTTTTAGGCAGTTTCCTTGTATGACACGTCTCCTTGTGTTGGAATGTAACCTGGTTTTTATTCTAGCTAATGTACCACGACTCTCAATATTCATGTCACCCATATAAATACTAGCCTATTTTAAAATCCTCTTTTTCTAGCCTCAGTGGTATCTGTGGCTTTAAGGTCCCACACATTAATTATATGTTGTGTAATAAAGTATTTCCTTTAGAAGCTTCTTAATGTATACAGCAGAAAATGTCTACTAGGTAGCATTTAATTTAACTTGCCTTTGTTTCCTATTATTCATTTCTTCTCAAAACTGGCATCCCAATATTTTCAGACAATCATTTGTCCTCTCCTTTCTTGTCTGTTTTGAAGCCAAGGATCAGCCCGGAGCACAACATCCATTTCAGTGTGTGCTCCTCTAAGTTATAGTTTCAATATTACTTCCTAATTAGTTTTGAAACCAGCTAACCCTAACTTGCTTCTAAGTACCCCTGGCTCCTTGCATTCCTCCTCTCTGTTCCCTTCTCCTCTATCATGGACCTTTCCCTCCACCTCGTTCGAGTTTCCCATGCCCAACACCATGCAGAAAGTTTTGTATTTTTTTCTCTTCTGAGACTGTGCCAATTCCCTCACAAGCGACAATGTTCTCAAGACCCAAAGACTTGGTAGTTATTGCAGAAACTACCAGTAAAACTGGGGTCTTTCAGAAAACAGGGATGAAGCAAGTGCACCCTTGTCAAAAATTTGGAGGGGTACTGAAGAGTGGTTTCCCCTCTCTTTCCAGTCTTTGGTGTTTAGGTAATGACAGAAAGTTTCACAGCTTCAGTTTCTTTGAGTGATTGGACAAAGCTTTTCAAAAAGATGGAGAAACACATCCTCACTTGTTTTTTTTCTAGGGGAGGTGCAAAGATTTTGCCCCGTTTCCCACTTTACACGACTGTTCTGAGAAGGAAAACATTACGCTATTGTCAATGAAATGGCAATAATGAGAGGTACTGACTGATTTTTTTTAGCCCCAGAATAGTTTTGGTGCTGTACTCATGGTAACATCCTCCACCGCGCTGCATGGGCTTGGCTGGAAGAAGGCAATGTGGTAGACCTGGGAGTATATAAACCCTTGCAAAAATACAGTCTGATGCTGTTTTCTTCTATGGTGTGATTTTCCTTCTTTTACCTTTAAATTTCTGTAGGTGTTTCCAATTAAATCAATTTTGCAGAGACTTAGGATAGCCATAAAAATGTGCTAACTGCAGATATTTAAGCTGTGAGGTTGTCATCCAGATAGGATTTTTAAAAATGAAATTTTGTGCAACTGTAAGTACAGGAATTTTTTCTGGGTTTTCTTAGTGTTGAGAAGTTTGAATGTGTGACTCTGTGTGTGTGTGTGTGTGTGTGTGTGTACGTGTGCATCTGTGGTCTCTGCTAATTCAAAACTACGGTATTGAGGATGCCTTGTCTTCTCATAGATAGAGGTTCATGGACAGTTTTTTGGGAAAAAAAAAATAAGAATGTTTTGTCTCTCTCACACAGAATTTCATTTTATTTATATGGACAGTTTTAAAAGCTTCTCTGCTGCCTGTAAATAAATATATACATAACCAAGCAAATGCTGGGGTTTAGCATGCTGGGAGGTATGTGCTGAATTTGGATTTGTCTGGCTGAGGCTCCACGCACTGAGATGAACATAATTGCCTCTAGTTCCTGTGCACAACATCTAATTTGTGTTTTTAAAAGTCCGCAAGTGCTCATTGTCATGATGGATCATAACAGCTTTTGAGGCAGTTTTCAGCACCAACTTGGTAAAAGATATTAATTTAAAATTACTCTGCATACATACATTTTTCTCCAACTGTGACAGACCATCAGTACTGACCACTGTAATGAAGGGGGTCCATTACGGACTCTCTCATGTTCCCAGGGGAGAAATTTCGTGGTACAAATAAAGGGAACTATGTGCACACACACATATATTTTTCCTGTTACAATGATAGTATTGAGCTGAAATAAGACAAGAACAAGAGATAGCCTGGTACTACTTCTAAGCTAAGAGGTTACAGCGTGGGAGCTTCAACATAAACTGCTGCTGTCTGTCATCTCCACCAACCCCGTTTCATGCTGCACGAGGCAGAGGCACTGAGGGTTTTCATAAACCTGCTCTTATTCACTACATCTACCTCTAGGTATTGCAGATAGTGGAAACTTCCATCAGGGGTCTCTGGCTAGCAGATGATCATGCTCACATCATGTGAGCAATATATGGGAACTGAGAGAGGTCTGAGAAAGGAGTTTGAGTTTTTTCACTCTATTTCTGTAAGGGGCAAATCTGCCACATGGGGACATGGACCTTTGACCGTGGCACACATCCATCTATACAGGGAGCTCCTGCATGGGCATCCCAACTGCACCGTACTGCCGAGCCCCCCTGAGTCATCCCACCTGTGCGTACAGAGCATAAAAGCACTACCTAGGGAAAAAAAAAAAAAAATTACAAGCCGATGGCTAGGTCTACACTTTTGACCAAGCTGTGGAAAGTCATGGCTGCTGGATGCTGTAAAAATCACAGGAATGGGTTTGGAAGAGGCGTGTGAGAGGTAGCAGACAGTTGTCTTCCTTGTGTTTCATTTCACAGCAAGTGTGTCTATCAGATTAGGGGGTTGCATGTTGGGGGGGGTGAGGGGGGTTGGAGACCTAAAAAGAACACAGGCTGCTGTGGACGGTGAGCACTCCCTGTTTGCAAGAGGCTTTGCTCAGAGGATCTCAGCTGCCTCTTGCCTAGACAAGCTTTGGTTAAGTCAGATAAGGAACAGATACACCTGGAAAGCACAAATCTAATCACTTTTTTTTTTTTTTTTTTTGGATGCTCTCAAACACAGCAGCAGGAGAGGTGAGGAAAGTGCTGCTGAGCAGGCATGAAATCCAAGTGACAATAAGCCAAGCCCTGCTCTGAGGAGGATCTGCCTTCTGCCCCGCACAGGCACAAAAAGTCCTGAGGAGAGGGAGTAACTCGAGGGGACAGTTTAGCAACGTGCTTCTTTCTGCCAGAAAAACAGGTCTTCTCCTAGGCTGGCAGAAGCTGCGCACAGCCCTCTCCTTGTCTGCGTGGGGATCTTTTCTGTAGAACATGAAACGAGGGGGAGGGTGGACCCCATTTGCCATTCACAGCAATTATTTCAGCTTTTAATAAATACCCAGGGTATGTGTACGAAGTATATTCAACATATGTGGCGCATGTTTAATGTGTAATCATATGTTCCTGTGACACCCATGACAGAAAGTAGGCACATACAGCATATATGTAGTATATGTTGCACAGTTCAACATTTCTCTCACAGATGCACATATTATCAACATGCTTACAACATGTATGTATGATTACATACTTACATGTCTGTCTTTTTCTATAGAAAAAAGACTTTTTTTAAAAAATTCTGTATCATGGGTGTATTGTATAGTACACAGAGGTCAGAGATTTGTTTTGATAATGTTACAGTTTTTTGGACTAAATGAGAAAAATGTAAATTGCCTAGAGCCTGAGCAGCCTAAGTCTCATATTCAGAAGTGATTCAGGAAAATAGTCTCCCTCACATGAATTAATTTTGTGCTGGCTTTTCTGAACTGAACTCAATTTTTTTTTATATATATATATATATAAATATATATAAAATTAAAGTGTTTAAGTATTTCAAAATGCTTATTTATGGTCTCTTTCTGTTTGAATGTAATGAATTGAATTTTTGAGACACACAGATAACAGCTCTAGTGGGACCCTAGACATCAGTCCCATTGCTAGAAGAAAGGAAAAAAACATGCTTGGCAACCATGGTACAGAACTGCTCGAAATTCAGCTTAAATCTTAAGTGTCGGATGCCTATGACTTTGTGGAAGTGTTTGTGATGGGAGAATAAGGCTAAGGGCTGTGTATCATCAGACAGGCTTGCAGTGCATGCAGGTTTCCAGTATGGCTGTGTTTCTGTGAAATACTTTCTGTGTGGTATAATTTTTTTCAATCATGCTTTGGGTCATAAGACATCGGTTAATGCATCCTTTCCCAAACAAGTGCCAGCAAAACCTTTATACTCTGCCCCAACACGGGCTATTCTTTTATTAAAGAAATATTTTGGAACAATTGCAGAGAGTTTTTAATAACGTTATTGGCACTCTAGCCTTCTGCCTCTAAAGCCAGATGACTTGGGGCTCTGTAAACACCGGCAACACTTTCTTCATGTCGGTAGCCTTATTGACTTCAACTCTGTACAGTACCTGTAGCAAAACCAAGAGTGCAACTCAACCACATGAATAGGGTTCTTCTTTTTTTCACTTTAAAATCTTTCACCGTACATCATACTGTCATAATTTTATGTTATATGAAAGCTCAGGAATTTCCAGGATGACAGGCAAGCATCCCGCAGGAAAACTGAAATTCCCCCCTCGCTCAGTGGAAACCTCTCCACCCTTCATTTACCTCATGGAAAATCTTCAAGCTGGATCCAAGCAAGTCTCATGTTGAACCTTGGCTATTGCAGTCCTGGACAAGTCAGAAGGTCTGACATGAGGATTTAACCCAACAGCCTTGCACGATTTCAGAAGTTTTCTGTACAGGATTCCCAGTCTGATGCCTGCTGCAGTCAGGATCTGGATGTCAGCTGGTGGCAGGAGACATGGTAGTGGTGGTAGTAGTGGTTGCCTCTTGGCCTAGCTGAGAACATAAAGTACCGTAGACCTTTACCTGCAGAATCAGAGATTTGGTAGTAAAGGAGGGAGTTTTTACTTGGCAGGTCAAATTAAAAAAGAAAAAAAAAATTAAATGGCAGCTGCTGTTAGCTGTTTTGTGCTTGGGAGTAGGGAGAGCAAAGCCAACACAGAAGGGTATGAGATGGGACAGAAAACGCAGGTGACTATGTCTGCAAGGCATAAAAAAGTAATTTAGTATGCAGCTTTGCAATTTATCACATACCGATCACCCTGCATGTGTTGTGGATGAGTGTGTGCAAACAGACAGGAGGATGCTGAGGGCATGCGGATACATGCGGACCTGCGTGCACATGGTGGGGCCACGGGGAACCCTCTGTGGTACCTTGAGGACTGCCACTGTGACCACCACCACTGCCTTTTGGGGGCTGGAGGCAGCCAGGTGCTCCTGGGAGGTTTTATGCCAGCACGGTGACAGGAGCAACATGCCCTCCTAAGCGCCTGACAGCCAGATTTTCTCTCCCGAGTGAGGGAGTGCAGCGGGTGCAGGCAGTGCAAGAATGAACCACCCCCAGATCCTGCCTCACTGCTTCTGGGCTCCCTCCATGCAGCACTGGGGAGGCAGACCCCATCCTTCCCATTACTCAGCATGCTGCTGCTGTAGAGAAAACAGATGTTGCCGACCACTCCAGCCTGGCAGGGCTCCCTTGGCAGCTGTGTGGCTCCATCTGAAAGCTGTGGGGCCAGGCAGATCTGAGGGTGTTTGCAGAGGGAGGGCAGGGCAACCATCATCTTCTGGTGGATGCCATGCAAAAAGCCCCCAGTCCCCACATGCTTCAGCCTGATCCATTTTGGAGAGGGAGGGCCAAGACCAGGACTGGGAACAGGGGCTGCCTTCAGGCTTGTTGTTGTGGCTGTGCACAATGCTATGTGTTAGCAGGAAATGCATTTTGGGTTTGCTGCTTTGCCCCTCTTCTTGCTGCACTATGAGGGAGAGGGCATCCTGCATTCTGCATCCTGCATTCTACATCCTGCATCCCACATCTCGCATCCCACACTCCTTGTCCTGCACCTTGCATCCTGCATCCCAGTGGGACCCAGCGGAGGGAGGAGCGGGAGCCCTGCCCAGTGGCACGCAGTGTGATTTCTTGGTGCTGGGACAATTAGAGGGGTCCCGGGCTGCTTTAATAACAGGCTGCCCCGTGTGCTCAGCTCGGTCACTACAAAAGGCACGGTCACTGCTCTCAAGGGAAGGATGTCGCGACAGTGCTGGCCATAACCAAGTTCCTGGCTTTGTGCCGGCTCTGAGAAAACCTTGAGAGTGTGGACGGGACAGCAGCCCCAGGGTGCAGCCTGCCCAGCCCAGCGAGCCCAGGACAGGGACACAACGCCTTTGCCAGCCGGGCTGTAAACAAGCACCTGGCCGTGCGTCTGGCCTGAGTCAGCTCCCAGCTTCCCTCCCTGCCGCCAAGGCTGGAGGAAATTTGGGAGGCAAAGTCCCTCCCCAGACTGCCAGTCCCTTTGTTGGGAGCTGGGCGGAAAACCCATGGAAGTTGAGGAGGAGGAAAGGTGTGCCAAAAACTGAATTGAAAAGTAGAAAGGCAATTTTGGCTTAGCCAAAGTGTCCTGAATTTCTTACTTGGGAAAATAAAAATCATGGTGTGAATCTGCAGCTTAAGAGCCTTCCTGAAAGTGTCAATAATTTCCATATACAAAGAATTTATTTTAGCCTGGGATTTCAATGGAAAGTGTTTCGACTACAGTAAGTAGGACCACTTTATTGCTGTTCACAAATTCACATGCATTTATTCTGCTGAAAATTTGATATAGGGCATTTTTTGTATTCCCATTTATCGCTTGCCAAGAAATAATTAAGAATAGGAGCTAGAAGATTAATTTTAAATAAAAAATCTTCTCAAATGAAAATGTCAGGTCATAAAAATTCCTTTTAAATCATAACAGCATATAAATCTTTGAAATTAACCATGTAATTACAATGTCTATCAACTTTTACCTTGAGCTTTGAGCCTCTCTTTTTAATCTCCCATTCTTTTTTAATGAATAGCTATTTTGAAATTAAAAAGTACTGTTCATTACACATGCCCCACTATAATAGGGTTTTTATCATATTTGCTCTATTTAAAAATACTTGCTACTTTGTAATTATTCACACGCCGATCCCTTCCTATATTGAGTAGAAAATAAAAAATGAAATAGAAGTCAAAGGTGCTTTAGAGCTGAATGATTTACACAATTCATTAAGGACGGTGATTTTTCAGTTAGCATCAGATTAAATGGTTACTTACTCTCAAATAGCCCTTGGGGAGTTGAATTGCTGGGTAGCAAACAGATTAAAGTTTGCATTGAAAGAAAAATTGAATTCAGAGGTAATCAATAGCATAATAGGGGCAGTGAGTGGTGCCTGCTGCCTGAAATGAAATTACCATATTTTTAATCTTAATTTTCCACTCTGTTTATCTGACAGTGTGGATGTGCAATCCAAACAGATAATGAGAGAGTGGGATATTGACACTGCTGTCCTCTGGAGTGCTTGTTTTCAGTGATTAAATGCTGTGATCTGTGATTACTTTGTGCAGGGATGTCAGAGCTGCTGGCCAGGACTATGGGAGGGACACTAGCTCAGCAGCTGTAGCTCTCTGGTCTCTCAGGTCCTAATGTCTGAAATTCATTTTCTGCTGGCTATACAGGGGGAAAAAATTGCCTATTTATGTATATACTTCTGCTGCACAAATTACAATAATTAATCCCATTACTATTGTTGTCCCGATTCAAAAACATTTAATTAGATCAATATGTAGCGCACCCTCTCTGTAAGCTCTATATTAATGAGCCACCGAACTTGCGAGGGATAGTAAGACATGAGTTATTATACAAAGCATGACTAGCAAAGTTTGGAGGTAAAGTGAATTATCTTTGTGGCAGAAGACGACGGATAATGGAAAGCGTGATTGTATCAGAGATCCAGCAAAGCCAGTTGGTGCAGATATATGGAAATCTGAAATGTAAATAATACCCATTGTAAGTATAACATCCGCAGTCTTTTAAAATGCAAATGTAATGATAGAGATGTTTTTGTAAAAAAACATAGAAGGATTTGGGAACAAAACATGATTTTAAAATTAACATAGCTAACACAACTGGAAGGCAGAAAAATATAATGACGCAACCTCCTCTTGACAAACATCCTCAAAGATTTCTTAATTCCATGGAATATGAAATCTCAAAATACTCCTGATGTTTGTTGCTTAACCCAAACGTGGCGTGAGCCATTTGCATTTTGATTAGAACCGTCGAGATGGTATGTTCAGTATCAGGGCCAGATCCTGCCTGATAATGGGATTACTGGCATGAAGCAAGGTGTCCCTCAGCCTTGCAGGGATCAGGCCCTGGAAACAGAATTTAGGAAGCTTTTAAGTGTCTGCATATGTGCCTGTGTAATGGATGGGTGGGTTACTTGAACCAGAGTATGTCAGGTCTTGGCAGTGTATTTATCGGTGATAACTATCCTATTCTCTGGAGAATTAGCATCTCTCTATAATACGATTTCCACATTTGATTACAGTCTGAATTGGACTTCTTGCTGTTCTGTTACCAGCACCAGTACGTTCTCCTTGTGCACCTTCCCAAACCTTTGTATCGAAGATTACTTTGGTCTAACAAGAGAGATTAGTGTTTTAACCGGTCATTAGCTGTTTAGCTATTTTTAGGTATTTTTAGGTTTTGGGTTTGTTTGTTTGGGTTTTTTTTTAATCTTTTGCTACAATACAACATAGAAGGCAAGGCTTTATTTTCACAAGTGCTGGGTTCTCACAGCTACTGTTGCAGTCATTAATGTCTGCAAGATTTTACTCTTCCTGGGAATTAGGTGCAGTATAAAGAGCTGAAGGACCCCTGAGCACAGCTCTGAGCTGTGAGTATCTGCATCTTCAGGGGTGTCACGTTTCTGGATTTCTAGCTTGACAGAGGGCAAGGAGGGTACACCTCACAGCAGACAGCTCAAAAATGCCCAAAAGTCAGATCCTTCTTTCCTCGCATATATAGATGCATGCATGCATGCACTAGATGAACAGCAGGTTGATTTACAGGGATGAAAGCTGCAGTGTACAAGCATCCTCAAACTTTGCCCCTCCATAGTAATTTCTACAAGTTGGAGCAGGGATATAATGCATGAGCTGATGTACATCTGTTTTCTGATCAGGTGTTCTTCACCAGGCACGACTCTCTTTGCCCTTCCCCTTAGAACTAATTCAAACAGATCTAATGATATGCTGATTCACTCTTAGTATTACCTTCCCCTCTCTTTGAACACAGTTTGGATGCTCAGGTGAAAACAACACAAAAGTTCTTCTTTACCTAGAGAAACCAAATCTTGGGACCTCTGTAAGATCTTCCCTGAAGGCTCAGAGAAAGCCCACGGTTACTTATAGAGAGCAAAACCAGTAAAACTGCTACTCCAAAAGAAAGCAGAAATTGCCACAGAAATACCACCCCACATATCGAAAACTTACACATGGCAAACAAAAGGAGTATCTGTAGTATAAAATACATTTAAGATACCAAACTGAAATTGATGTAATTAGACTTCCTCCACTGCCTTCCTTAAAGAAGCACTTTTTCTGTAGGAGTACTTTTTGGGGAACATATTCCTATCCCAGAGAAACTGAGACTAAAAGGGACTTCAGAGAGAAATGAAAAAGGATGATAAATCAAAAAAAGACTTTGGCATTTGTGTGTGTGTGTCCCAGTATGGGGGTTAGATTACACACTGTGTAATGCCCAGAGGTGCAGATCCAGAATAACCTATTTTAGTTTCTACATACGGTAAGAATTTAGAATCTGATACAAAGAAATATAATAGAGCAGAATGTAGCTCAATGCATGCTAAGAGAGATATCTGCAAGTGTTTGTTAATACTTATGAATATTTTTTTCCAAGTCAATCATGATTGGTCATGTATCTTGCACGATACTATTCTTCTTCCCTTACTTAATGCTCACGCGCTCTGATGCAGCACTACTGAAACTAATGGAAGTTATATCACTTACTTCTGTGGGAGCAAAACAGGGATCAAAATGCATGTAGACATTTCCTCAGTCTTAATTCCATATTAGTGACTGACCCAGTGAGAAGCTGGCTAAGACTAGGACAGTACCATGAAAACAGTTGATTTTTTAAGGGCACTCTTTTTTTTTTTTCTCCTGATTTCAAACCTTGCTGTTGGCTCAAATGAGATAATTATACAAGTATTTCTAGCATGAATAGTCATGCATGCTAAATTATAATGCCTTTTCCAATGAATACTTAAATATATGACCTTGAAATTTGCTTTTTTTTTTTTTGGCAAATGCTTATGTCAGTAAAATTAAAATACACTACAGTGCTTGGAAAAGGTGTAAAAGAGGTGTGAGCATGGCAGAAGCAAGTCCAGTTAAATGTCTGATCAAACATTCATGACAGTATTCACCCACCTTTAGTAAGAAGACAGTATCCAAAATATTCACATAATTATAACCCATGCTTTCAGCAGACATTTAAGATGGCATTATTCTCATATTAATCTTTGAACAGTGCATTGAGGTGATACTTTGTCACCTCCATATGGTCAATGACATGAGTTCCCCTCAGAATTGCCAATATCTCACTGAGTCACTTGCTTTACCATATTTCTTTGAAACTGTTTTCTCCTGAAATTACTGTATCTGCTGTGTTTGTCACATCCATTAATATAAAATACAATGAATTAATATTAGCAATATTTTTTAAAATTGCTAAAAAGTCTTGACATGAGAAACTCCTTTGATTCATGATGTGGGGTGCAGATTTGCTCTTCTTATTCTGCAAACTATTTTAGATAAAGATGACATAGAAAGATAGGTGTTTTGCACAGTTGTGTAGAGTTTACAAACCTGCTGAAGTTGTGGAGCTTCTTTGAGGCTAGTAAGAAACTACGTAGAAGAGATGTCAGTAGGAGAAGAAATACGCTTGCAGTTATTTCCCATATATTAACACCCAGATACCATTCATGGAAAATTGTAAACTCAGATGTGAGTAACGCTTAGTCCTTGAGCTTTCTTTAAAACACGGACATCTATAGTCATTATTGCTCTTTGCACTGTGTTATCTGTACATGCATCAAACTCCTTATCAGCACTTTCAAATGCTGAGCTCTGAGACTCGGCAATATTGCTAATAAACACCCATTGAAATGGAAAGTGGCTAAAAAACTGTTTGAACTTCTTTCCTGCCTTCTGACTATAGAGCTATAGACCAAGCAAACGCTGGGGTTTATAAGAGCACAAAAGCTTTCTTCTGCCCATGTACCTGCAGTCACCATTTTAAGTATATTGAGCTTCGGAGCACACAAAGGAGAGGCAGAAAATCCAAACCAATCTCTTCCCTTTCACTCCTTAAATCCTGACATGCTCCATCACCTCTTCAAAATAGTGAGCTGCCCTGCCCCAAAATGGAGAAAAGAAACAAAATCAAATGCAAAACAATGAAGAAGGGATAATCTGATCTTTAAATAAGGAGACATGTTGCTTGGGGCTTAAGCAGGGTAAAGTTTCACAATGATGTCACCTTCTTCTGAGAACGTGACCCCCATGAGAGGTGAAGGGTGAAATATAAATACCGCTAATCCATTGTGTTTGTATATCTCTTAAATATGTGCCAAGTTTGGCATGGCTGACTCCACCAACTGTCTGGCAAACTAGGAAGTCTTCACTACAGGCTTTGAATGGGCGGTATTCATGGAAATTAAATGGCTGGTCTTTTTTTTTTCTGACTGAAATACAGCTCATTAATGCATTTTTTCTTTAAAAATAGACCCTTTTTTTTGTTTCATTTCTGACAAAACTAAGTCTGATTTTCACAGACAAAACCAGAGAAGTCATTGCTTTTCATTCAGACAGCAACATCCTCTAGTTGTAGTGGTTTCCACAATGCTAAGTTAAAAGTCATGTATGTGAAGTTCATTGTTTCTTTCTTTGTTTTAAATATCTGCTCCAGTCAGACTGACTTTCAGGAAGGTCATGATGTCCGTGCATTAGATAGGGTGTCGGGGTGGATGACACAGTGGTATCTCCTTGCCTGGTTGTCTATGTGTTGGTAAGGTGGAAGAGAACTACAAAAGTACAGTTTTCTATTTTTAGGAGACATTAAAGAAATTTATTGATAATAGAAAAATTTTAAGATTATTTTTTTAAGGATATCAGTGGGTAACATTTGGTTGTTACTGGAATGTCCTTGGAGAGAGCTTTGTGTTAGTGTAGTAGGAGCAGAAACAGAAACTGATTGAGAAACCGCTGTCCAAGCTCTTTCTATTGTCCACAGGATGCCTGTTTGCTTTTAAGATCAGCAACATATGAAGCACAAATATAGGTTGCATTTTAATAATATTTTTATTTTAAAACACAAATGCTTCTATGCATAACAGCTGGTAAGAGGACCAGAAGCTGTTGCCCTATCTCACAGAATCAGGAGCAAAATCAGTGCTCTGAAACTTGACTGGGGAATTTGTTTAATCCAGCATTCCTCTGGAGAGAACTTTACTAAGCGGGACACAGAGAGAAGGAGGATGAAGGAGAAAGAAGAAATACTTATTTATTTTTAAGAGGAAAGACAACCTTTGGCAAAATATTGTTCCCCAGGATGCACAACTTTTCCATGTAAGGGCAGATCCTGCAAAATCCTTTTCTGTACACTTAAATGCTTTTTTCCCCCGCTCTCAGGGACCTAAACAGGTCTTCTCTGCCACTCGTTCTCTCTTTTTTACTACATGAAAAAAAGTTTCTTGTTTTCGTTGGTAAGGGCTTTCAAAACCTGTTGTCATCCAACCTGTCATCTCTATTTTAAGTAGATCCCCACTAGTTTTGACTGGGCAAAATGTTGCTCTATTCCTTGTTAAATTTTTCCACAAGTACTCTTGGACTTTTTCCAGTGCCTGGAAAGAGTTTCCTGTGATGATCTCAAGATTATCAGTCAACAGTGATTCTTTGTAGGTTTTGCCTTTTCCTTGGAGCAAAAACATTGCTAGTTTATGTAGTCTGTGCAGTACTCATCAAAACCAAGACCTAACCCAAGGCTGAGGCTCCTGGTTGGTCTGATAGTACCAATTCAGTAATATCTAAATCAGGAAAGGCTAAATATTTGTACATTACATTGATCCAGTTCCCACAGTCATGCATGTACCAGTCTTTACTGCTGAGACTGCAGTCTCTGAAGAGCAGGAACTGTTTTTTACTCTCCCCACATGCAAGGAGGTGGATAAAAGTTATGTAGCAACTCACTCAGGTGCCTGAACATGTGTCTAAAGTGATTTTAGATATCTTAAAGCATTGAAGACATCCATGTGGCCACTGCTGAGAGGCCATGAAGGCCAGGTAAGATACCCTAAAGTAGCTGACGTGACCCTGTGCACCTCTCATTCAGCTGTGAACCCCACCGGAGTGACTTTCTGTGAGCCATGTTAGACCGCTGTGTCAGGCTGGAGTGTGTCAGTGCATGGGTACTCCTCCAAACAAGCCAGAAAGTCCGCCAGCAAACAGGAATATTAAAGTTTCAGCCTAACTTTTATTTAGCTTTTAATTAAGCCACTGGCTGCGTCTAGACTACAGGACCTGGGACTGCTGCCAAACGCCTGTGCGTGGCGTGTACCCACCCTGCTGCATCCCGGCTCCTGCCTGGGGCATGATGCCCATGTTCACCGCCCACAATGCCCAGCCCTGTCGGGAGACCCAGCACACACTCATCAGTGCCGAATTTGGGCAACCATGACCACCACTCCAGGAGTCTCACAATGCACAGCCAAAGGCTGGTGAGGACACAGCCTCTGTCATCAAAATAGAAGATTACTTTATTTTTCAAATGGTTTTATAGCCCCCTCAAACACTAGGTTGAAAACGCTGAAAACCAGTCTTCTAGACATGCTAATGAAATGCTAATAAAATAATACACCCAAGTCCCACTAGCTTTGAGAAATTAAGCAGACAGCTGAACTCAGCCTTATGGTAAAGTTACGTGACATTTAGTGACTCTGGACAGACACAAATTATCTGCTTTAGCAGAAGGTAAAGCCAAATGTACCCTGTGTGATGAACCAAAGATATGGATGAAGCTATCAAATGCAAGAGTTTCTCATTAGGCAAAATGAAGAAGCTGTGTCACTACTTAAAAGTCAACAATTTTCATTTGTTGACTCAAGTCGTAGATCTAACTTGCTACAAAAATTGTATTTTCAGTCTCATTTTGCATTAATATACATTTAAGCATATCTTCAGGGATGGACTCAGCATCTGAGGTACAATTCAGATAACTGTATTCATGGTGTGGTTCACTCTGTACATGGACTAATACAAGAGAACTGTGAGGAGGAGAAAGGAAACCTTGCCTGGGAAGCAATGGGAAATAGAAGAACTGGGAGCAGGATTCAATGGCAGTCTAAGGACAAGGACAGAGGAAGCAGCAAAAATCAAGAAACTTGTATTGCCTGAGTAAATCAACTCCTATGTACCTCATATCAGCACTTTTGCAAGGGTGATTTATAGTTCTCAATTTAGAAGTGGATTGCAAAAAAAGTGCAGGTTCATGATGTCAGAGTCCCTTTTCCCCCTGAAATGTATGTGCCAGCTAGAGATGGTATTTACCCAGACATGAATGAGAGACAGGGAGAAGCAGCTTGAGACAAGATTCATCTCATCACAAAAGGTGCATCTAAATGAACTTTTGCCTAAAAAGTGCTCATTTTTCTCCCTTGACCTAGATGAAACTTCAAAGCAGCTGGCTTATGTGCAGCCATCTAAGGATCAGGAAAGAGGAAGCCGGTGCAGATGTTCCCTGTCAAGCAGAAGGAAGCTGCCCATAAGCCTCTGCAGCTTCTCCTCGTGGTCAGGTCTACGCACTGAGCAGAAACCATGTACTACACCAAGCTCCCTGCTTCCTGCAGACATGCAAACAGGGACGCTCCACCTGACACCTTCATTTTAGTGGCAGGTCCAAACCCTGTGTTTGTTTTGAGGAACAGATACTGCCATGTGGTCAGAAAGCCACCGAGATAGATAGCATGGACAAAAGAACGTCCAGTCATTGCTTTGTGGTTATTGGTGTGAAAATGTCAGCCTGGGGCTATACAGGGCAGCCTCCAGAGGAGACCGAACCAGCAACATCATCTGAAGACACTCCAAGAACAACCCATCTGCCCCTGTTTTTGGGCGGGCAAGAAAGTGTCTGCCTCTAAGGATTCCCACCTAATTTCCAGCCCTGAAGAGTAGCTCTACATCAGAGATGGACCCATTTTAGAGATCAAAGGAGGAAGCAAATTCCCTTGTTGTACGTACAGCTGTTCTACCTAAAACCTTGTATAATAAAGAATTACTGGCAAGACAGACTTTTTTCCTGGAGTAAAAATTTGCTATCAATCTAAGAAAAACAATTGAGAACTGAGACACCTGCCACAGTACTATTTTCATTTGATACTGTATTTCATTTGAGCTTGACTTTAAAAGGACGTGTGTGCCTGTGTGAGTTAGAAAAACGGTAGATTTAACTGTGGAAAGTGGAGTCAGCAGTCATGAAAACTTTTACCATGTGGCAAGTATATAATCTCCCTGTAACACCAGACCATAATATATAATATGTAGCTGGGAACCAAGCAGAAAGGAGAAAATCAGTCATTTACAAGTAGTCCCTTGTGTTGTACCTTTATTACAGAAAGGCTTTGCATACAGTCTGTCTTGCCAGCGTTAGTGTGCCACTCTGCAAATGAAAGGGAGGAGGACTGCACAGGCAGAGGGCTTCCCAGACACAGGTTATAATTTCTCTCCCTGTTAATGGTGAGGCCCATGAAAAATAATTCACAGTGTGGGGCACGTAACCTACTACATATATAGGTTATCAGTGATATAGAGCTCTGACGATGCTGGCAAATGAGAAGTTATAGCAACTAACCGGGATGGCTGCAGGTCTTACAGGTATCACTCACATTTGGATCAATACGTAACAGCAATTCACATGCATTTCCTGGAGCAGGATCTTTAAAATTTTACTGCCTACAATTGTACAGCTATTCAGGATAATTCTTCCTAGGTGCTAGCAGTGGTAGTAAATGTTTATATTTATATTATGGTGGTGTCCAAAGGAACCAGTAGGGGAGCATTATGCATAGAACTGTATAAAAAAGAAAAGATATAATCCCTTCCCTGTGGAGTTAACCGTCTAGAGGACACAAATAAAGCGTAGAAGAATGGGAATAAAATGTACATGCAAATCAGTATAGGAATGAATTGGGACAGCTTTGTGAGTTGTAAGGGTTTTTTTTATTATTCCTTTAAGGAAGAGATAAAGATACACAATGGTTGTTATCAAGTCACTGGGAAATTCTAGGGGACTGGAATTCATTTTTGTTTCAGAAAAGTGGGTTTATTTAAACTTTCTACTATCATTGGGGAGGATATTTTTGTTTGGTTTGGGTTTTTTTTAAACAGAGGAAGGGGAAAACCCATAAATCATAGCAATTTTTCCTTCTTTGGATGTGTAAGCACTGGACCAGGAATTTATTATCTATAATATGCCAAAGAATGAGCCATAATTTGAAAGTCATGTCTATATACGTTCAAGCCACATAAGAGATCCAACTGCTGGTCACTGTCACACCTGGCTTTAGCACAGGGTTCATACGGATAGCACATTAGCTGCATCCCCTGGGAGGGACATACATTCCTCTCCTCATGGGGCTGCATAGGAAGCAAGCCTCCCACAAGCACACATATACACCTGATGAACAATTCCTGCTCCCTTAAAAAAAAAAAAAAATCAGGGTTAAATTATGCATCTACCTTATCCAAGCCCTGGTGGAAGAAGGGGAGGAGAGGGTCACCCTGCCTTTGGGGAGGTTGTAGGGTTGATTGCCATTGCTCCTGGCTTGCCACCTCTGTGGCATTACTCTGCAGCTGAGGGGCACAAGTGGGGATGGGGGCTGCCCCTGTCCCAAATCCATCCCTGCTAGCTGCAGGAGCAGCTCTGGTGGCAGAGGAGCTCCAGCGGGAAAATAGAGCATTAAGATTTGGTATTTAGCTCCTGAGTTTAGCTCCCTCAATTGTTGATTGTTTACCCGTTAAAGTGGAGTTCTTGGGGTGGATATTAGCAAAGAAGGAATTAATTAGGCAATTTCTGTAATCCTGTCAACACTGCTCTGGCTTGCTAGCACAAGCTGAGAAATTTTCTCATTTTATTCTTCTTTATTCTGAGCATTTCCCAGGTAACAGGGAAGGCAAAGAAGATGACAGCCTTTTAAAACTGCCTTCCTATAACTTACCTTGACAGTGAGATGAAACTGCTTTTTCTCATGTTTTCTTGGCATAATCCCTACTCTTTTTTCTTCATTTCATGGCAACCTGTAATCCTGGAGCTGATCTAAAGTGTCCTTGCTTTGCACATATCTGTGTCTTATAAAATGTATTCTTCATCACTCTCCAGGAAGAAAGATGTCCTAAAATACTGGAGCAAAGCAGAGCTTCAAGCAACACAGTAACAATTTCATTGTTTAACTTAAATAATGAAGGCTTTGGGGTTCTGGTTTTTATTTTTAAATGTTGGAAGTGAAATATGGTAGTGATGTTTGAGTTATGAACAATGTCACATTCTTTTTCTGCTTAGGACTCAATATAGTGATGTTCTGGGCTACAGTGCTCTTAGCTGTGGATATTACTGATTAACTAGATTTGGGGCATAAATAGGTACAAAGAAGGATGTCAGGGAACACTAATGCTTTTTTTGTGTGCTACTTTATGGAAAATTTGACTCTTGTTTATTGTAGTTTGTCCTTTTCCTACATCACAGGAGTAAGAGTTGATTAAAGAAACAAAGAGCATGCACAAGCATAATATAAAGTTGCCAACTTAAATTTACATAACTTAAATTCTTAGTTTAAGAGACATAAATAAGGAAAAAAACCCCTAAGGAATTCAAACAAAAGTTCTTTGGATTTTGTCTTTTCAAAATTAGAAACAAAATCCTCATTGCCCAAAAGCAGAAGAAAACTTGAGACTATAGCTGCAGGAAGGGGAAGAAGAAGGTTTAAGTTTCTGAGACATATTAAAAATTCATTCTAAAATTAGAAGGACAGACATCATTATCTTTTCTTACCCTAAATGACTTTGTCTGTTTGTTTGTTTCTTTTGAGAGGCTGCAGAGAGCTGCTCCCTTGGAGAAGGCTGTTTAGTAACTACCAGTGGCTCTTGCTAAATAACCAACAAGGACAGTCGCCTCCTGGTTGAGTCAGGTGAGAAGTGGATCTCTTCATCATTCCCACTCTGGGTGTTCTTTTTGTTTCTCTGCTTTTACTGCTGTTTCTGCTTATGGTATAAACCCCATCTCCCTCCTCTGCAATATATTTTCATGATATCCGGGTTTAGTATATATATTTAAATTTCCTTTTCTACTCAGTTTCTTGTTTAGTCTGTGCACACAAATATTAACACCTCCTCACAGCTGAAAGTATTACAATTCCCCAAAGAGCTTTCTGTTTCCTAGCTCGGAAATAAAGCACTACAGGTGTGTCTGCAAGTGTCAAGTGAAAAACAAAACAAAACAAAACAAAAACATGGAAATGGCAAAAACAATAGCAGCATTAGAAAGGTTTGCTTATTCATATGATAATGGGCAGCTTTAATGTGAACTTTTTACATAGTCAAGCCAGTGAGATCAATTTAATCCGGGTGGGTTATTCTTCTCTTAGTGTAAAAGACCATTAATTCCTTCTATTGGCTCAGTGAGGGAGCTCTTCAGCATAGTGGCACACTGAGGAAACTAGTTGAAAGCCACTGAAATCAGCAGGAGCCTTTTAACTGATTCTGGATCAGGCCCCAACACTGTACATAACTGCTCTCCTTTCGCAAAGCTTTCTGTTTCTTGAAGACAATTCAATTACCTAAATAAAACTTTATTTTCCCATTTAAATATTCTGTGCAAATCGATTCTTTATGGAGAAATATTTTGCTTGCATTACATCTTCTGTGTGCTTAAATACAGCAAGTGTTGCCATTTATAAACACTTCATCATCCTTTGTTCAGGTGACTAATTATAATAAAATATATTTTATGCATAAAACAGTATGAGACTCCTTTTTATACATTTCATTTAATTACTTTTTACTGTGACAAATCACATTGTTAGAAATGTACTAACAGATGGGGTAGATTTTAAAGTTGGTATAAATTATGACTCCTTAATTTTTGCAAGTGTTGAAGAATTTAATTGTCTCCATTCAGATTTTTGGCTTAACTCCTGTGGTTTGACTTGTTAGGATTCCAGACATGCAACACAAGAAGCAGGGAATTTCTGGACTATGCAGTGTCTTTTTGGGGAAAAAAAAAAAAATCCTAAGGAGGAAAGGAAGTTAAGACAAAAGGAAGGTCTGAACAGAAGTGCTCAAAATGGCCTGTCCCAGAGCAAGGGTTAGGCTGTCCAAGTGCTCTCATTGAATAGACCTGCTTGTTAGGGGCAGCAGAAGCAGGAGTCTCTTGTGTTGCCCACATACCAGGTGCAATGAAATAAAGGCTCTGAGTGTGACACCAGTCCAGGAGTGGGAGAAACTCTTATCCAAGTATAAAATCAGAGCTTGGGTAGTGGCAACTAGCTGTGAATCAGTGAGTTTTTAAAACAGTAAAAGAGTGAAACACTGCTTCAGGGTGCCTCTTTTCTTTTCTTTTCTTTTCTTTTCTTTTCTTTTCTTTTCTTTTCTTTTCTTTTCTTTTCTTTTCTTTTCTTTTCTTTTCTTTTCTTTTCTTTTCTTTTCTTTTCTTTTCTTTTCTTTTCTTTTCTTTTCTTTTCTTTTCTTTTCTTTTCTTTTCTTTTCTTTTCTTTTCTTTTCTTTTCTTTTCTTTTCTTTTCTTTTCTTTTCTTTTCTTTTCTTTTCTTTTCTTTTCTTTTCTTTTCTTTTCTTTTCTTTTCTTTTCTTTTCTTTTCTTTTCTTTTCTTTTCTTTTCTTTTCTTTTCTTTTCTTTTCTTTTCTTTTCTTTTCTTTTCTTTTCTTTTCTTTTCTTTTCTTTTCTTTTCTTTTCTTTTCTTTTCTTTTCTTTTCTTTTCTTTTCTTTTCTTTTCTTTTCTTTTCTTTTCTTTTCTTTTCTTTTCTTTTCTTTTCTTTTCTTTTCTTTTCTTTTCTTTTCTTTTCTTTTCTTTTCTTTTCTTTTCTTTTCTTTTCTTTTCTTTTCTTTTCTTTTCTTTTCTTTTCTTTTCTTTTCTTTTCTTTTCTTTTCTTTTCTTTTCTTTTCTTT
>NW_020799091.1:54430225-54434508 GCF_003259725.1 Athene cunicularia | reverse complement strand
TGAGACAGCCTCTCCTCTCCTCTCCTCTCCTCTCCTCTCCTCTTTCAGTGTGCTCAGCAGCTCTGTACTCTTGATACTTCACCCTTCCTCCTTCACTCTTACAGAGTAGATCATCATCCTGACACCTTAGCAGACGGGCCAACATGAGCAAAGCAATGTTTCTCACTCACTGCTCCAATCCTGTCACCATTCTTCTCAAATCCTCAGCACACATCCTTTGGTATTACTCCAAACCCCACTCCTGGTGCTCCTGGAAAAGCCACCATGACCAAATTTCCATTTATGATCTTTTCACAATTGCCTTTCTCCATGCTTCGTTTTACACCATAGTTGTTTTGCAAACTCTGTCTGTTTACACTCCATGCTGTGTTTATGTAAGTTGTCTAAACATAGGTGTAGTGTCCCACCTAGCCTTAAACTATACTGTAAGGGTGTAGGTCGTATCAGCAAGCTCCACACAGCTGTCTTGGATACAGTTAGACATCTACAATGACTCTGGATGTTTGTGTTTTGTCAACTGCATACTACCCCATGTGAATGAACATAAGCTGGCTTTAGTGACTAAAAAACTGCATTGCATGGCCACCTCTCGGGCACCTGCAGCTTCTTGTGGTGCTCACGATGGTCTTCAGACTGCCCAAGCTTAAACTGCCTGAATAGCTCGTTTCATCAGGCAACATCAGGGCTCTTCAAGAAGGGTCTCCTTGATCATGTGATCACAAAAATATGTCAATGGGAAACAGAGAAATGGCTAGGTTTCCCAGAAGAACCAACTGAGCATGACTGATTCATGCCTCGATGTGTTCCATCAGCCCCTGAAGTGATGCCCTGCAACAATGTTTGCTTTCCTGATAGGTCTGCATTTGGCACACCATTTACCTTTTGGATCCAAAATGCTCTTGTAGTACTCCCCAGATGTCTCCTCTCTTTGTCACCTGAAGAAAGGCTTGTGCCCTTGTTTTCCAGTGGGTGAAGGACTTATGCCTGTGCTCAAAATGAAGTAGGGATATTATTTACATTGGTATTTGATGTTTACAGTGCCACTTGTCTACCAATGAGGCTTCATTTGTACATAGAGTACACACAATGAAGAGCAGCCATACAGGTGTGTGGAATAAATTCCATTACGTGTGCTATTCTATTTCTGAAGATAAAAACCATGTGGAATTAATGAGGCATGTCATCAAGTCCTAGCAAGTGATTAAGCTCATTGATCTGTGGCTATAAGGCCAGTGTTGACTAGCAGGCTGTGGGTTTTTTCCATGCCTGCCAGTTTTGAACTGGTATTAGATAATTTGAAAACTCTGGATTTAGAGTTTGTTTTAAAGTCCATCTGATTCAGAGATTAGGAAGAACTAGTTCAGCTTCTGCACCCATTATCTCATGATTTAAATGTTCTCTGTTTTACATTAGCTAATGATTTAAGTGTCATTAGATATCTTTGTATGACATCCAACATGAAATAATCAACTAGTTTAGTGTAACATCGGTCCCATCAATCAAACTCCCTATTCCTCCCACAGCATTGTTAATGAAATGTTGGTAAGAAAGCCCACAGACCCAAGTATAGCATTAGAATTAAGGGGGTGAAAGGTGACATTTCATTACTCAATTTTTTGTCTTGGAGTCCCATTTCATTTCAACAAATTGTCCAGAAGGCACATTTGCTCAGAAAATGTTTTGTAACTCTTATGATATCTGTCCTAACTATTATTTCTGTTTAAGCTGATTTGCTGATAATATAGCAACATTCAATGGACAAGAAAGGCATCATCTCTTTTAAAAATATACCTGATGTTGGAACTTGACACGGTTCCTTTGAGGAAGGATCCTGGTAGGTCATTGGGTCCTTGTGTTCTTTGTGGTGAGATGGCTGCCAGCTCGAGCAAAAGTAGTTTTAATAATAAACTCTGTTGTTACAATGGAGCTAAACACATTGACCTCAGAGTTGCTCACAGCCCTTTCAGTGGAGTCCTCATTAAAAGATAACATACCAGCAAATTAAAAACAAAACTGGCATCATTGCACACTCATGTAACAGGGGGCTGAACAAGGTGAGGGGTGAGCATCATTGCAGGGCTCTAGCCTATTTAGTCACCTTCCTCTCCAATGGTTGAAGCCTCCAGATATCTGGACAAGTGGAGATCTGCAGGAGTAGGAACTGATCAGTCAGTAAGGAAAGGCCTTTGGAGGAAGGCAGAAAGAGGAATCGGGACGGAGGAATGAGCATGGCAGTCCAAGGACCAGTCAGTCAAGAAGGGGTCGGTGTTTGTTTTGTGAAGTTAATAATAAAGGCAAACCCCAGGAAAGGCGTAAAGTTGGAAAGCAAGCCTGTCTGCATGTCTTCTGTTCAAAGCAGAGCAGGGACTCCAGCTGCTTGGAGAGACACCTTTCTTTGAAGCAATTTTGAGGTGAAAATTTCAGCCCTTTGTGCAACCAGTTAAAGCTTTTCTAATTCCCCTTTAATTTGGAGTATTCAGAAAGCTCTCAGCAATTTTGCAGGTAACTGGCAAGCTCTTTGCCATTCTTTAATGAGCTCTTTTCTTTTGCTGGGAGATCAGGATTGAATTATTGTTAATATACATGGAGGAGGGACATTAATTAATTCTGAGGAAAAGAGGATATTTAACCCATTCTTATAATTATCACCTAAAGTACATAAACCCTCAGCTGGGACTGGATTCTTTTAAGACTGTTTCAGGTTATCATGAAGTCTTTTTCAATCAAGCACAAGCTCCATTCAATGCTGTGCAAAAAGCCAAAGTCTCCATTCTACTGCATTGTCCCAATACTGTACTACGCCACAGGCAACTTCAGCCAGCCAGCTGTAGTGGAAAGGCTTGAGATTGCTGGTTTTCTCCTCTCTGAAGATTTATGTGGTATTAAATAGGCAAAAAATGCGTCCTTCTGCTTGCGAAGAAAAGGGACACTATAATAGGTTCAGACTTTTTTGTGGAGGAGTCGAAATGTGGCACCAAATTCTGAAAAGGGTTTAATTAACAGCTTGGTTTTGCCAGACTTTTCTAGTGAAGAACTAACTTAGCTTATAGACTATAACTCCAAAAAAGAACTATTGATATGTTAATTGTATATGATTATGAATGGTTATTTATGGCATTGGATCTCTCTGCTAAACCAATTATGCTCTATTTGTGAGATTTGCATTATAGTGCATCCATGGCATTTAATTAAACTTCTATTTCTCTTCTTTCTTTTTGTTTCTTTCTTTTTGTTTTCCTTTTCCAGCCTTAAATGTATGATAAACTACACTAGACACTCAGGGGTTAAAGCTGAAATCAGCTATTCATTCAATCACCCTCATGCGCATCCTACTTGGTTTGTGCTGCCCAAAAAATCTTAGCTGTGCCCCCTTAAACGTTAACTCACCACCTTACCAGCTCAAGCTCAATGAATTTTTATAATCGTATTTTACATATTTCTAGAACCAGATGGATCAGTCACTCCGTCTCAATTGGTGAAAACCATCTTCTCTATTTTAATGTATGTTTAAATATATTTATATAAACATAAAGGGGATGTTTAAAAACAGTGTAATGGCACAGCATGCTATAATTTGAGTGTTTCTTTTGGTCTCCTTCTGCCAGTTAATAAACAGCGTGTAAAGTCAACTGCATAACCAATGCTCTAATTCAGAACATATCAAAAGGTTTGCGTGGGCGAGGTAAATTGGGCTGATAGTGAGTCAGGAGCTAGCTGGATCCCTCATTTGTTCATTCAGAGAATTTTTAATGTAGAACTAATTTTCAAGTAGTTGAATTTTTGTAAAGGAAATGAAATCCTTAAGGGGGCAATTTAGCCGGAATCCTCTGAAACACAGTTCAACATGGATTGCCTTTTCACAGCTGTTTCATGTGGAAAAGGATCTTAGGTTTTCATTCCCTCGACACCTGCTTTCTCTTTCTTTTCTATAAGTGCATTACAGTGCACCTATTGAAAGAGCTGATGGGGTTAGTGGAGAAGGGGGTTAAATCATGATACAGGATATACTTCTTTGTTACTCAAAACTTGCTTTGTCTCCTGCTTACGGTGTCAGTGCCAAAAATGTTGGTTTGGGGGTTTCTGTGGTTGAAGCGTCCAAAAGTGGGAGTAAAAGGATATATATCTATCCTCTCCGCAGCCCCTCAGGTGTACCAGTTTCTGCATTACTGGGGCAGGGTGCTGAGAAATCAAAAGTACAGGAGCTGATCTTCCATTCCACATGTACGTGTACATGTATATATATATATATATATATATATATATATATATATATATATATATCT
>NW_020799091.1:54331169-54430175 GCF_003259725.1 Athene cunicularia | reverse complement strand
ATGTATATATATATATATATATATATATATATAACTCCACTCTCTGCTCAGGCAGTGTCAAACAGCACTGAGCCAGTTCTTCAGTTTCAGAACATAATAATATCCTCTTCCTGGCCACAATGCTATTCATCACAGCCCTGTGCCAAATAACAGGCCTAAGTGGCCTGGAGGTCTTTCTGTGGACACTATCCCAGATTCAGTTTCCCAAAGAACATTTTGAAACATGCCGGTCCTAAAATATTTTCAGTCTTACTCAGAAAAACTCTCACTAACAAAATTTGACTCTCAGACCTCTGTTCTCTAAGAACCCAAGTCCCTTCTGTCTCAGCTGAACTCTCGACAGAAAGGAGTTCTAGTATCTTGCTTGCATCTTAAGTGCACAGTTTAAAAGGTTAAAAACATAAGGCAGGAACAAATTGAAACTATTTTCTATGTGTGTTCATGGGGATGGGAGAACATACATAGATTAACTGTATCAGAAGGGAATCTATTTAATTAGGGTCCTTCTCCTGTTACATGTTAGCAAATAAAGTAGGACCACTGCAAGAGCATTCATTTAGTCCAGTTGCTGGGGCAAGTACAAAAGTGTTTATCATCATGACATTACTATGGAAGCCATTGCTAGAATTTAGTTTGAGATAGCTGAGGAAAAAAAAAAAATGTAGCTCTTATTGTAACTGGGACAATTTGCAAATACCCAAATCCTCTATTATTTGAAGGGTTTATTTTATGACACAGAACCTATAGTTACTGCACCCCAAAAGTTCTTTATTTTTATGATTAGCTGAAGCACAGACAAATCATGAAAAGACAATTGTACACTTTCTTGTGTTGCTTTATGGGCTTTAAGTGCCTACAAAAAAGGATTCCTTATGCTTTAATTTCTCTTTATTTTTTTGACTGTAAAGACCCATGGGGTAAATGCCAGTCCCACAATCCTGCAGTTATATGGTTACTGTCAGCCTGCTCAAATGATGCTTCCTGTTCATTAGGCGTCCTTTCATCTGACAACAATGTACTGGCTTTGCTGCAATTCTTAGTCAACGCCCATCTCTTCAATAGCCTGTGAATAGTATTAAATAGTGTTTATGCTAGCTATTGTTGCCTTTTGTGTGGTTTGTCTAATTCACAGAGAAAAGTCTGCTTTTGTGGTCTAAGGCTGGCTACGTCATGGCACGCCATGTGCCTTCTGATGGGATCCATTCCTGCTGAGTGATAACATTACAGGCCTGAACTCCTTTGCAATACAATCCAGCATTCTTAACACAGCCAATACACTCACAGGCAATCTAGTTTACTCTTTATATTAAGAGGTTTAGGGAGACAAAGCTCATCTAAATACCTGCTCGTGAAACAAATAAGATGAATTCAAGCGATTTGAGAATTACTCCCCAGCTCCCACACAACTACACAATGAGCACCAGAAATAAAAAAAATTTAAAAAACACTGAAGCTATGCAAGGAATCCCCAAATATCCCAGGTAGAGCCATTCTGTGTACACACACACACACACAGCACATTTTATCAAATAAGGTGGCATTATTGTTCCTAGTTATTGTTCAAGATGAGGCTTAATACTAGAGTCAAAGCGGCTGCTTTTCTTTGCTTAAACTACTCACAAAAGCGAAAGGATATTGTATGGATGATTACATTATCCCATAGCTCAGGAGCCTTTGCAGGGCAGGTATGTTGCTGTGCCTTGAAAGGGCTTTTGATGTAAGCAGATCATTAGAGGCTCAGTGTGTAACTGATCCTTAGCTGTCTCTGGCTTTTGGTGTATATGGGTTATTCTTGTCTAACCATATGCTCCCTGTTCTAGGTATCTAAAATCTTATTGTTCTCCTTCCTTCCCTCCCTCCCTCAACCCCTCCCTCCATTCTCGTCACTGCACAGCTAAAGTTGGTTTCCAGCTTTGCCTTGGAAAGCGTACTAATACATACAAATGCAACTGGAAAGTGAGGCTTACACTGCTAAAGACTGCCATTTGTTTGTCCCGGGAGTTGTTATCCTCTGTGTGTCACACTTTGAACAAGATCAAGAGTAGCTTCTAAAAAATCTGTCAATGAAAAGAATGCACACAAGTAGTAATTATTACTCTGTACTGCTGAAGCTGTAATACCCTCCATGGCCAGAAGCAAGCAGGGAGGCAGGGGACAGGGTGGGGCTGGGAGTAGGTGGAGGCTGAACTTTGTTCTCTGTGCATCATAGGACAGCGTTTGCAGATTTCCCTCCTGATCAGCATAACAAAGGAGGTCCATCATATACCTGCTCTTCTCAGAGGTATTATGGGCCAGATCCACAAAGGCACTTAAGACTGTAAAGCTCCTGGCAAATGAGAGGTGCTGGGGTGAACACCCATAGGCAGCTTGAAGATAGACTTCTCCATCTGAAGTGGACACTCTTAAGAGTCAATTGGAAGAGACTACTTACTTCATTTTCGTGTTCGCCTCTGACATCATTCTGTTGAAGTACATCCTACAAATGCTTATTTCTTGCTGCTATTAGTAGAGAGTGGGATAACCAGCCTAGAAGTGGGCACTGTAGACATCTATCTAAAGTTTGGAAAGATGAATCCCACCCACATGTGCTTCAGTGCTTGTGTGGATCTGGAGCTCCAGGTTCTGATGCCCTCCTGGGCCTCATAGCTAAAAGCTTTTTTTTCCAGCTAGATAGCACAGAAAAGGCATGAAGTCCTTACTAGGTTTTGTTTTGTTTGGTTTGTTTTTTGTTGGGTTGTTGTTGTTTTTTTTTTAAATAAAACTTCTGAGTGCCTCCAAGCTACACAGAAGGCAGTTGTTCTTTCCATCTTAGAGAGAAAAATGAATAAAAATATATGTCTGTCATAACAACATGAAAGCATTTCCTGAATTACAGCCCTGGCTTCTGAATGAGGGTGTTTGCCTGAAATGAGTCAGTGCAAGTGGAAAAGTGTGTTGCCAAAAGACAAGGAGGAACCTGAGAGTCTAGAGCAGTTGCCAGATAAGAGCTTTTTCCCCTATATTCAGATCACCTTCCTACAGAAACAAGTTGAGCAAATACTCACCCAGCCAGTCAATGAAGGAGAGCCTATGCCCTGCACAAATGCGTTACCTTATTTTGCTCCTGAAAATGAATGAAGTGGGCTTTGACTAACGCTTTCAGCAGATGGCATTGGAAATGAACTAGGGTTGTCAGGAAAGCTCATTGATTTTACAGGACCCATCCAAGTTGTACATTATAGTTTGGAGGAAGAGCACTCCCTTTTCAAAAGATAATTTTTCAATGTACTGCCCATGTTTTTGCTTTTGTGCAAGCAATAATGGTTTCATAAACGTTTTATGTGATCAGCATTTAGCAATACCTGGGAAGTTGGCAATTCTGACTAGATTTTACAGATACCAACTTTTTTTTTTTTTTGCCATTAATACTTTTTTTTTCTTTCTGTTTATGTTCCCAGATTGATTTCCAATAGTTAAAATTTAAACAATAAAGGCAACCTTAGTTTTCAAGTCTGCAAATAGGACAATGTATGCAACCTCCTCATTGACTGACTCTTCTGTTTTTATAGATTCACCCTCTTGAAAGAATCATTAAACACCAGAGAAAATGATTTGTTGCCATTGATTACATGACATACTGCTCTGACATACACAGTTTTTATATCTAAGTTATTAATTATGTTGTTAATGTAATTTGCAGAGCGTAAGATAAATCATTCATCTTCTGACTGGATATTACTGGATATGTTGCATATATAAATACATCTTTAGGTGGGAAGGGAACTGTTGCAAAGAATAATAAATTAGAAGGCTACTAGTTTGCCTTATAAATCATTATGAGCTAAGGAAAACTTCCTCTGCCTATTTATTTTATTATCTTAGAAATGCTGATTTTCTCAACATCTCTGTCATTTATGTGCTACAGTGATACTCATAATCATTTCATTTCATACAGGGGAAAGTCTTGCAGTTGTTCTGTTTATACTCTATCCTCATTCTCTCAAGAATTTCACAGTTTAAGGTTAATAAGCTACAGGACATAGAAAGCCAAGCTTAATTTGGGTCTTCCCAAAGGCTTCATAAACGTTTTTTCCCCTCTTCTGGTGGTGGATACTTTGTGCTAGCTTAATTCTCTGTAACTTTCTTTTCCCAGCAATGATTGCCAAGAAATTAATTATGACAACCAGTGTCATGAATGCATGCCGCGGTAGTCTGCTGCCACCAGTGACAGACTCATGCGTTTCAGAGTGGAGGTCTCTGCATTTGTACCAACAAATTGTTTTTAAAAGTTCCTCCTGTTTTGTATTTCATTTCAACAGGTCCAGTTCTTTCCTTAGTTTCAGAAGGGTTTAGCAGCAACTATTCAGCAGTTACCCTGGGAGCACACTGCAGATTATGCATGCTTGCCTGACATTTGACAGATGCCCTTAAAAGGCTCAGTTTCCTTTTCATAGAGGCCAGGGGGTTGAGGAGGGTGGAGGGCTAGAAACATTTTTGAAGTGAGTGACATATGTTTAAATGTCAAGGTGGTCTTACTGAATCACTAAGCACAACCCTTGTACATTGAAACAGAGACTAGATAGGAAATGTCCTTTTTAGTTAGAGCTAAGAATTCACATCTTTTCATATTCTTGAACCCAGAGATGACATAGTACTTCATTTGGAGGGGGAACTGAATGCTGAAGATTAAATTTTGTTGCTAGTATATGCTAAGACTCCTTTGAAAGTCTCTCCACATGCAAGTAGTGAATAAAACATGGTTTTTAACATGTACTGCCGAAAGTGTGAAACTCGAGGAGGTAAACTTTCTCCCCTCCCTGCTCCCCTCTGTTCATGCAGAGGTTGACATTGAGTGTTGGCACAGTAATGATGAGCAGAACCACAATTGCAGCTGGGATATGGTCTGAATGTAAGGAGGATGAGTATTTATCTTACCTCTTAAAAGAAAGGCAAATTCTGCAATCTGAGGTGAACCCAAATCCCTTCGTTGTTTGCTTTAGCAGCTTTCTCCGTTTAGGAAAAGTTCAGCATCTCAATAACAGGGCTTGATACAAAGGACTTGAATGTCATGGCTGAAGTCTTTTCAGAGCGTTAGCGCCACAGTCATTCCCAAATCAAAACAGCAAGGTGGCCTTGAAGAAGGGAAGTGCTCCTGGTTTCAGAGCTGGAGGAGTCCTGCCTGCAGAAGGACCCACGCACAAGCTCACCTGTTCCCTTTCCTTTGCCCCGGGGCCCACCAAAAGGAAAGTTGTGTGTTCAAACTACATGCAAGTCTGTGTTCAAATGTGTCTTCAAATCTCCAGTGCAGATGACTGGAGAACTGAGGTTAGGAGCATGCTCCTATGTGTTTCAGCAGGTAAAATGTGGAGACCCTAAAAGTTAGTATGTTGTTCTGGAAAATGGTTGGCTTTAGTATGACCATTACTGGGTTTTCAGATCCCTTTTAAGACCAACAGAAGTATTCTTGTCATCAGTGAGGATGCAGGTTTGAAGCCCTCCAGCAGACATTGTCTGGTTTTAATGAAACCATTATTTTGAGGTACTGTATATGAATTTCATGATCATATGGAATTAGCAGTACCAGTCAGAGTAAGGAATGGTGCAGGAAGCTCTGGTTCAAGGTTCAGTGCCCAGCAGTCCTTATCAATCTCAGACCTAATTTGTCCTGAGAAGATATTGCCAATTATGTCATGGTACTTCAAGGTAGATAGATATATCCTTGGGAGGAAAAAAAATGGCCACCATCATTTTGACTTGTCATCTAAATTGAATTTGAACTCAACTCTCTAGAGAAACATGTCCACTGCATTAAACAACTGGGGGAATTAATGTTCTCATCGATCCTGCTCATCATTACAGATGTGTGTGCTCACATCTGCATCTGATTTCTCCATCTTAGAGAGTCAAACCATGGCCCTGAAGAGACAGAGCATGCTGGTCTCTCTAGCTGTCCAAAACAGTGCCAGCCCTGCCTGCTCCTGGTCTCACAGTGCCTTCCCTGCTTGGACACTCTGAAAGAAAGGCCATTAACTGATATATGTTGCAACTACTCCCAGATTTATTATTTTTTTCTGGAAAGTTTGGTTAAAGATCATTTGAAGATAGAGGATGAAACACACAAAATTTCAGGGAGATCACATTTTTATTCTTGATGCTTTTAAATTTTAGAAGATTTCTAAAAGGTTATTATGATTATCTGGTCAATCACGTATATAGATATGTAAAAGATTTAGCTGCTAAAGACTACTTTTTTTCTGTTGTGGTTTTTTTTTTTTTTGTTCCCCTTATACAGAATAGCAGGTATTTCTTAAATGGATTAAAGTAGACATTGATTAAAATGTATGAAAAAATTTGTTCCAGAAAACTGAGAGCAACCTTTTTACTATATCAGTTTATACACACAAATTGACTTTCTGACTGATAAGGAGGGCAGGAGGTAGATGAGCAGGGAGGAAGGAACAGCATCCTAGGAGCGATGACAAAAGGTGCTAGAAGGATCCCAGATTATCAACCCAATGTAGGAAGGGGGTGGAGGACAGCATGCAAATGTCCTTTCCTGTGTGCAGTTTGTGTGAGCGCCCTGATGGATGTGGGGAATGAGGCTAAGCAAACATAATACTGACAAGCTGTAAAAGCTGGAGCTAAGTCATAAAAAAAGCAAAAAACCACAGGAGACTGAGGAAGAGAGACCATATCAGTTAAGTCCATCTTAAAACTGGCTGAATTGTTTATTCCTGTTTCTCCTTATTAGATGATTTCAGATCTTCACTCTGAGGCTGTAAAACTTACTTTGAATGTTCAGGGAAAATCTATTCACAGGCTATTTTCTAATCCACCTTGAAATACAGCTAAGAAATTAAATCAGCCTCCAAACCTTCTATAGCTTTCTGTCCTTCCCTCACCATGCAATTCTCACTGAGGAAGTGGCAAGGCAAACATAGTGTTGTCTGTTAATAAAATGCACATAGATAAAAGACATAAAATTAACATATCACGAGATTATAAAATCACTAATTCTATTCAGTCTTCTGTTCCAGTAGCCTCCCTGTCGGTTATTAATTTGACCTTTGCAAATACTCTTTGCAGTTATGTCACATGTTTATAAATCAGCGATGCCTTCACAACTGCACACAAACCTCCAAAATACTAAACCAGCCTTATAGCATAAAGCATTCAACTGCTGGTAATGCAATTTAAAGTGTATTGGTCTCCATAGGCTCAGAAAATAGAGTTTTGCCTAAGGTTGCCTGGCAAGCGTGGAGTGCAGCTGGAGCAGGACCCAGTTTACACAACCCTTAAGTTCCCTAGCTCCGGAGACACCCTCTATCTTCTCGTCACTCGATGCCGCATTCTCTTCCATTCCCGATTTATAATCTCAAGCTTGTTTGTCCATGATAACATTGGTCGGTCTTTAAAATTGCAAGCCAAAAAAAGGGATAACAAATATTTTTAAGAACTCTGTAGCTCACTGCTTCTAGAGTTTTCTATCCACAAAAAAAAAAGAGGCCATTAATATTTTAGCTAAGAGAGTAACTGGCAGAAGTGAGATTTGTTCTTCTTTATCACCCAGACATGCAGAAAGAGGAAAAAAAACCTCCTAGTTTTTTCTGCTGCTAGTAGTTTATGCCATCTACGATATGCTAGGCCACAGGGGAACCTTGCGAATATGATCTGTGGGTGCTATTTGTAACTCTGAAAGTGTCTTTAGTCCAGGTAATACAGGCAACAGTGATGTTCATTTGGCATGCCTGTGCTGAAAAGCAGTGATATGGAGCAGGTGACTCTTGGGTGTGCCAGAACAGAGACAAAATTTTACTTCCTATTCCTCGTAATCTGATGTCAACAACTTAAGCGCTGTTCAACCATTTGCTGCCTCTCAAGTGAGTCACCAAAAATGACATGGGGCGTACGCAGTCTGCAGCAGGGACAAGGTAGGGTATTCCTGGGAAAACCTCAACCAAAGCAAACCAAGCAACTTGTTAAGCCCTGGTAAATCATTTCCATTCCAGCACATGCCCTTAGTGCTGCCCTCAAACAGCTATATATGGCACAAGGAAAGGGTCCGCCGAGACGCCAGGATCCATACGATGAGTGCAAGAGGCAGTTTCACTTTTCACCTTGCAAATTACTCCCAGCATATGCATTGTCCTCTTTTTGAGTTTCACCTAAATCCAAAGACCCAGGATATATAGGCACCTAAAACTGTAGATAGGCATTTGCAGGCCCCAATCCGTCCTCCAGATCTGCCCAGAGGCTTTCTGCCTAGATGCTGTTACCAGTTTTCTGAACCACATCCCTCTTTGCCAGCACATTAGCCCATTCATCTTCCTTTAAAAAATGTTGCAGAGCAGTTAACAGCTCCATGAGGAACTGTTGACATCACTAATGTTTACGGATTAGAAAATGTTAGTTCCGTGCAAATTATACTTAATTACTGTTGTAGGATAATAATTATTTTTCATTAATAGAGTCCTAGATCTTTGAAAGCCTTAAATACTGTATATCTCATTATGTTACACAGTA
Source organism: Athene cunicularia (assembly GCF_003259725.1). Classification (NCBI taxonomy): domain Eukaryota; kingdom Metazoa; phylum Chordata; class Aves; order Strigiformes; family Strigidae; genus Athene; species Athene cunicularia. The sequence continues at coordinate 54,421,673 of NW_020799091.1, read as the reverse complement.
CAAAACCAGTGAAACCCTTTCATTAATTCATTAATGATTAGTTGGAAAAGCAATGTGACACATTATTATACATGCTACTAAGTACTATTAGTACACTGATATACACAGCTTAATTTAGAACTTTAATATTAGAGTTTTAGTTCTTCAACCATGGAAATTGAGTAGAAAATGACTATGAAGATAAATTTTCATTTGACACTTTTTTGTCAAGTGCATTTTTCTACCACGTGTGCCTTCTTCTTTACAATTCAAACAATAAGAAACAAAAATAAATATGACTTTAATATATTTAAGTATCATTCAGTTAACAGACTTCCAGACAGGTGAAAGGTCAAAATCAGCAGTTCAGAACCTTTGGGAAGTGGTGAACACTCTCTCAACCCAGTTGAGAGACCAGGCAGAACTGCTTAACTGACTAAATCAAGCCTTTAACCAACTAAATCAAGCCTTTACTTCTGGACTTACACACTCTCTCAGTGAAAAAATGCCAGGAAAATTGGTTTAAAAGGTTTGTGAAAGGAAGTTAATGAACATCCTCTTATTAGGGAGAGAAAGAGATCAAGACAGAGAGCATGAATCTTGTTCTCTACACACTTTTGTCTCAAGTGGAGACAAGGGGTACACCTAGCATGCAACATGTGCTAATACAGCCGTCTGGGATGGGTCAGGCAAATAGCACCCTAAAAGTTCCTTTATCATTCCTGTGACTACCCAGCAGATCTACACTCCAGGCACAGATACCTGCTTGTTCGGGACTGCATGCTGGGTGGTGAGCGTTCCCTGAGCCAGGCTCTGTTCTGTAACCCCTGTGCCCATGACCACACCATTCAGGTCATTGAGTCTAATTGAACTGGCATTATCACTACATATGAATAGTGGATGACCAAAGGAAAAGGTGCAGGAATGTTTGCCTGAATGCACTCTTGAAGCAAATTGAGCCAAGGTTAAATGCACATGCATTGTTGTTTCATTTTTGTGAATGTCACACAACATATGGAGTCTAGCCATATGAGAAAATGTCTTTAAATGAAGGCTATGTCAGTAGTCAAATTAGATGTTTTGCAGGAAATTCTGCAGTAACTGCTGCTTGGTGAACTGGACTCTTTTTCTACTCTTAAAATGGAAAGATAAATTCAGAGATCAACTCCTCTACTTAAGTAGAATATTATGGGAAATGCACTGGAACAATCATTGGAGGATATCTGTCAGCCACCAGGTATTTTCTTCCTTTCCTGTCCCTGCCTGGTGTTGGGTTCTCTTTGGTGGTTGCAGGACTCTACTCAGTTGTACCTACACTAAATAGAAAACTCCAACTTTCCAGAAAAACTTTGTCAAAATACAGGCTTTCTGTTCCACATGAAAAGTCCAGCATTTTGAAATGTGCTTTGATAACACTTCAATATCAACAGAACTATTATTACACCTGTGCCAATTTAAAAACCAAAACAAAAAAAAGACTTTTAAAAAATATTGTAACAGTTTCTCAGACCTTTTCTAATGTTCCGTTCAAATTTATAATGCCAAATTGTAATACAGGAAAGTGCTGTAAAAATGAAATCAAAACTTGGAGGCTTAAACAAGTTGAAGTCAAAGTTTCAACGCTTTCACATAGAAAATGCTGTTGATGTTGTGTACCTGCAAAAATTTTAAAATTAACTTGAGTCTACTGTCCAGTAGAAAGATCTACCATCAGAAATGTTTTGTACTCATGACATTATTCAGAGCAAGCAGTTTCACATGCTCTAATGAGCTGTATGTGAAGACAGAAGACATGCACAACCAACAGTGCTTTTTCTCCACCCCATACTCAACAGAATGCAAATTAAATTCCATTATTTGCTTCATTTGCATCTTTGGGGGACAATAATATATGGTAAACATTATTAGTGCTTTACATTGACATCTGTCTGTGGAAGAAGGACTCAGAAGTTGGTCTTACCACAGGGTGTAAATTATCACTGACCTTCTGAAAAGAGAATCCCAGACTGTGGCTGGGAACACCAGGAGAGGGGATGTCCCTGCAGGCCAGCCAGTCTTTGAGAATCTTTTTTAATGCTCATTGTAAATCCTGAAGATGTACAGAAAACTTCAGTTTCTATGATGCTTTCTAAACCACGGGAATATATTTAACACATTAATAAATGGAAAAAAAGCCAAACAAACCCTAGGAACAATCCAGTTCCTGTCATCTCTCTTGATTTTTCACTTAGTAGACTTCTTTATGGATTAAAAAACTTTTTTTCTTATTCTTCTTGTAAAGAGTGTTCATTGAAGCTTGGCCAATAGATGGTATCACCCTTTCCAAAGTCTATGCTATGGGAGGCCTATGGAAGCATATCTGCTCAAGGCATTCATGCAAATTATTACTTACTGCCCTATATGCTCATAAATTAATAGCTTCTCTGTGGATGAAAAACAGAAATTAGACAACCATTAAGGTTGAACAATGTATAAAGAATATTAAATATTAATATATGAAATGAAAAAATATTGCAAGAGATATGAATAGATATGCCAGGAGCATAACAAGCCAAACCTAGGAATGTAAATAATAAAAACATGTTTTCAGCTAGATATTCTGGATGGTTTAGTATTCAAATTAAAGTTTGTTTTCCCATTCACTAAAAACAAAACAAAAAGTATTTACCGTTGTTGCCTTATTTGCATGAGAGTTCATTTTCCTCCTGTGAACAGAAACAGATCTTTAAGCAGAGGTGAATCAGGATGGAAAGGCCACCTTCTCATCAGTGTTTTTCAAGGAGCATTTCAGAGAGGTGTGGATGGCAGCTCTGCAAGTTCAAGAGCAAGAATACCCCTTACAATTTTAAGTGTTATTTGAATGAATAATTGCGAAGCTAGCTTGCGCATTTTAATGACTTGTGTCAGCAGCAACTATAAAATTGAAATGGAAATTGGATGAAGAGTTTACTTAATTGTAGGATAAGGTTGCCTGTTGCTAAAGTATTGCGGCTGACTGCATGTGTCACTTGTCTCCGGCAATGATGACTCTTGTTAGATCCCGTCAGAGCTATAGGATCTGTCATTTCACATGGTGCAGCAGCTGTAAACCATCATGTTAAAAAGACCTGATTTCTTTGTGGATCTAAGTTCATTTTTAAAATCCATTGTACTCTGGCCAGCTTCAGCTTATTTCTGCTAATTCTGAATTAAATACTATCATTCTGTGTCCCCATAAGAATTATTGCAAAGGTGCTCTGTAGGGATTTTGACCTTGACTGTAGATTGCTTCAGCCTGATCAGTCTTTGATTCAGCTTCCTGTTAGGTCCCTAGGCGTGACAAGTGCACCCATTATAAATATACATTCAGTGAAACGTTGGATGGATCATGCCCTTGTTTCCATAGACTGATTTTATACAATGTCATTTAGCTATTATGATGTTCATTTCCAAGATCCCAGGCTGGACTGTATCCCAGGGTACCACCCAAGAACCGTAGAGCCATTCCTGCCTAAACCCTTGGTGCAAATCCTACCAAGGTACAACTTTTAAATTGTGCACATATAGTCGTATGGGCTTTGCTTTAGATAGGGTACTGAATCTGGGCTGTTCCCATGCTGTAAGCTGTTCTGTGGGATTCATAGGGATGAGAAAACAGTAAGGAGGAATTTGGTATATCTGGAGTAGGCAGAAATTGTTTCTCACGATAGTCCTAAAACAGTTTAGTGAACATAGATATCTGAGGATTTCAGATCCAGATACTTGGTTTAATCAACACGTGCGCACACACACACACACACACACACACAGACTCAGAGCACACCCTGCCTCAGAAAATGATTAATTGCTAAAGCTTTTGATTAATATCTACCATGGAAAAATCCCAACCTGCATCTTAGAAAGGAAATCTTAGTTCTGCCTGCAGTTTGAAAAAAATCCGAATCCTGACTACACTTCAATGCTGGTAGGAAAAATGTTTCAAAATGACTGCTGTATTTTTATAAACCACAATAAGCACACAAGGCAAGATACCAATCCTTCTAAAGGCACATGAGAGTAAAGTCTAGCTGTCATAGTGCTTGGGGCTGTGTCCAACATCGAGAAAATCCAAAATAACATTGCGCAACTGTACTATCAGACATAAGGTCAACCAGGTTCAGCTCCAAAGGAGGTGGCATCTGTTACCTACCTCATGTTTTAGTAAATAGTCTGGTTTTTATGTGACAAGTGCAAACACAGATACAAATTAATGGGAAAAGAAAAGCCCCAATTGTCCATTTGTGTCACATTGCAAACTGCTGGGTGAAAAACAGCCCAGCATCATTTAATCATCCTGTTTTCCCTATCCTTTTTCACTCATTACATTCATTACTGGTCACAAAAGACTGCTCACAAAACAGCTAGTGATTTTAATTTAATGCATCCTTTCTAAAACCTGCAGGGAAATTAAAGGAGGGAGCAACCTGGAGAGGGCTGGGGAGCAGGAGGGGGAAATGGGGCTTGGCACATCTGAAGCTTTAAATGCTAATAGTCAAACATTTCCCAAATAGATCTGAGCTGACCCTAAACACATTGGGAGGGCTTAACTCATTAGTTTGCAAATTGAGTCAAATTGACACAAGGAGTTTCCTAGCAGTGCCTTTAAATCTCTGATGGAGGCTGGTGAGTGACCTCTCAATCTGACAGGCCAACAGTTGCCAAGCCATCTCAATATCACAAAACCCAATAAAACAAACTACCCAGGCAGATCACCAGGGGCTGGTGCTGTTTTTTTTCCCCTCATTATGCAAAAGGTTGTTGTCGCCACCTCCACCTAAATTTACAGGCATCATTGATTTACAAAGAAATAACTAAATAAGAGAGCAGTAACCAACAGATCTGTTAAGGACAGGTTGTAATATTTGGGAAACCTGACAATATTTAGTTGGGGATGTAAAGGCCCATGGAGCACAGCTCACCTGGGGGACATAGCTCTAGCAAACACCCTTCCAAATTGTTCCATGCTAACCAGTATGGGGGCCTTGCTGGCAGATTTGCTTTTTCAAGTCCTGTTTCCTCATCTGCTGAAATCAATAGAAAGGCTCCCACCAACACCAGCAGGGTGAGAAGAGAGAAATATGTACTGTGAGGAGGGCTGAAAGAGGCTGTGCTGGCATGAGCACAACCCAGGACAGGGCACAGCTCACTGCGGCCAGAAGAACAGGAGTTATCTCCTGAACAAGGTGTTCACACTGGGGTGTCTGCCCAGGAGCTGGGTGCCTACGCTGGCAGAGCCTGGGGAGCAATTGCTCTACCCCAACAGAGGTGCCTTCCTCCTCCTGAGCTCCCCCAACCCCACTAACTGGATCGCCAGCAGCTGCCATGGGAGCCTCAGCACCCAGCTCACTCCATGCTCCTGTACGCTCCTTTGCCTGAACCCAGATGTCCTGGGTGGCAGCACACAGCTTTCTGCTTTGCCAGTCCCTTCTGTGAGCTATTTGCCTCCTCTTGTAGAAGAAGATGCTTCAGTCACTTGCCACCTGCTTCTGGCTAGAAGTGATGTAGGAAAAAAATGATGCCCTGTTCCCACAGAAGAACTCCAAAAGACGTTGATGGCTCCACTATCTACCACCGGGAAGAGGTTTTGGTGGCTGATTTTGATAGCAGATTGTCAAGGATGCATCACAACAAAAGTGTAAGACTTCTACTTAGTTTTCAAAAATAGTATCACAGCGACCTGGGGGAATTAAAAAACCCAAACACAAACAGATTACAAAAATGTGAAAGATCTATTTATATATGAGTTTAATGTCCAAAGCACACAGAGTAAAAGTCATCCAACACACTACGGTCCAAGTCTGTTGGTCTTGATTCAACTTCCAAGTCACTTAGCTTGGAAATCGGTCTCAGTGGGGTTTTTTTCTCTTTTTCATATTCAAAGTGTGGTTCTGGTATTTTACTCAAGACTCTTCAGAAGCACCTTCTACTCCCATCTGTCAGAAAAGTGTCTGCTGTGATGCCCTAGTCAAGTAACTCACAAGTTACCAGTTAAACGCTCACTTGTAACCGTAATCAAGGAATGAAGGCAAACAGCCTGGGGAGACCAATTAAGCCCTGTGGTTCTTTTGACAGACCATGTCCTAAAGTACAACCTGTTGAACACAAAAGGGAAAAATAGGTTCTTCAGAAATATTCCTCTGTGTCCTAGCACTAAGGATATGAATACAGGAAGTAATTACTGCTGGCTAGTTCAAGTGTGAGTGTGCCTCAAAGCTGGCTCACTTTAATTGCGTCTCTCCTCACAGTACATTTGCCCTCTCAAGGCTGGCTGTTTACTCCTCATTTATTTGCTGAGGAGGGAACTCTCTCACATGTACCTCATGCTAAGAACTAGTGTACTGGCAGTTATTGCAGGGCAGCTGACTTATGCAAGTTTACAACTTCTCCTCCCTCACAGTAACTTCTTTGTGTGACTATCCCATAAACCTAGAAAATTAATTTAGCAGCAAAAATAGGGGCAGTGAGCTAAGCCTAATAAAGGACTTCAGCACTTCCACACCTAACTGCCTGCCCAGTGTGGAGACCAGAGCCCAGGTCAGGAGTCCAAAATCTCAGCTCAGTGTCACCATTGCATCCAACAGTGAGTACCTTGGTTTGTCCTGTGGGTAGCTCAGTATTGCCAGTGAGTGACCACAAATCATTCCTTCGGTGCTGTAGCATGAACTGTGTTCCCTTTAGCCTGACTATTTACCCAACAGAATTATTCTGCAATGCAACTTCTTTTTGTTATCCTGGCTGGAGTTCCTGCTTCCTCCTAAAAATTAATTGTGATAAATAACTGGACACAATTTGCCTTTTGGGGGGTGGAGGGAGGGAAGGCCATAGAAAATGAGATGTTGAACACTTTAGTCTGCTCTGCCCCATCTTGCTCTCCTTTGCCTTTTTACTAATGGGTGTTATAGTTCCTTTTCTTTTTATTTCTGTTGTTTTTGAGAACTTCTTTTGGTCGCCTATGTCCCCTGCTAATTGAAATGCATTTTGTATCTTAGTTTTTTTGATTTTATCTCTGTCATATAACCCTCAGTTTGGTGGGAGAATTTTAACAAGGGGGTTTCCAAGAGGCTTTGCAGCTTCTCCTGCCAATGCAGTAAACCATTGTGTTGTAAACACATCCAGGGCTGCCTGATGATTGTGGGTTATTGTGCTCCTCATACTAATTACCCTCTATAGGGAGAGTGTGCAGAAACATTGTGAAGACCTTGTCTTCTCTTCCTCCGGCTTTTTGTTCAATTCTCACATCCTCGGCATCTAGTTTTTTGCCACTCCTCAGCATCTCAGGCATTACACAGTCCTTTTTGCCTGCCTCCTCTTTTGCAACAAATGTGGCGCCTGTTTTCTTAACTTCCTTTTCCTGCTGAAACACCCGAGGCCTCCTCTCATACTCGTTGCCCTTTTATGCTCTGTTTCTACCTCTCCGATGCCTGTCTTGTAAAACAACACCTGGTATAAATACAACATTTCAGGTGTGGTCTTTCTTACAAGTTTCCAGCTGCTGCCAGGCAAGAATTTTATTTCCAGGTTCAAAACTGCTCAGTTCTTGTATTGGATTGTGTTCAGTGGTACAGCAGCTCTGCTGGAATCCTCATCCTGGTCATCCAAGGAAAAATCTTCATGTCCGTGCAAACACACTCAGTCACCATTTGCTGCAGCAAGGTACCCTTTGCACACAGTTACTTCTATTTGCCTTTTAGACTCTAGGCATGTTAGCTATTCACCCAGTTTTTCTGCTGTAGCATCCCTCACATTATGGTTCCTGCTGTAAGATACAATAACAACTGTTAATCTGCTGAGTGACTGAACTAGAAGAGCTGCTTTACTTGCATAGCTGGGAGAAGCGCTCTCAATGTTTGAAAACCCACTTCTCCACATGGATAAAATTAAACCGGTGGGAAGAAGCTTTTGTACTAGCTTTTAAAATTTTAGACTTCTGAGATAAATCAAGGCCCCAGCCATGAACTTTCTTTTTGAGATAACCCCACTAATTTGACAAAAGAGTAGCCCATGCCAAGGGCACTAAATGAAACCCCGTCATGTTTTCAATGGCTCCTTCAGCCCCCAGAAACATTGCCCAGCCCCCAGGTACAGCGACATGCCTGAGTCATGGCCTGGTGCCATCCTGGGAAGGATCTGGTCATTTGTCTCTATCCTACTCTCTGCCTTTCCCCATCTCCAGCTCTGGGGAAGGGCCTCCACAGCACCCACCACAGCAAAGAGCCAATGCAGTCAGGGTGAGCTGATGCCTGGAGACTTTATTTAAAGGAGGATGAACACAAACACCCCCACTGCAGAGGACATTTTTGACTCCCTAGCCTGGATTGTGAGGTCTGGGAGAATATGGGCTTGATTTCTGTCTCACTGGAGAGAGGTCAACTTCGTTGAGAGTTCGAATGGTGGAGTTTGGAGGTAAAATACCCTGCTGAATGCTGACAGGGATGCCTGATTTTTAATTGTTTTTACATGCAGGAGAGTGGAAATTGCTAATATAACATGCAAGAACACCTTCTGTATTTCATTCTTTGTGGCAGGTATTAAAAAATCAACAAAACTTTAAAAAAAATATGTACACATTTAACATCTGTTATCTCTTTTCTAATCCTTTAAATCCCTTAATTTACTCCAAAGTTGTTTAAACTGTTATCAACCTCTTTTGAGGGCTCTACATCTTAATCACAACTATATGACAAATATTTGATGATACAGTAGCATTTGGCAAATACTTAGGACTCAAATGATAATACCAAAATAGAGGTTTCATATGATTACAGAGACTAAGGGATTAGAAATTAGATTTAAATGGGTCCAAGGGGCAGATTCAAAGACTTCAAACATCTTTTTAAACATGCCATGGTTTGAAAAAAATTTTCTAAAATGAATTTGCCGATGATCTCTCCTCCAGAAAAATTCTATCACTTCATCAAGCTTATTTATTTATTTAAATTGCCTTTGAAGCTCTTTTATTTAAAGGAAAAAAAAAATAGTTCAACTTCACACAAGTGGAAAAATAACACCCATGTAAAACCTCAGTGGGAACTTTCTCTCTTTCTCTTTCATGAAGAGTAGTCATATCCTCAGAGCTGATTTTGAGTTTTGTGGTAAATTGATCCTCTAGGTAAATCTTTCTGAGAGGGACTGAAGCACTGAGAAATGACACATAACGACAAGGTTGGGTTTTGATCTCCATGTTGAGGCAGTGAGTTTGAGAATAATCCAATGGAGCATCCACAGGGTGACTGGCTCTCAGCAGTGACTAATCCCAGTGGAGGTCCAGTGCTCAGTGCGGTTGCCCACACATGGATGAGCAGTGCCATCCAAAGTGTCCAGCAAGTCCCCGCGGGGCTGGCAGGTACGTGGCACCTCATGGAGACCTGTGACCTGGTGTAGCCTTGTCTGGCCAGCTGGTGCCAAGTTAGAGTTACAGACTTGATCTCCCTCAGCAGGACTCACCAGGCTAAGGCACTGTGCTGATGTGACCATATCACTGCCATTTCTAGAGGTGCTCTTCCTGGAGCTGGCTTGAGCACCCTTCACCATGCTGAAGGATGCACTGTGGACTCACTGAGTCAGGAAATCATTGTTCCAGGCTAGCACATCTCCTCATCTCCCTTTTTCCCAGGATGAGACAAGGTTGGGTCTGAACTTGTGGGATGCTCATTATCTCCAGGAGCTGCTGAGCACATTTAAGATCAGGTTCTGCAACAGTTTTAAGCTTCCATTCATTATTTTTTTCAATCCCGAGTTAGATTTTGGCTAGGTTTGTGCCTGGAGCTAACTCACTAGAGGTTCAAATGAACACTGGTGCCAGAAGAAGGGAGGGGAAAGGAATGCACAGCCCAGGGTGGGGAGGGAGGGTGAATCACCTCATCCCGAGCCACCATGCAGCAGCACCCTCTGAGGACAAGGGGTGCAAAACATTGTCCAGAAAATCTTTCGCATTATGGATACTGGAGACTAAAGGCATTAATTTTTCTTACTGTGTTTCAGTTTATGACACTGATCATCAAAGCAAGCCCGTAACCAAACATAGCAACCTCTGATGCAAGCTCCACTGTTCCTCTCCGACAAAAGATTCCAAATAGGGAGAAAGTGCCAGGAAAGCTTGCTGAGAGAGGGGCAGAGAGCAACATTGCTTTATTCTTTTGGGAGGAGGGTTAGCGGCTGAACAGGAACAAACCCCATGTTGTCAGGGACCTGTGGACAGCATGCTATGAGAGGCAGGAGGCCAAGACAGGAGGACTAATGCTGGGGATGCTAAGCATGCAGGTGTTGTGCTAGGCTTCAGCACTGATGCCTACTCTTCCTCTTTGCTTCACTCCATTGCCATCAGCTCCAAAACAGTATCAGTGAGCAACCCTCACGGATCCCAGACCCCCAGAAATCCTGCAGGGAATGTGCAGGGATCCAAGGAGAAGTATTAGCATGTTGAGCAGTAGAGCATGTTTCTAATTGGATTTCTGCTTGGACTAGGACTATAGGGGAGTATAGGCCTGTGCCCTTGAGTCAACTCTTCCTACCATGCCTTTTTCCACCCCAAAAGTCTGGTAATGTAATCATCACTTGAAAGGATTTATGTACTGGGTGGCTACTACTCTCTAGGAGTTTTAGTGGGTTTTTTCCCATCTTTTTCTGCTTTGATCTCCCTGCACAAAACCTTGAAATGGAGAGTGATCACATAATACCAAGAACACAAGAAATACCACTGCCTGTAGATGAAATAGCACTTAATACAACAGTGATCTGAAAGAGTATATTTAAATTACATTTTATCAGCATTGAAACTTCTGTCTTAGAAAAGGGGAAAACCAGTCTTTGCTGGGTGTGTGCTCTGAATAGGAAAGTCAGGAGTTTATGGATTTGAGAAGCTCTTTTGCTAATGCTTTGACTGATGCTGAGAACACTATAAAAAAGAAAAATCTTGTGAGCGAAAGACAGACTGGCTTTCGTTCCTGCTAACACATCTTCCATCATCTCCAAACAAACTCAGCTCAGGTGTCTTGGTCTACTATAAACTTCAGAGGCAAAGTTTAAGAAACAAGATGAATTCAAAAGAGTTTGTGTTGTCAGCTACAAGAGTAAAAAAATGTTATCGGCTGTTTAAGCACTGCTGACTAATGTATATTCAAAAGCAAATCAACACAGTCGCACCCACTCTTCAAGCATCAAGGAAACCAGATGAGACCAGTGTCTCAGAGATATGGTGTCAAAAGATTTTTTTTTTTTCAGTCGGTGGATGGAAGGGGAGAATCGCATTAAAATGTAATGTTTGTCAATGGCAGTGATAAAAAAAGAAAACTTCCCCGGCCATTGCTGGCTGCCGCATGCAGCAATCTGAATACATTGGTAATGTGAGGGACTGATTAGTCCTGTAAGGCTGCCTACAGGTTAGCAGGCCTCATTTCAAATCTCTGACAGCAATATGTGTCGTTTCATGCTTCATCCTCATTCCCCATGTTCAACACAAACCGGGGTCACTCTATATATGGAAATCACTGTCTTCAGGGCAAAAAAATTAAAAAAGGTGAGATTGCCGCTTTAACCTCACTGGCCTCAGAAAATATGTTTTAGTCTGATACATTATACTAGTAGGAATTATTTATCAAGAAGATACAAGCTCGATATTTCAGAAATAATGAGATGTTCTGGTTTTGCAGCTGAAATTTTATGGTCCAGAGAGCATCAGCTATGAATCCAGAGAATGAAGTAAACTCGCAATGAATGATACACAGCATGCAGCTGAAGTAAAATGGCTGTGCAAAGGGTAATATGAAAGTTATAACACAGTGCAAAGCTCACTATGTCTAAAGTGCCTTTGTTGCCAGAGACAGATGTTTCGAAGACAGTGCAGGCACAAAATGCTTGCAGCATTTATTGAGGGAAGTTTTGCCCGGGAACAGAATTGCCCGATGAGAAACTTTAGTTGTTAGTCCTCAAATCCTGCAGCTTAGAAAACCTACTGAAGAATTCACAGCAAGACAATTTGAGAGCAAAAATACAATGTTCAAGTACTTGTTATGGCAGAGATTAGTGAGGCTGCAGCAAAGGCTAGAGATTTACTCTTAGTATGGAGTGGATTTTCACTCGTACCTTCATTTTGCTAGGACAAAAGCAGGTGTGTAAATCTGTAAGTGTCATTTTATACCACTGTTTCCTAGCAAATGTCCGTGATTTGAATGAGATGGTGAGGGAGCTATGTCTGAGTTCAATATACTTTTATCTGATTTTCTTTAGTTTGTTTTCTTGTCTGATCAAACAAGCTGAGCAAAGGACTTCCATTTGGTCTTTTTTTAGTCTTGGGTTAGGGTTCAGCAGAAGTATTTAAATGTCAGACACAGAATCAGTTACCACATACATACTGCCATCCAAAGTAATTAATTCATTTGGCATGGTTTGTGGGGATTATAAACTCCATGTGACCTAATGTGGACAGGAGCACAGCCATGAGGAGCCATAGTCAGCGCTTGCAACTGACTGCATCCCTACAAGGCCAGCTGGCAGGTGTTCTGTAGCTACCACAGGTAGCAGGGCTCTGGCCAGGGACTCATCCCTGGCAGTGCCATAGAGTCCTGTCCTTGCATCATCACCAAGCCCTCTCCCACGCCTGCTTCCCTTTCTGCTGGCACAGGATGGGTAGCAGTTTATGATCTCCTTTCTAGTGTTTTACCATCTGTAAAATTAAAAAAAAACAAAAACAAAAACAAAAAACCCCATAAATTTTCATAGGATGCTATCTACCATTGTTCAAGTCAGTTTTTACCTGACAGTGCTGGGGAGCTAATCTGAAAAAAGAGAAGGGGTATCATACCAAAAACTAAGATCATTGCAATATGCAACCCAATGACCTGAGAAAGAAACACAGTGAGTGGCTTCTCTCTTTCATTTCAGGCTCTTCAGGATCATTTCCAAGCTCCTCTTGGCTACAGGAAAACACTGTTGCTTCCTCTGGAGGTGGGAGAATAAGTCAGTCTTTGAAAACCAGGGACCATCTCAGCCACCAGCAGTTTTGGGTTACACTGCACATGCTGGTGAACACCCAGGAGCAGCACTACCTGAGCAGCACATCCCCCTCCCAACAGTAGGGTTTGTCTCATGGACCTCAGGGTAAGATTCACCACAGGTATCTGGGGAGAGGGTGATGAGATGGTGGTGATGCAGAGGATGGTGAGCATCAATGCTGCCTAAAATCCAGACTTCATCTAGATTTCTATCAGCCACTGAAAAGAGAGGCTGATGATAAGTAAGAGGGAACTAAGAAAGGAACAATAAACCAAATACTTTATTTGTGCTGCAAAACGTGTTCAGTCTGTCAATTTTAGCTAGTCTAACCCCCCAGGAAGGCTCCCTTTTGCTGACACAGGACAGGCCCATGATACAGCATTGACAAGGAGCTGGCACTCAGTTATGTAGAAGCAATAGTGTCACTTTGGGCACCATGAAATGTCCCAGATGGCCTCCAGCTGTGTCTCCAGAAGCACATGGGTCTCTAGTCCTGTGCTATCTCCTCCAGCCCATGCAGAAATGTGGGATACCTGGTGTATTTCATAGCCACTGAATCCTTCACCAGAGAAAACGTGTGCTGTGGTTAAACTTCTTACTTTTCAGGTCTTTTTATTCAGCATAAATATTTAGCAGTTCTTAAGTCTGTGCAAAGATCGTAAGACTGCAACACAACAGACCCAGGACAATGTAAACATGATGTGGTATTTTAAATCATCTAGTTACAGTCCATATCCTACGCAGATCTGCGCTGGTGCTACAGCTGCCCATATCCAGACCATTCCCACGTGTGTTCCCAGCCTCTGGCATCCATTTCTGTACTCCTGTCTTCAGACCTACTCTACATCCACAGTGCCTCCAAGCCAGATTCCTCTTCACAGAACCCTGGAAATCAGAGCAGTCAGGTCTGGATGCACAGAGACAGCTTTTCTAAGAATGCACAAGGTTTCAGGGCTGAGACCTTTCACAAATTGCAGCGTTTCTTAACTTTAGTTGCAGTACATGTGTCACCAGAGGAACACAGCTCCTTAGAGCTGTTCTGGAAGATCTTCTCATCGACACAGAGCTTGGACCGAGAGATACTAACGAATAATGAGAAAAAGCAGAGTTTAATGTCAAATTATTCTAAGTGTAATTCAACCCTGTTTCATATGACTTAATCCAGGGTAAAACAGATCAAGAAGTGCATCTCCACTTTGTTTCCACTGTCAATACACTCATAGCAAGCAAAGTGTAAATCTTACGTGACTGCTAGAACTCTATGTCTATAAGGTGGGTTCAGGACATACTTTTGAATACCAGTTAAGAAGAACCTGCATCTCTTCCCACTCAATGGCTATGACAAGCTCTCTTTTATTGTGCAAAAATTAATGGGTTGAATAGCAGGCCAATATCATTCAACATGGGGTAGTTTATCACAGAGGGCAAGCCACTGTAGACCACCATGGCAATGCACAGAATCACCCACCAGTTGCTCCAGTTCTGGAAAAAAGTTTTGTTACTGCTCTGGCTTTCACAGCACTGACTTCTTGGAAGAACAAACATTCTTCTCAAAGAAGGATTTCAGGTCTGTAGGTGACTTGGGCCTGAAAGACCTGGTAAAAAGTAGCATAACATGATGATAATAAGGCATCTATTGTCCTGTGGACCTGCTTCTGGATTTCTTATTTCTAAATGTGTATCCTCAGTGCAGAGGTTGAACCACTTCCTGAGTAAACTGAAGTAAATCGGGCACTCAGTCTCTGCGTCACTTGTGATTGTATATACAGCTGGGATGCTGGGAGTGCAAGCAAGGACTGAGATTATGTATTTAAAATGGATAACTCTGTTTCAGATTTATCATCCTTTTAGGCACCCAACAGTTCACCCCAGTCAGGAATCCAAATGCAGTGTCTTTTTCACTCTGTCAAAGTGGGGGAGGACAGAATTCCAGAGAGGACATTCAACCTGTTTAGCATCCTAGCCTGGCTATCTCTACTTGGTGGGTGACCTCAGATGATGTGAGTGTGGGTCCCCTCCTCTCTGTGAAGCCTCTTTGTTTTACCCAAGTACTGTGATGCTTGTTCAAACCCATCCAGTCAGCAACGCCAAGATGACACCACCTGTAAGTATGAACCACGTGGGTCTAAAAAGAAATGGCTTAATATTACTGTCACATGCTTGTCCAGCTACAGCTGATAGCAATATTCTTATTGCTGGTAAGTACATTGGGATTTGGCCCTAACAGCTGACACAGACAAGCACAAAGTTAATTTTGACACTGAAAGAAGAAGAAAAAAGAAAAAAACATGTACAAAATCATGACAAGAGGAAGGGAAAAAGAAGAAGAGTTCATCTGAAGGTGACTGAATGCCATTTCAGAGCTGTTGGTTGTTCTTTGGATCAGACTTGTGTATTTTACTGTATTACATTTTCTTCTTATTTTGAGTCCGGATTCTGTGCAACATTTCTGCAGAAAAAAATGCATTTGTGAAATGCTGATTTTCTGCAATTAGTTTCTGATTTTTCAAATTTGTCCTTCACTCCAAGGCTTTTGAGCCTCCATCAAGCAGCATTTTTGAGAGACTATGGGAAAAAAAATCCTTACAAAACAAAAACAGTATTTTCAGAATTCCACTCTACTGCTTTCAGACTATTTCCATCAACCCTCTTATTCATTTTGATTTATTTCCATCCATAAGCAGACTAACGCTTTTCTATGCTTTTATTGTTCTTCAAGAATAGGCCTTCTATTGGAGAAAAATAATGTCTCTACGACCACCACTTTGCTCAATGCAGATCTTCATTAATCTGCAGCCACAGTACAGGCTTTTAGCAGCAAGCACTTTTGATGGGAATTGAATTTGATACTGCATTATGGTTGTAGGGCTTCTCACAATAGACTGTGTTCTTTTCTGTGTCTGTGCACAATCAGAGAGACCCAATTAAATAATTTGGTGCAATAATGGAGAACAAAAGAGTATGAGGGCTTAAAGTGAGGGCTTCAGCATTTGTATTCTCCCTTTTCTGTATCATGTTAATTAATTTGCCTGAAAACCAAAAGAAAGAACATAATGTGAAAAGCATAGCTCATCTACAACATGGAGGCACTTTAAATGCAGATACCATACCAAATCAACATGTAACAAAGGAACATTCTTTGCATTTCCATAAGAAAAAAAATAAAATAAAGTTGCCAGATAATGTTGAGTGGTCCTGGTTGCGGCCACTGGAAATAACAGTAGCTATTTGGGGGGGAAAAACCCCAAGTATTAAGGGCAGGATAATACTTTGTGCCCCTGTGGTAACATCTACAAATACGCAGTTTTGAAGCCTAATTGGTGGGTGGACAATGACTGGACTCAACAGAGACAGAGATCTCAATCTTTCTGGGCCTTTAACATTTTCTTTTATATTCTGGGCTCGATTCTAGTCTATTCTTCCCATAAAATAGCTCAAAGCAGACACTTCCAGAGAAGTCCAGCCCCTGCTCCTCTGTTTGATTTAGAAACTCTTAACAGTATTTCCGTGGGCACTAGGGCAGTCTCTGCTCTGCTGTCATTCCAGTCTGCAACTGAGTTTATCCAGCAGAAAAGATCCATTTACCCCCTGCTGAAATAAATACTGTGGCCCAGCAGTCCTGCAGTCCTTATTTGCTCCTTGGAGCCTGGAAGTTGAGGTCAGTGAGCTGAGATTATTTGCAGCTTGGATGACAGGAGCTATGCTGCACTCTGCAGTGCTAACTCCTCTGTAGTCCCCCTCTAAAGGCAAACCACTAAGATCCATAAAACCAGCAGTTACACATTTTTCCTGTAATATATCATTTAAACTATTCGTTGTTTGAAGCCCTAAAAGATGCAAACCTGAGGATTATTCTACTGTCATTTGTTCATAAGTAAGTAGAAATTTACAGAGCTGTGATCCAATTGCATACATTATTATTAACTGTTAAATACTACTTTAGGGATATTAGGGGGAACAATTTACCTAAAGGTTATGGAACTTATTTCACAATTTATTAATGAAAGCTATTGCATCTGGGTAAAAATACTATCACAAACTGGGACTTCAAACTGGTTTAGAATTTACACAATTAAGTATTTTAAAAGTAGAGAGATGTAT
The DNA here is from genome assembly GCF_003259725.1 of Athene cunicularia. NCBI lineage: Eukaryota > Metazoa > Chordata > Aves > Strigiformes > Strigidae > Athene > Athene cunicularia. Next base: position 54,404,585 of record NW_020799091.1, on the reverse strand, counting down.
GTTTTAGCTAGGTAAAACTTGCATCTTTCTAGCTGGAAAAGCTAGAAAACTTCCCAGCATCAGCCCTGTTGTATCCTCCCGCCGCCACAGAACAGCTTAGTTCAGGGTCTGAGCTATACAGCAGCTTTGTAACTGCAGCTGTCAGGCTACCTGCATATCACACATCCTATTGAAAGTATTGAAAATGATCACCACATCACCTCTCATCAAGGTGTATCACATTCCTTTGCTGCTACAGTGCCATACTTCCCAGTAGAGATGTCTTTTTTATATCAACATTCCTCCTGAATATTACTTGTGTGGACAAGTTACTAGAATGAAACCTGGGTGGGAGGATCTGGAGGTATCACAAATGGCTAAGATATTTGTGGATTTTAACCATTGCAGTTATCTGTGCATTTCCAAACAACTCTTTTTTTAGAAGATAGGGGTCTTATCTTCCTTCCTTCTCCTTAAATTTATTAAATATATCACAACAACAGTGTGAGGCATTGTTAATCACCATTTGTTCTCAAGATCAACTTTTCTGGGAAACACCACCACCAGCCATCCTGGATCAACGGGATCAACGGGAGGCTGCAGCCCTGCTTATCAGACTGTTTGGTAATATGTATGAGTTATCATGACACGTGTTGTTCATTTCAGTAGGTCTTTCAGCCCATAATTAAAATATATGAGGCTTACAGTTGTTATGTTTCTACTTCCAGCATGGGGACATGAAAACAGAATGTGTCCTCCTTGGATCTTAGCAAGTTACTTCTGATCCAACATTTAAAAAAAAAAAAAAAAAAAAAAAAAAAAAAGCAAAGAAAAAAAAAAGCAAGCATTTCTTCATACTCTCAGTTAATTCAGTCTAAAAGTGTCACACTTATTCAGCAGCAGTTAAAATAGGCTGTGATGAGAGCATGACAATTTCCAGCTAAACTAGAGGATAATTAGAAATGCCCCGTAGCAGGCAAGTCAGTGCTTCAATTTATTTGCTGTTTATTACCAAGTCCCTGCCCCTTGGGTGTAATGACTGTAAAGCAGCACCTGCAGCTTCCCAGTGTTTGATTTAGTGCTGTAAATGGTGCTCAGAGAGTAGATTAAGCTGGAATGTGATCAAACCTTATTTGCAATCCGATTATACAAACTGCTCCTTGCACTGACCAGATTGAAGTAATTTCCCTATAGAAACGTTACACTCACTTTGGTGTAAAAATGATTAACATTTGCTGACTGTAGGTCAGCCTTTCACTTCCAGTGTAATTCTTTATCAGGCAGGATGCCCATCTTTTTCTTGTGTTTGCCACGTTTGTGTACCGCACGGTATTTAACCAATGGATATAATCAACCCCCTTTTTTTTTTCAGGTCTTGTTGATGAATGATTGTAATAAATAAGCACTCCAGCATAAGCAGATTAAACCATTTTTTTCCCCATTTGATTGTTCAGCAGTATTGACATGCTTAATGATCTAACAGAGAACGGCTACAGAATGAAGAAATTTCCATATTTTACTGAAAACGGCTATTGAGGTATTTATAAACAAACAGCCAGTACACACGGGGTGTTTAACTTCAGTATTGGATAGGATTGCTGGGCACCCACATCAATCCAAGAACTAACCTGCATTTCTTTCAAAAAGTGCCTAAATACTCACTGCCACTACTAATCCTTTCACTCTTAAATAATCAGCAACATAAGGCTTCTTGGTTCCCAGTAGCTTTTTTTTTTTTTTTGCACCATATCAGGAATTCTGGATGTGAAAACTGTTTCTCAGACAATTAGCCTCTGGTAATGAAATGCAACCAAATATATTCTGCACACTGAAAGCAAACACTTGGCTCTCCACATAGTTCTGTGACAATCAAAGAAATATTTTAGCCTGAAATGCATTATCAAGCCTGACTCAAATACCAGCAATAACATGTTTTGTTGTATAACATTTTAAAGCTGATTTTCTACAGATGTTTTAGCTGTAACCCTTTAGAGACCACTGTCCTGAAGGTTTCACAGATCACAACATTCCCTTCACACCCAGTCTCCTGAGCTGGGAGCTGGGAGAATATGGCTCCTGCCCCACTCAACAGACTTCAGAACGAGATTCCCAAAGTGCTTTGCAGTATGTACCCGGTACAGTCATGCAGGCACCTTCCAGGAATCCCCAAATACACCGTGCAATCTTTTGCTGTCAGATAGCCCTGTTCACCTGGTTACAGACAGCAATTTGCTCCCACTCAACTCCTGTGCCAAGGCTGCGCTAAGGCAGTGCCACGTTTGTCCCAGCACAGCTCAGAGGGGCCACATGCAGGTTTCTCTGACATCCATATCTTCTGGCTGTTTTTTCTGATACCTGAAAGATTAGAATTAAGTCATGCCAAAAATATCCGTTTAACTTCAGCATTTTTAAGCTTCCTGTACGACAAGCATTGAGGAAATTAACATCTGCAAGACAGTAGGCTGAGTTATGGGTTTATTTATATGCCTTTAATTTTACTCCCTGATTGAAAAGAAAGAAAATTGGGTCCTGATGGATCTCTCTGTCAAAGTCAATTTTATCCCAATCCCACTGGAAAGAAGTCAGATCCTTCCACCCATTGAGAGGGTGTCAGATCAGCCCATTACCTTACAAACGGGGGGCTTTTTTTCTGTTCATTTTCTGAGGATTGCAGCAGTCGCCTGTCACAGAATACAAGAGCTGAGTTTCATGAGAACAACTGGTCACAACAAAACAATTTGTAATAGAAGTTTTCTTTGGGTTTTTTTCAGCAGCAATTCACTTTCCTTCGAACAGAGCTGCAGATAGGAGCATGTCACATAGGTGTATGAAGATGCTGCACTAAGAACTTCATTCATAAAGACAGCTCCTCATCATAAGGCTAAGTATTTTGATGGCCCTGATATGAAATTTCATTGCTTAGTGTTTCACAAATGAAGCTCCTTACCTTCTGGCTCTGTGCGATGTCAAAAAGAAAAAATGAATAGTTGTTCTGGAGCTCTTACAGGGGGAAAGCTGGAGACATAATGACACCCCGATTTCCCAAGTCTTACTGAGTGGGCAGGCAATGTAAAGCTTGTCTGTATGGAAAGCAGGATTGAGGTGACAGGGCTCTTATGCAGAGCAGCACGACGGGACCAGCATCAGGGTAAGTAGGAAACGGCTCACTATTTAAATGTTTGTAGCAACGATGTGGAATTGTGTGATGTACAAGTTTTTCTAGCTCACATAGATTGCAAAAATGTATTTTAAGAGACTTCTGCAGACCATTTATAGGTTGAATGACTCCCTAAACATAGGAGATACATGTTCTGGTTTTGCTGTTTCTTCATCTTAATTCTTTCTCTGACCTTTTATTTCAGTTAATCAAAAAATATTGTGGTTTTTTTTGTTTTTTTTTTTTTTTTTTTTACCACGATGCACGTGCCTTTTTGAGTTCGTTTCATTGGGAAGTATAGACAGACTTGAAAATGATCATGCTGGGACCTGTCTGATTTCAGTAGGAACCTGTATGTCTGTGTGGGGATGGGATGTAAGAGTCCAAGCATCTGGACCCAGCAGCCTTCACTGAGAGAAAATGGGACTTCTGTCTTGGTGGTAATAAGTCTGAAAAAGGATCTCAGAAATTGTCCCCAATTCTAGCAAACTATTGTTTTTCTAAGCTAGAATAGGGGAAGGTAGGCCATGTTTGGGAATGCCAAGTTTTTCTAAGTTTGACATTTATTATAGAAAAAATCTTACGCTCAATAGCATGGCAATACAGACTGCCACGTTAAATTTTCCTGCTGTGTTTTTTCCTCTGTTGTGTCAGCTGTCTCACAACATCCCGCTTCTGCAGCCTTTTCCTATGTGTTTTGTCTTTATTTATTTAGGCCAGCAAATGAGATTTTGCAGTTCTAACAACAATCCCCAGGGCCTGGTTATGGCTGAGGAACAGCTTGTCTTTAATTTGTACCTACCCTTCCAAGGGAGTTCGAGAAAGCCTCAGGAGGTTGTGTCAGGGGGAGGGAGCTGCTTTTCCCAGGGGACTGCCTCTTCCATTACCCTCTCACTCACTCCGGCAGCCAGCAAGGTTGGAAAGTGACAGCGCAACAGCCCCTGCAATGATTTCAAACAAGGCGACGGTCTGTTGTGTCTTTGGCAGTGAGTGGAATACACCCAGTTATATGTTTAACAGAATGGTTATTTTTACACCATTACATCTGCAGTCATTATCTTGCCGCTGCCTCTGTTTTTTCCAAGCTAATTGGAGGTTGCCCTGTGTTTACAGTGGAGCATACGGTGAGTGCTGAGGTATTTAAATACTTCAGATAAATGAAGACAAATGTCCTGGAGAAGGTTTTCAGGTGTAGCTGGAGGCTAAGCAGACATGGGATCGGTCTTGGGGATGTGCTAGTATTCTGTCCTGTATTGGTCCTACCTGAAGCTATTCACATCAGGCACCTTGAAACTAATTTGGCAGACCAAATTAAATCATACTTTGAGAAATTAAAAGTTCATATTAGTTAGGTTACCATGAGTACCACCAGGCTTTACTGTCCCTGATGGAACCCCCATTCCCCCACCCATGGCTGGCTGTGGGGTCCCTGCAGCACCCAGCTCCTCGTTCCCCCTCATGGGGCAGCTCTGTTCCTCCTGTGCCCTGGCAGTGAACTCAGGTGCCCATGGGTGGGGCAATGGGTGGGTCCAAGGTCTCCATCTCATGGGTGCTCTCAGAGCCCCAGCAAAAACACCACCTCACACAGCACTTCTGATGGGGGCCAGCTGTGATTTTACATCCTCTTCTGTTAGATTTTGGTGTCTGAATCTGCTGCTTGTAGATGATTGGGAAGTCCAGGTAAGGACAAGACAATATGGGCTCACATGTACAGACCTGCCTACAAAGCCTATGCTGTTTCAGACTGGCCGTGCTTCCACAGGGTGGTCCTCAGTGTCTCCCAAACCATGCTGTACATTTCAGGATTCACAAAAAGCAGAGCAGTTCTCATGATGTGAATGCAGGAAGTGGGCACGGCGCAATTTATTTTTGATTCTCACTTAAGCCAAGATTTGGACCCAGATGGCCAGAGTTTTAGAAATATAATCAAAATTAATATCACATACCTTGGAAACATACTCTGCGTGTCTTACATGCATTGGGGTCAACATTATTCGACTGAGAAGTTCACTGCCTGTATTTTAACACTTGTCCTTCCTTCTCATGGCCAACATTTTGGATACTTACAGCTACATATGGCCATGGTTTATGAGTAGTCACCTGATCCCATGACAAAAATTAAACCACTTTAATCCAGTGCGATGGCACAGCTGCTGAGAACTCAAATGCTGCAATCGCTCTGTGTCACTCAGCTCATATAAATGAAAAGTTTTGTATCAGCCCCCTTCATTACTGCTACCCTTGGTTGAATCCAAGGGCTGGTTGAGAGGTAGTTATCAGTTGCTAATAAAGTATTTGGAGTTGCAGCCTGATACAGATTAATTGCAGAGGGATCTGCAGAGGTTCAGTCTCACTGTAAAATCCAACAGGAGCATCAAGAGAATGAAAAGCCACCTTATAATTCACTGTTAAGCCAGAGAATCTGTCCCTCTGCATCTGCTCACAGCTTTATATATTAAAGCCTCTTCTACCCTCCCATGGAAAAAGCAGGAATGAAACAGTGGTGCTGTGAAGTTGTTTGGTTTTTCTTTCCTATAAATCCAGGGCTGAGCTTTCCAGCTCTGTGAACACCAGGACCTAGAGGAAGAGGAAACACCTGCCCCATGGTGCAGATGGACCTTCAAGGAAGGCTGATGTACTTCTTCCTCACCTTCCTCCCTTCTTCCTAGGGTGGGCCCAGGCTACTACACCACCCAACAGTGCAAAATACAGGAAAGATTAATCTTGAAGGAAATAAATTATTATAGAAATTATGTTAGCTCAGCACCATCAGAAGCTAATTGTTGGCCTCATTAGGCAACATCATTAATACTCAGGGATGATTGGGGTATCCTGCAAAACGAGTGGCTTGATGCAGAAGTCTGATGAAAAATGAAATAGAAAATGTAATGGCAAGAGCTGGGGGCATTACTCGCAGGAATTTCTACTGCCAGCTTGGAGATTCCCGTTTGGAAGAAAGTGAGGAGGGGAAAGACTTGGGTATGTCAGCTGGTCAGAGCTTCACAATGAGCTGCCAGTTGTGAAGCGGCCAAGAAAAAAGCAGGGGAAAAAAAGCCAAAAAAAAAGCCAAGAAAAAAGCTCAAAAGCACCAGCCAAGGCATTGCCAGCAAATGCAGGGAAATACTAAAGCCAGAACAGTAAAAGAGCGAGGAAAAAGGTGCCAAAATGGGACAAATAAGTCCATGATGCTGCAGCTGCTGTCATCGCTGCCATGCAGGCAGTGGGACTGCTATTTTCCTGGACTTTGGGCAGAGGGGCTGGGGAGAGGGGGGCACCAACAAGTACAGAGGAAGGCTCCTTGGATAACTGGGAAAACAGAGATCCTCTTTTAAAAGAAGATGTTACAGGTGCTTGTCTTGCTTGGCCCAGCAAAACAAAGCTGAGGTACAGCTGCTCTCTGTACATCAGGGGAGCAACGTGCAAGGTGGGAGAAGTGTGGTTTGAAGGACAATGCTGGCACAAGAATAAATAGGGTTGAGCTGATCCTTGCTAAGTTTCAGCTGAAAGTCAGAGGATTTTGAGTCATGAAGTTCTGGAATAGCAATCAGATGTGGGAAAATGCGCCAGTTCTTAAGAAGGAGCGGAATAGTTTTATGAAACATGAAGTGATGCTTGTGGCAAAGGAAGTTCCTGTGTCCCTTGTTTTCCAGGATAACCCTATGGATTTCTGCTGCATAACTAAGGGACTCTGACACACAGAGTGGGGGGCTTTGCAGCCCATTCCTACCCCTCTTGAAATGTATTAGCCCAAACACATGTTGGCAAGTGCCTGAGGGTCCCTGCCCAAGCAGGGCAACAGTGGGTGCCCAGCAGAGGACAGATGAGACGCAGTATTCCCCAAGTGCTATCCTCCAGCTAGAGGCAAAGCCTCCAAGGGAGAGTGGAGTTTTTTAGGTTGCTTGGATTTCTTCATGGTTTTTTTTTTCAGCAAGGTGGTCTCTGGGCAGTAACTGCAATGTAAAGGCTTGAGTAAGCAGTGTGCAATAACATGGATTTCCACACTGCAAGCTCAAGAGAAGCAACCAACATTAGTTATGCTTCAGAGTACTAGAAAGCCTCTGTAACTGAGGCAGACACAAACTGAAGGCTTACGGATGCTTCCCCTACCTAACTATTCTCCTGTTCTGCCAAAGTCCTGTCCCAGCATGCGTGGCACATAACTGGGGAAGGACAGACTGGGAACAGCCTGTTCTTCTGATGTTCCCAAGCGGTAGTCAACAATCTGGAGGCGCTTCCCAGCATGACACGGTGTTAACAAGCCCAGAGTGCAAGACAGGTGGTACTGTCATAAATAATAAAAATAAGAAAAGGTGGAGCACAAGATTCATTTGTAGTAGCTACAATGCTAAATTATTGCTTGCCCAGCCCATTTGAGCTTTTAAATGTAAGTTAAATAATTTTTCTCTAACACTTGAAAAAAAAATGCATCTTTTGGCCTCATCTAGGCAAGTTTATAGAGACTAATGCAATCCCTGTCCTGATGAGTTTATAGACTAAGTAACTGATGCTAAAGCCAGGTAATTATTATGAATATAATTAACAAATTTCTCAATAGAATTAATGCACATTGTCTGACCTCTAACCTATTGCACCCAGAGATGTCACTGCAACCCTGTAAAGACTCCGTGGCTTTAAATGGCATTTAATGTGATCTCAATATGGTTTCAATAACTGCCATTATATGTTTTCCCATCAGAATACTGAAATGGCTTCGTGGTTGAAAAGGCATAGAGTATAATTCTCATCCCAAGAAGGGGGTGACCCCTGAGCACTGAGGTGTGTGGTAACAAGCCAGTGCCAGGCCTTGTACTACCCAGTAAGACAGTATCTTGCAGCAGATTTCAGAATCTGAAGCATTTCATGGGTTTCACCAAAAATTGTTGGAGTCATCCATGCTATTGCTCTACTTTCTCGATTTGAGCCTGCTTCTTATCAAAGCTCTCATTCCTAATGGCCACCCTAGTCTTACGCATGGCAAGTAGCTAATCTTGTCTGTCAACATCCAGGATGCAGCACGAGGACAATAAACATTTTCAGTGTGGCATAAAGTTGGTGGGTGTTTCATAAGAATGGATTTTCAGGTCACACTTGATGAAGGAAAGGGGTAGAAGGGAACTACAAACTCTATCTGGTAAGAAACACAGTGATGTGTGTGAAAGAAAATGGTAAAGGGACCAGCAAGGCTGATACTTCTGGGATGAAGATTATGAAGAGGAATATGGCTGGGGTAAAAAAGCCTGAGATACAGGAAGGTCAGCATGAAGTTTCCATTGAGTTTTGTTAGAAGCTGCAGTTGAAGAAAAAGATTTGATGAAGGGCATGGAATGATCTGTCCAAGGAGAGTTTTTTTTTCTTTTGACAGCAGCAGTGCTCAGATAGAACTGGAGGGTGTAATATAGGTGTTGAAGCATAATGCAGAAATTATGAGGGATTTTAAGTCTGTAGATAAATACCTTGGCTATTGAAAGGAATCGTAAGTGCATTGTTAAAAAGAGAAACAGTTGAATATGGATACAGTACAGGTGTGGCAGGAGGCAGTAAGGGAAAATGAAGGATATCTCCATGGCTCTGTGTCTGAATAAAGAAACAGACAGCTGTATTTTCAACAAAAAAGGAGCAAGTGGTGTAGTGGGAAAAAAGATTACAAGTGTGAGTTGGTCACGTTAACTGTGAACTGCTGTGCAATATAGGATAGTGTTTCAGTGGAATGAGGGAACACAGGGGACTGAAAAGATAAAAGGTCCTTGAATCTTTAGCAGTGGCTGAATCCACGGAAATGGAAGGTATCTCTCAGCATGATATCTTCAGGATGCAACAAGTAATCTTGTAGACACCACTGACTATACTGACTAGAGGTGGGATTCAGCTGCCTACATTTAGGCAGTTAGAGTAGCCTCCATCCAGCTACCTCTCCCGACATCCAGTAGTCCTGGTTGTATCTTCCAGCACTATGAAGGTATCTCAGATACCTTATGACAGGCTCAAAGGACACTAGACATTTATGCCTCCGCAGTGACATCTCAGTCATGATCTCTTTTACCGCAGTGGAGACCTGAAACACCCAGCTTACATTAGACATCAATACTATACACTTTTAAATTTAAATGCCCCTGATCTGGAGATGAGTTACACTTTAGATAGCTGTAGTTAGTTGAGATGAAGGTAGCAAGCAGGGCTACCTTCTACATGTAGAATTGTAAAGATGATTGCCTTCAAATCTCCTTTAAAAATGTGAAATTGGATGAAAAACAACAAATACATTCAATTTTTTTTTTTTTTTGAGAAAAACAGAGACCAGTTTGGCATTGGATTGATGTTTGGCCAACCTGTTCCCTTTCATATTTAACTCATAATATTGTTATCTGAAACCAACTATAATGTATGCCTTTTCAAGTCCTGATTTATAAATTTCATGGTCTGAAGCAAGTATGACAATGCTGGCATGTACACATAAATGAGATACTGGAAGATTTGCAGTCTCTGGGGTTATTACACAATTGTTGATTTCAGTGCAATTCCTATTTGACAGGTGTCTAGAGTATAAATTTTAAGTGGCAACTTGATTGTTTTATCTCTCCTGGTGGACTGGTTCAGGTGATGCCTCAGTTGTCTCCAGCTTTCACTGCCTGTGATAAAGACAGCTGACTGAATCTAGATAGGGACACATCTCCTTGCCCTCTCATGTCACGGACTTGCTCACAGGCATGCTTACAGACAAGTGACAGAAAAAGGGGCACCCCAAGTACCTTTCACTAATCAAATACTGTGTCTAGATATTTGTAATACCATGGCTTACTGCAAAACATTGCTGGCTGCTTACTCAGATCCCCGGGCATCACCAACACTATCAGCATTTCCTTGTTTTTCCTCTAAATCGCTTATCTTCTTACAAGAAGAGTGAGAAAAATCATGAAGGAACTAAAACATGGAAAACAGGAACAAGGAAGGTGATAAAAATACAGGAATATAGGACAGGTAGGGACCTGTCCTTCAGTTCAGTTCAGTCATATGCTATTGCAAGTACACGGGCCACATAATCTATTTAATAAGCTCACAGAGCAACATCTCAAGTGCTGTTAGCATTTTGCCCACCCTCTTCCAAACAAAAGGTTGATACAAACCCTCTGCCTTCTGACAGCAAAGCACCCTCTTTTCCAGGCAAAGTTTACCCATGGCCAGTTTATATCTGTTTGTTCTTTTGCCAACATTCTTTTAGGTGAAGCAACTCTGCTCTGTAAATATATCAGAGGGGTAAACATCAACAGTGGAGATCAATCACATCTTATTATAAGCAGCTAATGAAGCCAGTCTTTTCTAGATCCTTATGAGAACAGATTCACTTTTCCTACTAATGATTCTCTGACTGTGTGGGATTGAATTTTCGTGATCGCTATGCCTAAAACTGTACATTGAAAATGAGGTGTTACCAAAGTCCTGTGCAGTGGTACGGATACGTTTTTTTTTCCCCGCTGCTGGAAAGACCTTGGCTTACTCGACACTTAGTGGGTGAGTTGGAATCGGAATCAGCAGCTAATCTAAAGATCTGGAAAACCTGTAGCTTAAATCATCTGCAAGTCTTTCTTGTACGGGGTTGTTCTACAAAAATGGGGTTTGTGAGTGTGGCTTTCTTTTTTTGCCTCATTTTGACTGTCTTCCTCCTGGATGTCCCTTCATTACCAGGTCCCATGAAGCACCTCTAATTTAGCTGAAGGGAGTTTGCATGCAGTCTAGAAAAGAGCCAGTTATGAAGGCAGATGAGACATGTTACAAAACATGTCATGCCTGCTGTATCATCAGTAGATGTTTCTGAAACTGAACAGTCATTTGCTTTTCACCATGTGAAAGTCAGGATAACTTACAAGAACAGTGGGTGTCTTATGAAAGACCTATAAATATTATAGATAAATATTCCGTCCTTATGGTGATTTCCTTACTCCATGCTTGACTCAGCTTATTAATTATTTTAAAAATGTAGGCAGCCTTTCATATAAGTGGAAATTAGAATAGTGTCTCTTTTCTTAAGTGCAGTCCTGTCATTTCACACCTCCTCAGTGAGTGACCCTTAAAATTCTAATGAAATTCTAAATATATATAGAGAGAGGCCATGGACTTGAAGCACAGTCAAAACAAAGTTATAGAAATCTATTAGGCAAAGAGGCAAATTATGTCCCTTTCTGTTTCTCAGTAGCAGCATCTTGAACTAAAATGGAAAGATAACCCAGATAAAAATATAGATAGCTCAGCAAAACAGAGAGTAACGCAACTACCCTTCATAATAAAGCACATCTTATAGACATTGGTTGTTCAAAATTAAAAACTGGATGAAATATGCTTATAGGTTTTTTTCTATATCAAGACACATGTACCTTCATTTACAAATGTATGGATTGGCAACAAGACATCTATCTTTCACTCTCATTGCTGGGCCTGTCCTGGATAATACTGTATTTTCCTGAGCTCTGTGAGTAAAATTAAGGTGTTAAAGGACTTTGCATAAATACATTTGGAAAAAAAGAGCTAGATTTTGTCAAGACGCAGAAACATACAAGAAAGATTTTAATGCTCTTGAGGAAAATAAAATAGTAAAATAGAAACTTAGAGAATATATGACTAAAAGACATCATCTGGGCTAGCAAAACCTGTAACGTGGCCATTCACAAAGCCAAAATAGGTATCTCACTACAATTATCTTGCCACCTGTCCTCCATAATACCAGAATTGTTTTCCCTTCATCTCACATGATATCTTATCAAAGAGAAGTGGAGCAAATGGGACAACCTATTTTCTTATAAAGATGGTGTGTATCAAATGAAATGGAATTTCCTCACTGAATAATGAGCATAAGGGAATGTGTTAGAGCATACTTACAAATAGCTGCAGGTCACCTTTAATTTGGGCATATGTGGACTTTTCACGCTCCTTTTTATAACTGTAAAATTTTCCTGACATAACTTATTTGTACTGAAAACACATGCAAGAAGTACAATGGCACAAAGCTGGCCTGGCTCTTAGTGAAACACACACAGAAAGCAAAGTAAGATTCCCGTCACTGATCATATAACAGGCTGCGCACCTTGATCAGAAAAAAAAGGCTACCAAAAATCCGTCTCAGCAGTGCAAACATCCTATCTGCATCATCACACAGAGGAGTCCTTTGATTTCATGTAGCATTTGTATTAAAACAGCATGTAGGCTCCTGGGCCATGTCCCTGGACCTCCTGGTGTTCTCTCCTGTTGCGGTAGCATTTGTTACCTATGTCCCTAAAGGCATTTTAAAGGGAGTGAGCTGAGTCTCCCTACATGCTCATCAGCTGTAAAAGTTAATGACCCTCTTGTGAGGTCATTTCCACAGCCAGGCACCTGCTGGTAGATACAAAGGTGAGGGAAAAAGTCAGAAGTTATGACTTTGAGCAGCCCCTAACCCTCCCTGACCCATAAGGTACAACCTACTAAAGGCAATATTGTACTTTGTTTCCTCTGTTGGATCCAGCTTTCTCTTTTTAATTCCTTGTGGCTCAGAAAAAAAATTGCTGTGAGTCCCGAGCTGGGGGACTATTGCTCTGACCTCCATGATTCCCAGGTATGGAAAATGTAGATCTGTAAAAAGAAGATAAATTATAATATAGTTTTGAGTGACAAACAATTCCACAGATCTTTTTTTTTAAAAAAAAAATAAAATAGTGGTCAGTCACAGACCAGGAGGAGGGACTAACATCTGCTTTTCACAGAAATAGAATGCTGCCTGGGAGACATATATTACCCAGCCTTGATAAATGTTCTCCACTCTTCTCAGCAGAGGAGATGTTAATTTTCAGTGGATAAAGACAAGTTTCATCTCCCTGTCTTTGGCTATATGCTATAATGAGAAGTGAATTATTTGGCTTCTCAGTGTTTTGGGTTTTTTTTTTAATGCTTAGCTTTTTAGTGTTTTCTGGTAAATTTGTATGAGACAGTACAGAAATGGATTCTACCTAGCACAAGATGTCAAAATGCAGTCCATGAACATTAAAAATACATTCTCCCAGGGGCATGCACTTTATGTTCCTAATTGTCAAAATGTTTGCCCTGTGACACTTTATTAGTAAATATCTGAACACCTCCATATACCATATGAAATTCCAACTCCTTTGTGATTTGCCTCCACAGTTAACCTTTAAAAAGGAATAATAGATTATGCTTCCTATAGGTTTAATTTAAACCAAAGGGATAATGATTTAGGGCAGAGGATAGAGGAAGAGGAATAGAGGAATTCAGCTGGACTACGGCTGACTGTGGAGCAGTTTGACTTCCATGAAATGAATAGCCACCTTTCAGGCACATATTTCATGGTACAGTTGACTACATTAAGGTTAGATGACATCTCACCAGTTTTTCTGAATGTTACAAACCTTTGACTTGGCATCCTAAAATATTCCTACTTCCCCCTTTCCAAACACCAGTAACACCATCACTTAACACAGTAACAGGCAAACCAAAATTGTCACGCTGGCTCCATCCCAAGCTTCACCCTGTCCAGCAGCACATCTCTGACAACAGCAGGCAGTCAAGACCCCGAAGACATGTGTACAAATCCCCAGCTGGCAAATACAGAATAAGGTCCCTTGCATTAAGTCTCATTCCCTCCTTTAATAGTTGGACATTTAGAGTTAGACCCAAAGCATGATATTTAAGTATTAAAAAAAGTGGAAATGCAAGCTCTGGATATTCTTTGTGTTTCTTAGAGAACACCCAGCACACAGACACATGGAGTGGGCTGATCCCAGGGTCACTCAGGTGAGGGAAGGTCTTTCCATTTGCCATCCATGGGATCAGGATCAATTTTGACATTAATGTTTTGGATATAAGGAGCAGGACCCAGGCCAGTGTGCAAGCAAGGGGGATAGACTGCCAACTGTGCTCTGCCTCTGTGTGCTTGCTTGTGAGAGTGACGCTATTTAGAGGTGTGTTTTAAGTGTTAATTAATGCAGCTGACCAATGATGTAAAGAGGCGTAAGTGATGGAAAAGGGAAATTTATTAGTATGTACATATTCAAATCCATTCTCTCAGTTGGATTTTTAACCAGAAGTGTCTGGACAACTACTGTGGCTTCATTCATCTATGCAAGGTATTTACAGTATATTTACAGTAGCCATTTATAGTTCATGAGCTTTTTTTCTTTGCAAACTTTAATTTAATAACTCTTAATATCCTCAGTTGCTTTCACACACAGTGTGCTTACTGAACTAAAGCCTTCTATTTCCTTCTGAATAGAAACCACTCCTGCCCAGACCTTGTGCAGCTAGGGATTTGAGTGCAGTAGACAATTTCAAAGACTGCTCTTTCTATTTAACAATCAGTGCATTAGGCTAAAATATTCACACAGATGCACTAGCAATTGAAAGGGTGTGCGGTGTAGTGACAAGGTCCTTCTGTTACCTGGAACTGTAGAATGATGAATGAGCATTAGTGGAATATTCTTTTGGCCTTTAGGTTTACCTTGATCTTCTCACAGAATGCAAATTGACATTATACCCACATTTCTATAGTATTTATTACTGTGGTCATGATGTGAGGGCTTTTTTCAATATGAATAGTGTAAAAGGGGAAACATATTACTGCAAAGAAGCATTATTGTGCTGGGAATGTATAAACAGCTGAGAAGAATAGAGCGACATGCTCATAATGGAAACTGAAAGCTCTTCATTTTGTCCTGATTGTCTACCCTTCCTTTTTAAACAACCTTCCTTTTTCCTAGCTATCAATACAAAGTTCTTTTTGGTAAAATGAAGTGCATTCATGCTGCCTGAAAGAAGCTTTTAAAGTTGATCTGTGCCCACACAAAAGGGAGGCAGTGTTTGAGCACATCAAGTTGAGGAAGCAAACTTGGTCAATGTTCATTACTCATGGCTTGACACTCTGAGCCTCCATATCATTTTGTAAAGAATCAGATAAACTTTCCTCGTGATAAACAACTGAAATAATTTTTCTTAGCTGTCAAGTCCTTTTCTCCCATTTCTAGCCTGTTCTCACACTCTTCCCAGCTCGTAAAAGCAACTGAGCACAGCTCTTTGGACTGATAAATGGGCTCCTTTCAATTGGTGGCAGGCTTCAGGAAAAAGAGATAATCCTGGATAATGTGGACACAGTTTTCATTTCATGTCACCCAATTAAACTGCAATTATCCGGAGTGCAACAGCAGAAAAACTGGAAAGAATGGTTGGAGAATGAGGAGCCCTGGCTCCCTGGGACTCTTTATACTACACACATTAGCCTAGATTTGTTCTATTCTGATAATAAAGTGCCAGTCTAAGCACTTAGCAGCACACAGTGAGAGACAGACCAGCTGCAACCTGTGGCTCAGAATGAAATAGTATTGCAAGTACTCTGGGAAATATCAGTTCGATCCAGAGTAACTTTCTGGGAGATTATTTGCATCAGGAATCCAGTGCCATGGTTAATTACATCCAGAGCAATATGGTCAGGAGGTGTTCTGAACAATGCGGCAAGGTTCAGATTACAGGTAAAACAAGGACAAAAAAAGCCTTTTCTTAAAATGACTCACAGTAGCACTGCAAGCCAAAATAAGGCAGATATCAACCACTTTATTATGAAGGCAAACTGTACTAATGTATCTTATCTCTTCAGCATTTTGGCTGAGATCTAGGGCAGGATGAATTTAATATGTTAATATGTCTTATTAAGTTACCGCTCTTGCACTAAAATAAACTGGATAATCTAACAGATCTGTTTTATCTCTAATTACCATGATCCCGGTAAACTGCAATTAAATAAACAGATGGAGTTTTTAAGCTTGTGGTTTGGTGCATGGGAACATTTAGTAATTGAAATGCATGTATTATTATTGCTTTATTTCATTTACTCAGTACTGTGAGTGCATGGCAGCTGTGCTGTAGGCATGGGCTGTACGTATGAGGGTGACATCTAAAGTGCCTCCTACAACTAAAAATCTTTGTTCCTGGAAGTCCCTAAATTTTGCCCTTGAATTTTTTATTTAATTTACTCCTACATGAAGGACCACGCCGGGCTATCTCAGGCTGTGAGACAAGTCAGGCAATTTGGCCTAGGTTCCCTTTCCTGAGGGGTAAGATGGGCTTTAGGGTGTTACATTACAATACATTATGAACATACAGCGAACCACTTTTGCTTGGGGTCCCTTGCACACTGGGAAGCAGCGGCAAAACTGAGAACCACCATCTTCAGTGGCAACACCTGAGTCTGTGTGCAAGTTGCCATGGCCAGTGGTGTGTCTTAATGAAATCCCACACAGGGTCCACCAGCCTTAGTGCAGTTAATCAGGTGTATCTGTCCCATATAACTGTATAAAGGGAGCAACAAGGGGATGGGATTTCCTAGGTCAGACTCAGAGCTCATCACCATGACCATTGGAGACTCTTAAGTGTCACTTAAGCCTTCATCGGGCACAAGTTTTCATGTTTTTGTGTAAGGTGATATCAAGTAATGAAATATTTTTGCAATCATTTTTGTTAGCAGGTCATGTAACAGAAAAGTATGTAATATTTTTGCAGGAAAAAAGAAAGCAAAATCTAAAACTGTGGTGATGAAGCACACAATTCCCAAATGAAGCACAGCTATTTCATAAACAGGTAGTTTTTGGACTGGAAATATTCTGGTTTACCTGAATTTTTCAGTTTGACCCTATATCCATTTATTTATCAAATGGAAAAATGCATTTCCCCATCCCACCTGGGAAAACCCCAGGTGCAGAAAGATTTGGATTCTTCAGAGATGTTAATAAAATTGGGATTTCCCTGTTTCCAAAATAATACCATGCCTCCCACGCTCTTTATTCCATCCCTTCACATTCCTACCTGAAGCAGGTTCTGGGCTGCTTTGAAGATTGCTTTTCTGTTTAAAACTTGAAAGCTACCTTGTTCCTCGTGGAGCCTATTTAAATAGCAAAAAGCTGCACCTTGATGTGAGCAAGAACTGCAGACTGGAAAGAGGGGCTGCAGTAGGGGTATGGGCACTCACAGCCTCCACTGATGTTAATGGAGTAGTTCTGTTCCTCTGTGGAAGAGAGGGATTTATACCAACAGAGATCCACATTTTGAAGCGTGGCAACTTTCTTGTAACTGTTTTCTGGTCTCAAGGAGCCTTTAAGCAGCTGTCCTACAAAGAAGGGCAGTCAAAAAAGCCTTAACTGGTAGTTTACTGGCAGCAACAGAGGTAGCATGATTTTAAGGAACAAATGCACTTTCCGTTTGGAAGTTCCCTCTCAGGGACAAGGTCAGTTCACCAGTGATTTGCTCCTCTGGGAAGCTGAAATAGAAGCTGAGACCCTTTTCCAAAGCCAATCCTAACATTTCGAAGATAAGCAGGACTGAAGAAGTGAGGGGAGACTACAGAAAATGCCAAAGACTGATATGCATACGTAGGTAAAGAAAGGTGATGGCATTTGATTTAGGAAACAAAGGTTGGGCAACAAAGCAAAATAAATCAATCTCTGATTGTTTTAGGAAGAAGAAGGTCAAGTGCTTGAGCAATGTAAATCTCTTGTCATGCCTAAGATGTGTCCTCACAAGAATGTCGACACTGATCTTACTAAGTGACATTTATTTATGTAAAAACAGAAATTAGGTCCTGCGTATAACACAGTATCGTGCATTAGTCTGTCAGTGGAGTGCACTATGTATTAACGGCATATAGTGCAGTGTCATGGAAAATGATTTTGCATAGTCTTGTTACACTGATTACACCAGACAGCATGCACATGTTAAGAGAAGGTCCCTTCCTTGAGTGGATCTGCAGTCCAAGTAGGCAAGGGAGACAAATTCATGCACAACACCTTGGCTTGCCAGGCACAGAACCTGGGCTTTCCAGCTCTTAGCTCAGTTACCTCCCAGGAACTAGACAGTGTTGGGTAGGAGATCTGCATATCAGTCACATAACTGTTTTATCATCTATTTTCTTATCTTAGAAACACAACAACAATGTAGAAATATCCAGATGCTGACTTCATTTACAGCAAGGGAGAAAAGGGAGTCACACCTTCATAAATGTCTCTGTTTTCTCAATTCTTTCTCCAAAGAGAAATGCTATTGTGTACTTATATTCAGGAGAGGTTACTAGATGAGGTTTGTAAATCCCTTTAAGAGTATATGCATATTCTATAAATATATATATAAAGGTATATTTATATGGTACTTTAAAACATCACTGTGAATTATTTTTCATTCCAGTATAGGAAAGGCAGTGTCACACCTTGTAAGAGCATGGATTTTAAATTACTGTAATCTCCTTGTGATCCTTCTCTCCATTTCTATCTATCTGAACTTGCTAGGAAGAAACAGAAACACTGGGATGGCTGCAATTTACCTCATGGTCTGCTGTGCCCCTTAAAGTTGTTCTGGGAGGAGAAATACCAGCTCCTCAGGATGTAGCTTTACCAAAATATGAACGTATATTTTTCATAAGAGCTTCGTTAGCTGATGGCATTTTACTTGACTACCAGCAGTCATTGTTTCTCTCAGAAAGGAGCAGTGTCAGATAATTTCACCCCCTGCTTTCTCTTTGGTTGCATAGTGGCCAGAAACAGGAATTAGAGACCCCCAAACCAAGAGGAGGCCAGGACTCTGAATGGAGCAGCTCTGTCTGAATCTCATGCTAATGAGATCAGGAAGGGAGGAAATGTTGAACTCCAACCCTGGGCTGCCAAGCAGCTTGCCCCTGCCTCTGCAGAGGGCAGAGCCAGCTGCGGGCAGGGAGGATCCCGAGGTACGGAGGGGATAAGGATGCTACTCAGCTGGCAGGAAAGGGAGCAAGAGTTTCGCTTATCTTAATAGCTCCTTTTGTTCAGGAATCACAGTAGCAGCCCTTATTTGCAAACTTGAATAAGTATAATGCACTCTGAGCTCTTGCACAGGTGCTAGGCGTGAGTGGTTTTTCTCCGTGCCTGTACAATGACTGCTTTTTTTTTCTGGGGCTGCAGGAAGGAGCTGGAAAGACTCATTCAGACAAAAGTGCTGGCTGCACATTTGGGCGAAGTGCTGACTGGTTTTTGTTGCTGTGGACATGGTGCCATCCGTGAGCCCAGTGATGATGACCTAGAAGGTGATCTGACAATGAATGTTTCTTTTGGAGAATGTGTCAACTGTTACAGAAGCTGGCACATTTGTAATGAGACTAGCTGGTTCCAACAGATAATTGCCTGGCAGTCTCTCTTGATAGCTGGATAGATAAACAGTGTATTTTCTTCCCTTCCTTCAAAAACTTAACAAGGGAGGCAAAAACAGGGCCTTGAGCATCTGCAGGGATGAAGTAAAACAAGAGTAAATCAGAGTATGATGAAGAACTTAAGAAAAGTAGACACAGTCTTGTTGAGCCATTTTTCTGAGAAGTTACACCCAGAGAGGAGTTGTCTTACGGAATTTAAATGTGTTTACACCACCTCGATGCAACTTTGCTGACCTGACTTCTTTGAGAATCTGGCATTGGACTGTTTCAGTGTTTCAGTCTTTAGTAAAGGTTGCCTGCCAAATATGATGTTTTCTTTTTTTTTTTTTTTTTTTTTTTTTCCCCTCCAGTCGTGGTTTACAGCTTGCCCAACCCAGAGGAGGTGATTGATATTCCCATATAGTGGCTATTGGATATAATAATGTCCAGTTTGAGAGTAACATCCTTTTCATCTTAAAGCTCTGCTGCCCTCCAAATTCACTAGATGCTGAGAGACTGAAACTTTAGCAGGCTGAATATCTGAGAATGAAGACAGACTTATGAAATGCCTGTAAAGTACTTACCTTTTCAAATGGGCTAAAATTCTTGTGGATTAACAGTTTGAGGAACCTTAGAGCATGTGACTTTGTAATATACTGCTGCTTCTACACAGGATTTTTTCTATCTTTCTGTGTTAACTTCTGCTGCAATTTAGGAGATGGAGCAACCCATCACATGCGATTCAGGATGAAGCTAATTAGCCCACCATTAAAATACGTGGAACTAAGTCTGTCTTCATACATGAATATATTTCCCCTTGTTAAGATTTCTAGAAAGCTAGAAAGATGCTTGGGGCAAAAGAAATCCTCACCGTTAATGAGCACATCTTTTTCCAATAAATAAGGCAGAAGGATCCAGTATAACCTTAAGTCTTTTGCTGTCTGCTTTGTTGTGATTAGTAACCTTCTTTTGGTGTAAGATATTTCTCTCTTTGTGCACCAAGCATCATCATAATAACAATTCTCAATCATTTCTATTTTGGTAAATGGAGATACATTTGATCAGTGTTGAGCACCTGTTGTGCTACAAACATACATAAATGTATTTGCTGGCGTTACCCACTATGGATTATACATCTTTTACTTAATTATTTTAAGTTATAGCATTACTATATGCTTGTAATATAGATAATTGAAAGATCCTTTTTTTTTTTTTCTCTCTGGAACCATTAATGAAAATCTCACTTCCATTAATTTTTTTTCCATCAGATTTTGCTCCAGAAAAAAATGTCAACAAACTAACAATATTCTTATTAGAGAAACCAGAAAGTCAAATATATTTCCTCATTCTTAATGTAAATATGGGAGGTAATATAGTGATTCATGACTTTTCCAAACCAAGTTATAATATTTAGTTACAAGAAAAATAACCAAAAAGTAACTCTGTTAAAGAAAGGGATTTGGGGAAGTTGGGAGATGTTTTTCCCATTTAATTTGCAAGAAAGATGGGAATGTAAGGTACTCTACCAGATGATCCATGGTGGCTTTAATCCATAGCTTATAATTTTAAACTCTTTCAGGATCTTTCAATTTTCTTTCCTGCTTAAAGAGTTGAGACAACACCTTTCACAAGGATACATCAGTACTTCAGTTTATGAAATACAGAGTAGGTTTCACCCATGGATCCCTTCTTCAAAATAATTTAAATAATTATATGAGAACTGTGGCAAGACATGGTGGCCTCTCTTCATGTGAGCTAAGAGGCACTCTGGGTGGGATCTCCCTTCCAACTCCCGCCACAGTTATTCAGCTGCAAAAAAGCTTAACCAGTCATCGCACCTGCGGGTAAGGAAGAACCTATGATGGGTGAATTAGTGGGGATCTGGGAATCAAAAAATAAGTAACTTTCACAGCCTTAATTAGGATCCTGATAGAGTGCTGGAATGTAGAGGACTGTCTACTAGTGGATCTTACGTTCATCTGGCCCTGCAAGCCCAGAGACCACAATGGTGCATTGTCCTGCTTTTAGGGTCAGACTGAATGGCAGCCCAGCAAAGCATCCATCCTGCCCGCTACCTGATTGCTGCCTGCACGGGCCGCCAGTGCCATAGGCAGCAGCACCTGCAGGACACTGCACATAGCTGTGGTATATATGGGAATATGGGAACGGATGGTGACTGGGGTTGCTGCTGCTGTTTTTATTTTGGCTAGTTGGCAGACATTTCGCTATTCTTTAGCTTTTGAATTAGGATGATGTAAGAGGCCCAAGTGCTATGCTAAACACTCCACTACAAGGTTTATCAGAAAAGGTTGCCAGTCTTGAGAGAGTTACACAGAATTGCATAGAATTAGGAACAAATTTTGTGGGTAGTCAGCAAGTTCATGGACTGAAGAAGTGAGTTAGCTCCTAATCCTCCATGACTGGGTCACTTATTTTTTGTAGGCAGACCACACTATATCTGTGGGAAGGCAACTGGACATCTACTTTGTGTGTGCATCCACAAAGGCTGTCTAATGCACACCCGCAGCCATGCACAGCCTTCCTCTCTGGGCTGACTGTCCCAGGAGTCTCTAGTACCCGTTGTTAAATCCATATGCTTGAGCTGTCAGGCAGATGCATCACCCCTGTATGACCCTGGCTTTTTGTAAAGCAGGAGGAGGAAGCTTGTTTGGGTGAGTATTGGAAACAGAGAAGCTCAAGTGCTGGTTGTTATTAACACAGCACGCTGAAAACATGCACTGCCTCAGCCTTAAGCCCTTCAAGATACCAGGTCTGTCACGGTGGTTGATAACTCCCTTTCTCTGAGGTCATTCCCTGGGATTTCCAGCATTAGTTCAGTTGCCGAGTCTCTGCGTCATTTCCTGAAACAGTTTTGAGGGGCTTTTAAAAACATAAAACTTGGTAACTCATGCAGGGCCAAATTCAAAGCACCTTAAGATCAGTGAAAGTCTTCCTACCACCACTGGTCGCTGAGGCAGGAGTGGTCCCTCCCCCAGTTCAAGAGGTCTCTCCTCTGACTCCTGAGGGTGGCTCTAATTAGCTTGGACCACATCACCTAGCCTCAAGCTGAATCCTGTTTCAGCCCAGCCTTGTCAGAGCACTGCTTAATTTTTTTTTTTTGTCCCGGACTTCTAGTTGTCTCATGTACGAGCACTTGCCATCAGCTCTGCTCCCCTATTGTTCGCTGCCAGTGTGCGGGGCTGTGCACTGCAGATGGAGCTCCTCGGGAGATTAATGATGTGCTGAACAATGCCTTGTAGTTGATACCCTCTTGAACTCTGACACCTGACACTGGACACCTTCAGCTGTAACAGTCAAGGGTTGAGTGAGTAAGCAAATTCTAGATAGATACAGATTTCCCTTGAAATATCTGTGAATGCTTCCTTGACATTTGTCACAAGTAGCTTTGCTTTTACTGGTTTTCATGTAAATACTGGAAAATATAGTATTTTTATGGTTATAAAGTTCTTAGAAAAAGAGTGCTGCCAGTCTGTGCCTCTGGTCCATCTTTCTTAGAGGTGGGAGGAGAAGCAGGTAATTAAAGTATTTGTGTAACAGTTTGTCACAGCATAGTTGACAATACAGACAAAAGCACCAGTTCCCGTTTATCTTTTAGCAAGGGTTCCCAGTGTCAGCATGTCAACTGTCCTGCTTGAGGACATGCGTTAAAGTAGTTATCAATGCCCCAAGACAGAGGGGCTCAAGACATTAGCCCCACTCAAGTGGGATCGTGTGTTTTCGCTCACTCCCCCCGCCCGCAGCCCCTTCCCCGTTCGTCAGTCCACTGCCCTTTCGTGACACAAACCCCACGGTTGGGAAGGCGCTGGGTATTGTTAGCACTGCTCCCTACAGTAGATTGGCAGCCAGGAGTGCCAGGGAATGACAGGTCCCATAATGCACCCTCATCGCAAAGATGGAGAGTGTCACCTCTGTAACATTCCCAGCTTTCATTAGCCTGAATGCAATTGTGCTAGGTTTAATTTTTGGAGTGTTTGCAGTTTTTCCAGCAAATAGCTGTTTGAACACAGTGTCCCCATTATATCACCACAGTCAAAGAGAGGAAAGATAAAGGCATTGTGCAAAGTTTCTGTGGCTTTGCAGACAAGGATTTATGTACTGGAGAACTCTCATCTGGCAGTCAATTTGCCTTTGTCTTTCAAAGTAGTGGAAGTATCAAGGGAGTATGCCCAAGAGTTTTATTTGCTATTTACCAGATTACTGAAGTATCAGGCATCTTTAGATCTGTTGTGAAGACAAATGCTTTCAAAATGATTTTGCAAACTTCTGCTGAGGCTGAGGGAGAGGCGAGTGAAACCCTTGAAATGCTGCCCTTTGAACTGCTAGAGGGATACATGATTGAGGAAAGGACTTGAAACTGTACAGTTTCATGAGTTTAAAATGTGGTCTGTTGTAAGGGTCTATCCAGCAGAGAGAAAAGGGAAAAATGCATCCACTATTATCTGCTTTAGAGGGGTAACTATGTTAGTGAAAACAGTTCTCTGGAAAATTACAGTTCCTCGTTAGTGTATATAAGGATAAACTGAGTGTTTAAAAAGCAACATTTTCTAAACAGGCAAGGGTGAGATTCATTTATAACTCCACTTAGCTAACAGCTCAGCTTACAACAAGCAAGAAGTATTGCAGTTAATGGGATCGGTCCTGGCTAACATTTTCCCTCTCAGTCTTTCCCTAGTGTTTGATTCTGACTGACACAGCTAAAATTGTAGTGAAGGCAGAGCCTGTAAGACTAGGCTTTATTGTCTGAAAGCAGAACTGAATGGTATTCATCTAACACTCCTGAAAGTGGGTGAAAGCTGAGGGGAAAGCTGCTTACAAAAATGTATAATTTAGCATTAAAATCAACTACTGTACTGGAGAGCCTGCATTATAAATACCTTGGCCACTACAGATGATCCTGGGCTTTGTGAAACAGTTAGCTTTGCTAACATGATAATTAAATGAAGTAAGTCATAAAACAATGTGATTCACATGATGTTGCAGAAAGAAATCAGAACAGAACCTGTCAAGGAAATAAAGGGCTTTATACCGAAATAAAATATGACCCATTGATTTAGGGTTATCAGTAGGGACCAGTAAATAGACTGGAATGTCTAACTAGCTTGAAACCCTACCAGTGCCTGAAGCCAACATTTACAAAGTTCCAAAAAAAATACCTACCTGAATGCCTGGCATCCATAAAGTTCTTGTAATTTCTGATTCCAGGTAAAATATTATGTGAAAGGCCACTTCTGTAGCTAGCCTTGATAAATCCAAGAGCTGTGAGGTATCTCCTTAAACAATGCTTATCTCCCATGGAAGATGTGAGACTAACCTTCTGCTGTCTTTTCATTATCTCATTTCAGGGGAAGTTTCCTGGCCTATTCTTTCACAGATGTAGGTGGTGTCTGTGTTCATTTCTGAAGAGCTGGTTTCTGTCCAGACTGCTTAGCTTGCCTCAGGCCACAATCCACAGTGCAGAATACAACCCCTTTTAAGATATAGTTTTAAAGATTTTCATTTGGCCAAGTGGGCCCTCCTTAATGTAACATGAACCTTTCCCATCCTAGCGCCAGCAAGGTACAGTCCAAAGTCCTGCTCTAGAAAAAAAGCAATGGTCCTGCTGGGAAGAGCACCTTTTTGATTCACCACAGACTCCATTTCAGCCAGACGTGAAGCAGCCACCATGAAGACATGCCAAAGACCAGTACTGTGGCAGTGCCACCATTATTTCAGTCATACACATGGTTGTCTCTTGTGAGGGATTCTTTCTCCTGGGAAAAGGATGAACAGGAGGACATTGACCCCATCTGCTGCCATATCATTTCTCTGTGTGTCTGGGGAAGCTCTGCTCTGGCACCTAGAGTGTTTCCAACTGGATCACAGGAGTCACAATCTACAGGCATCTGCAAAACATGAGCAGATGGTCTAAGAGAAACAAGGAAACAAACCAAGTCTTTTGTTTAAGGTACTGGTTTGAGGCTCAGGAGATGTGGGAGATCCATTGCTGCCTGGATGACAGATCTTAATTTCTGATTTATTACACCATTACACCATCTTTCTGTAGGTCCCCTGCTCATGTTGCCCCTTCTTTTTTTCTCTGTTGAGGGTCTATGTGCCATAGGGCGCTGATTGCATCTGCCTCTGTGGTTGTACAGGACTTGGTGCTGGGATAGATCATTCTGGATACTCCCAGTAACAGCAAATAATAAAACCAACTGTGATTGTGACATGTGATTTTGAGAAGAGGGACATGTAATAGATATTCTAAAAATACCTCATCTCTTCTTTATGAACTCTGCAATATCACTTGTAACAACTCTTTTCCTCCAGACCACACCTTTGGTTCTCTTCAGCACTGCACTCTCAGGACATTCTTGTAATAATGGTAATAACTTTTCACTACTATGAAAAAAGATTCAATTATTGTCCCATTTTTATGTATTTTGGACCAAAAATTTTAACTACCCATCATCAGGACTGAGCTGCCTCTATAATTAGTACTATAGAATTGTCCTCTCATTGGGGACTTGGTTGCCCACATTTCTGACTGGAAAATGTGGTGCTTTGGCAAAATTAAACCAAGGATTTATAGTATAGACACATTTACAAAGATCTGTATATGATGCTAAACCCATATTTCTCATTCCAAAACTTCATAATAAAAATTATTAAATTAATCTGCTATAAATAACTGGGTTGAAAACTACTTGACTTTGGCTACAACACACAGAAAGGTATTTCAGGGAACTCATATATATAGCCATACATACACGCATGCATGCATGAATGTATAAAAAGCACTTACTGTGATGGGTTCAAAATGCAAGGAATATTACACAGATGGAGAGGCTGATTTATTCTTTCTGGAGCAACTTTAAGGCAGTCTGGATTTCCTCCACTCTCCTGTTTAGAAACTGCCAAACAAGAGGTTCAAGAAGATCTATAATAAACTTCAGCTATTGATCTGTCTCCTCTCTGGACTTGACCCAGGTTGAACATATCTTACACAATTCCATCATTTTAAGACTTTACACCCTGGTGTATCCAAATGGATGTCCCCTATATCAGGCCCAGAAGTGAACAGAGTACAAGTCCTATGCTTAACTTTCAGCAGGTAAGTGCTTTGTTGAATAAAGCTTTGCCCGAGCATGTACATTTCTGAACCAAAGGTTCAGTCCCATCTATTTAGTGGACCTTTAGATAAAAGGAATGCAAACAACAGAGACATCCCTTGCCCCTTCACCCAAGACCTCCAAAAAGCCCTGATTATCTAGGGAAGAACAAGATTTGTTTCACCAGAGTCAAAAGCAAAGCTTGTGAGCATCTATGTAATGCGTGCCCTTGGCACTAAGTATGCAGCAGTGTCAGTGCCCTGGGCACTTCACCCAGGTCTTAGACCCTCCCAAGATCAAATATTGCATATGTGGAGCTGGCTAAGTATGGAACCAGAATATTTGTGACTTGCTCTCAATTTACTATGGTTCATGGTGTACAGCTATGAATCCTCACAGTTTCTACGGTCTTTCCCTCAAAGCCTTTTTCTTTTTTTTTTTTTTTTTTTTTTTTTTTTTTTTTTTTTTAATTTGGTTGAGGTTATATATTTTTTTTTTATGTTAACATTTGTTATTTGTTTTATGTCTCAGCTCTAGCACTTTGAGACATACCTACACTGTCCTCTTAACTATGCGGTCGGTGTACCAGAGCCCAAATCTGGGCTACGTTCCTCAACAGGAAGGTCTGGTGCTGCTGCAACACAAACAGTGGGTACCAGCACTATGCTATGAATTATTCATTACTGTTAGTGACTATCCCAGTGAGGAACAATGAAGGGTCTGACCTCCAAAGCCTAATGCATGAGCCCTTAGTCTGGAGGGGCCTGATGGAGCCAGGAGTGCAGCTGGAAACAGAGTCCTTTTGGGGCTAATTTTGCAAGGGTGAGGCCACAGAAATACAAGCCCAGCTGCAAAGCACATCTGGGAGGAGTCAGAAAGTGATGTTCCCTTTCCCGGTCCTCCATGGATCTGGAGAGAGAGCGTAAACCAGTTCCTCTGTTTCCCCAGAGTGGTTTTCTCATTCCACATAGCCAAAACCATGCTTGGCAAGGGCAGGGAACGAGCCAGACTTCTTTTCATTTGGAAAATCACCATCATGCTCTCTGTGCACAGGAGGAAGTGAGGGGAAGTATCAATCTACTCCTCACGATTAGCTCCCCCTGATAAACATGCAACATGGAGGTCTGACTGACAAACTTCTTGGGGTCTTCTGTAGTAGCCAGCAATCAGGAAAAGACAAATGTCCTGCTGCTGAGATCCTGAGGAGCTTTGCCTTGGGAGAGAAGGAGGATGAACACACTACCTCTCAGGCTTGCCCTCCTCAAAAGGAAAAATATGTGGTGCTAGCTGGGGGAGCAGCCAGATCTGGAAGGCCATATGCTGGTTTTGGCTCACTGACGAAAGCCAGCATCTGGTTTGGCTCTGTTTCAAAGTTAAAATTTCTTAAAGGGAGCCAAATATTTAAATAATATTAATAATTTTATTTCCTGAATATTAACTATGGTATATGGTAAAACGACTGCTGTACCTGCAATAAAGGGCTTTTAGGGCTTGTGAGCTGCTCGGTCTCTCTATCAGCATTTACAGAGTCATGCAAGCCAACTATTCACTGCATGGCACACGATTTCAACTACACATCGACTGCTTAATTAAAAGTACTGCTTTTAAAAGAGCAATAGGTTTAGGTTTGGGTTTTTTTAGTAACTGCCATAGTAATCTCTGTACTAAAATGCTAAGTGCTAAGAAGTAATAAAAATTGATGAAACGCATGCAAACTCAATAAAATATTAGTTAAAAATTCATGACGTGGTATGTCATTTTGTGACAGGATGCACACAAACACTGTTCAGAGCTATTTGGAGGAGGGGGAGAAAAAAACTCTAACGTACTTTGTGGAGCCAATACTCAGTGCCAATTTTCACTAATTGTCTGGCATTCTTTTTTTTCAAGTGGGTGGGAGCTTTGTGAAACCTCTCTCAGGTTGGTGAACACCCTAAGTTTCAAGCTACCTGAATTTCTCTGAAGGGTGTGGTACATGTGTAATGTTTGGAAGGTGAATAGAAGACCCAGTGGGATCCTGGTGTTTATCTCACAGAGGGCATCCCAGGCAATCATCTCCTCCAGAACATCTTCAAGATCCCTTTTCACTCTGCAGTGCCAGAATGGTGTGGTTAGCCTAAGTGATCCTGGTAATGAGAGCAGGTCTCAAAGCAGTTTATCCCAGAACAAGGAAGTTTTGTGATTTTGCCATTTACAAATGAGAAACTGAGATGTGCACAGGTCAGGGCATAGATGTTCAAATACAGATGTATTAAATACAAATACGGTGGTTAGGCTGATTACTTTCAGACCTGTGGTGACAGTCTGATGGCAGGCTTTTCACCCCCCAGAGATCATCCTAAGCACAGGGCCGATGATGGCAGCAACAGGAGATGGAGGAGGGAAGTTCCTGCTGTTGCTTCCAGAGAGGATTGTCCCACATGAAGCCCCCAACTTCAGATTAACATCCCATGGCAGAAGCCCATGGGGAGGCAGGTGTCTCTCTCTGGCTGGGAAGAAGTGCCCTCACAGAGCAGCAGCTCTGCCATACCTTCCTCCACAAAATTTGCCACTGACTAGCTCTGGCAATGCTCTTCTCAATTTTCTGGTTACTCTGACTCCCGTTCATAGGTTCCTCGTTCTCCTTACACAGTCAACTCCCAATTACCTGTGGGTGGTTTATCCAGGTGACTGATAAACCATAGATGTTGGGTGCAGAGCCAACTCAGATCTAGCCAAGCTTATTAACTCTTACGTGGTGTTGCTGTGCTGCTGCTGGGGCCAGCTGGGATTTGGGAGAGGAGCAATCACCTCTGTACCAGGAAGAGACCATCCTAAGGTACCTGGCTAGGCATGGAGACAGCCGGAATCACTCTGACTTGACTTTCCTGCCTTGGGGGCATTGGGGATTTAAGTAGAGAGATGAACAGACCCTCCTTCATGGAGACAGCATCATGCCTGAGCCGAGCTGCTGAGGCTGGCTGGTCCAAGAGAATTCCTGAGGAGTTACTGACATGTCCGGCACTGGGGCCCCAGTACTTTTTGGAGTGTTTGTACTTATTTTGTTCACCATGCCTCACTTTAGACACCTGCATTTGAAAATCCTGTGTGACCTGCTCAAGGCTGCAGAGCAAATCAGCGGCACAGCCCAAACTGAGTCTTTCTGCCCCATGGCCCGGGTAAAATGGGTGAGAATCTTCCACACTAACTGGGAGCTCCATGGGGCTCCCCATAATGAACACTGGAGTGGGATTCAGCTGGAAGTGTTGCTGTTATTACTGCAATACTGTAAATGTGATTTGAAGATACCTTATTTTTAGCCCTCATTTACTCTCTGTTTTCCCATTTCCTGTATTTTATTTCTCTTTGAAGGACAGGAAACTTGCATCGATCCTAAAGCAAAATACCAATTTAAAATATCAGACTCAGACATGCAGGCCAAAGCAGATGCTGACTACTCATACAGCAATTGCATCTGGATACATTTAATATTATGTCCTCACATTTTTATGCTCAGTTTTTACTCTTGTCAGCAGATTACTTATTTCCCAAATGTGGTATTTCTGGATTGGACCTGACAGTCGTGGCACAGTGCATGAAATCTACTTTGGGAGCATGGGATGCTCAAGCCATGTGACCCATAAGTTAGCCTCATGGGGTGATATAAGAAAAAAATATGCACAAAATGCAGATCTTTCATATTACATAGCTAAGGAAAGCATAGGTCTGTTTTTATCAATGAGTCTCTGGGCTGCCTTCTGCCTGGATGGTTTAGAAATTTCCTATTTCATCTCAGTGCCCAACGGTGACCTCAGTGTTTTCAAGAAGAACAGAACAAATAGCTGATAGAAAAAGGAGTTAAAGTAGCCTTACTGAACAAATAAATTGGCAAGTGTATCTAATAATTGCATGGGTTCAGCATTTTTCTGCGATAAATGAGTAAACTTTAAATGTATCTCTGAGATGTACTATCACAGGCATTGCCATGGGCAAGTTTTATCCAATGATGAAACAGCAAGGCCTTGTGAGATAAAGATGATAGAAGGGGTACTATCAGGTGGCAGCTGGGTAATTACAACTCTCTATTTGGGCTCTGTAGTGATGCTGCATGTGATAAGTGGAGAATAATGAAGAAAAAGGAGTAGTGATAATACAGGAGCTAAATGGTAGAAAATAGCCTATCATAGCCCACAGCCCTCTGAGTGCCTATGGGGACTTTGAACTATCTTCTTCAGTTTTCAACCACAGAAAAAATACTCTCTCTTTCTTCTTCCTTTGCTAAATTTATGTCTGGTGGGACAAAAGGGAAAACTGAAAGGAAATCAAGGGTATGTGAAGAGAATATGACCTTTGCAAATAACACTGAAGGTCACTGTGTAATTATTCTAAAATAAAAGTATCCTGTAATCTTGTCTGTACCCACAAAAGACATAAGACCATTTTTTAATGTGATTCCGAACAATTTTGTTGGGGATCATGGTTTATGAAAGGTCAGCTAAAGTATTTCTAATTATATCTTGTCTAGCTCTTTGCTCAGAAGAACACAAATGCCATTTGTTATGATAGAGTCAAACTTTGATTAAAGCGAAAGACTGTCAAAAGACAAACTCATCACACATAAACAAAAATACTGTTTCCTGAGTGAAAATTGGCTTTGTAGCTTTAAAAAAAAACAAACAAACAAAAAAAAACCAAACCAAAAAAAAAACACAGGAGCGGAAAATACCCTGGAACTCGTCACCAAAACTTTAACCCCAGTTTGTTCCTTTTTATTTTTTCCCTACATATAGTAATACCTACCATAGCTCCTGGTGAACTTGTCACAGTTTGCCATCTATCTGGGTGACTCCTGGTAATTTTTTTGACTCCCCTGGGTAAGATAATAGTTCCACAGCACTTCTTTCATTTGAGAGTCTGATACCTAAATGCCAGTTACACTGGATGTGATATAGTGTGGATTCACATATGTATGTGCTCATACATGAGGGAACTGCACATAAAATATCCACTGCTTAAAGATGAGCCACAAATTGTTTTGCCTTTTTTTTTTTTTTTTTTTATGCTTAGTTAAACAGCAACAGTGAGAAGTATACTGTGCATCATTCATGTATGTTCATGTCTTTTTTCCTCTTAGGACATTGACATTACCACAGACCTGATGTAATGGGGCATCTCACATCACAGAAGGTGAGGCTGTATCAGAACATTGCCAGGATGCAGTGAGTCTCTTAGGAAGATTCAAAATGAGGCATTTCTTGGTATAACAAATGGCGATGTTTATTGACTTAGACATTAGTGAAGCCAGTAGTGAAACCAAGGAAATTTTATATAGTGCCTGGATTAGCGAGGCTTGTAGCTTGTTGGTAAAACTGAGAAAATTCCACTCAGTTTTAGGGGAAAAAAATTAACTGAACTCTTGTTCTCATCGTGACAGAGTCTGACTGAAAATATGACAAAACCATTTATGCGTTACAGAAGTGAATGGCATGTAATAAAATATTTACAACTGAACAGAATGGTTGTTTATAGGCTGAAATGCCACAGATGAATAAACAAGGAAATTCACACACACATTAAAAAAAAAAAAAAAGCTTTTTAAAGTATATACCTGATTGTGATGATTTTTGCTGTATGATTAAATTATGTTAATTCTAAATTTTTAAAAATTCAAACCACTACTATGTTTGGTGAGGCACTGATATGACTCACACCAAGTCCAATCCTTCCTCTGATTTAAGATAAAGGTCTTGGTAAAAAATAGATAACTATCACAAATCAGAAGTTCATGGTGGAAAGAATTATTAGGCCATCTCAGTCAGCAAGTGTAGTTTCTCATTATTGACTGATTCCTACTCCCCTGGAGTAATGGAGTTTTGTCATTGACCCACGAGGCCTTATTTATGTACAGGTCACTTAGTGCTTTGGTCATGCAAGTGAAATACAACTCTGAGCATATGACTGCAGTGGTACCCAAATGGTGAGACTCCCTAGGACAGGATTCATCTCATCTACCTTTACTCACCTAAAAATTAGACACCTAAGTTTAAGTTAGCTATCTCACTTCTTCTTTCAGTCAATGGGGAGAAGCTGGCACCTTCAGAAAGAAAATTATGTGACCTGTGTCAGATATTCACCTTAAGGAGGGATCAATCACCCTCTGGAAATACCTATTTCTCCTGACTGAGTACAAAAGGAGCCTGGGGTGACTTGCTTAGACATTTAACTTTTAGATGACTCAAGACAGGTAAAATAAATTGCATCCTGACTTTAAAGGAGATTTGTGTCCAGTGAGATCAAAACAGGTCTCTATATTTGAACATTTCTTCCATTTTAAATCATGCTAAGTGCTTCCCAAACCACAGTGATGAATAACCTTATTGTCATTCATCTCAGTCAGTCTGGCTTGCGTTTCGCTCATCTTTGGGTATACAAAGCTCACACAGAGCTTTTCAGGTGACCATGATGATTTAGGCAGTCTCCTGCTCCTTCTCCTAAACCCCATCCTCCACTGGCCGTTTGTGTGGTCACATAGCGAAGCAGACCAGGACACTGACCTGAGTGAAAAATGTGTATGGGGAAAAAGTTATTCTCCATTCTGGCTTAAATGACCACACAAACAACTACATTGGAAAAATGGAAGAAATACCAGAAGAGCAGCATCAGGGCTAGAGACTGCTTCCAGGCAGTTCCCATTATATGCCTTTTCTTTTTGTTGTCCATTTTTCTGGACTCAACACTAAAATCCTTATCAAGTCTTCATCATCTTTCCTGGATCTCTGTAGCTTTCTCCTCATCACCCACACTGTTCTTTGTCTCTTGTCTACCTAGCAAAAGCAGCCCCTTAGGGTGGTCTCCCTCGCCGTACTCCCTCTTTAAGCAATCTACTTATTTTGGGGGGCAGCAGAAAACAACTATGAAAGAACCAAGAGCTGTTTGCCAGTCCTATGACTCAGACAGATGTTTGTTGGCAGGGTTCATCATTTCCCGAGACTGAAGATCCACAACTTTTTCCTCACTTATGGTGATGGTATAATGACTGTCACTGCACTCACTCTGGCAGTTTTGGTCTGCTCTCCTATTTCCCTTGGGTGGCCAGATCAGGTTCACAGGTCATAAACAAGTATGTCAGCAAAACTGAGGGAGTAAGCTGTGGCTGAGAAGGAAGAGGGGAATAGGAACTCTTTAAATGGACATGTTGACTGCAGAAAACATACTGTCTGGCTCTGAAAACACAGGGGTTTAAGAGAAGAACTGCTCCACAGATTGAAGCTTGTATTAGTTAGGGCAATTATTTCATTTTGCATAACCAGTTTTGAGGATTAACATCAAATTGGCCCCTGACATTGCTTGTTGAAATGGTGTACAGAGGAAAACTTGCCACTTTCTTGACCTAGCAAGAATTTTAGCTCAAATCAAGAGTTCACTTTCAAAGTGGATTTCCTGTTTGTCCTCACTCATTGGGCTTTGGTTCACATCACCCCTTGGCATGCATCAGCTGTATTCCTGTTGGGTGAACCTGCCCCAGAAGACATGCTTTAGAAGCTCACGTAGTGTTCCCACTGCTTATAGGCATTCAGTCCCTTGGCCTGTGCTGCAGGTAGTCCAGATTCACCCTCTCTTAAATGCACCAACCGTTTTACCCTTTCAGTCTGCTCCTACTGATCCAGATGAGTTTGCCAATGGTGATGCATCCTGTATATTACCTAATGTGACCAAAATAATTTCTCCCTATTTCATATTTGCCCTCCTCCCAAGACCTTGAAGGGAAGTCAGAAACCAACTGCCACTTCTGCAAAATGAAACTGAAATCAGAACCAGCCTTTGAGGCAGATGACTGAGACCCACTAACAAGTTTTAGCTTTGTGGTCCTGATATGATCCCTGTCAAAAAACAGTTTTCCCCTAACTATTTACAGTCTTAGATTGTACTCTTGCTCATTGATTTCTAACACCTTAGTCCATAAAATGTACATCCTTTATACATCACTTTTACACCTGCATATAGCAGTTTATAGATACGATATCCTACACCCATACACTTGCTCCATACTGCTCCCTGATTTCTTCCTTTCTTACCAGTCCCCTTTTACCTCCTAAAACTACAAGGCCTATACCAGGGAAATTAAGTGAGAAATTTTAATAATTTTTAAGTGTATTCATAAAGGCAGGGAATAATCTGTTCTCCATGTCCCTGGAAGATAGGACAAGAATTGATTAGCTTAAATTTCTGCAAAGAGGATTTAGGATAGTCATTAGGAAAAACTTTCTAGTTAAGCCTTGGAATAGATTGCCTAGGGAGGCTGTAGGATCTCTATCACTGGTGTTTTTTTCAAGAACAGGTTAGACAAGTGTCTTGTCAGGAATGTCATAGGTATAGTTTATCTTGCCTTGAGGGGGCGGAGGGAGTAGACGACCTCTCAAAGTCCCTTCCAGCCTCTGTTTCCTGTGATCTTCCAAGGTATTCTGAATGCCTTATTTATCTCTATCAGTGCATCTCAGTATTTCTAATACAATGTTTATCCAGGACTAAGATTTGAAAATTCATAATCCTCTAAGACCACAGATCACTCAGAAGTATGTGTTTTGCTTATCCATTGATGCTTGACACCAGTGCAGACACTGGTGATCAACTATTGACTCCAGCTGGAATGCTCTCTATCATATTTTGCTCTGTTCCCAATTCTCCTGATAAATTGTCATCTGTGTTTGTCAATGTGACATGCCATTGAACTTGCATTTCAAATGTTAGTCAAGATGAAAAACATACTGATAACACCATTAAGACCAACTAGCTTATTTATACCACCAATTTCTGAAACCTTCCTTTTAATCAACAGAATTACTTTATCAGCCAGTGGTCCTCTAAAACTGACAGACTTAAAATATCGAACTGTATTTTCCTATTAAATGCTTAAGTGTACTGGGTGACATGATGATTTTACACCCAAGAAAATCAGAGTAAAATTGCACTGCAGACAGTACAATGTTCTTTAACAACACAAACCCCTGAAACATGGGAAAAAAACACTACGTGATCGGTTTTGTACCCTGACATTGTGTTGTGATACAGTGGTCTCCTTTTATCCCTTTCTGTGTTGATGTAACAGACTATTTCCTTCCTATTCCTCCCTCCTTCCCATTTCCTTCCTGGCTACTGTTCCTTGCCTGCCTGTTCGGTCTTACCTTTGGTGAGACATGCGTTCATGCCCATAAACAAGACAGCAGTTTGGTTTGGGAGATGAGGAATGCTTCCCAACACCACTTGTTGAGAATGCAGCCCTCCACTGGAAATGCAGAGGTATGTGGCACTGAAGAGCTGCTGTCCTGCACAGCACTAACTGAGCAGTTAACCAAAAGCCACTGTACTCATTTTGTGTCCAACTCTGACACCTGACTGAATTCAAGGGTTTCTCCCAAGTCAAAACTTATGGTTATGCTATGCTATGTGGAGAGCTGCTCTCCACATCTCTGAGAGATATCTCCTATCTTGTTTGAAAGCTGATATACCTTCCAATTCTGCTGAAGCTATTTTAGTTAAGCTACAACAACTCAATTGACTAAATCCTTACTAGTGATATGTAGTTAGAGATCACTCAGAGCTGATACTGGGACTGTGGATCTTGTCCTTAAGAAACTTTAAGATCTTTATTATTTTCTCAAAAATGGCAATGGAAAACATAATAATAGCAAAGGATGGTCAGGGACTGATTTGTCAGCAATGACATCAGTTCAAACGTGCATCAAAACACAGTGGCCTGACAGAGATGAATGACAAAAAAACCAGCTCTCCCACAAAAATTCTCATTCTTGCTGTACAACAGGCAATAATTTTGGTTAATCAAATTCTCAATTAAGCTGCCCACAGTGTCAGGAAGCCACAAAGTCATTTAATAGACAGCAGTTAGAATGTGCTTGGGAGGAAATACTTAAGCTGAACTGATCATGATGGGATTTCCCAAGCTCAGTAAATTCTTACATAAAGGACATTATGGGAAGGAAATGAGTTGGCTTTAGAAGGACTGAATTTGTAATATTTTTCTAGATTTAAAATCTTGAGCTGAAATCAGCACGTTATTGGTTGCTTTTGCAATGCACACATTTTACACATTTACAAATAGGTAGAGCTTCAGTAATTGCTAACTAGAAACAGTTACACTTTATTATATCAGGATACAAATCTGAGGAACCCAGGGTTCTTCTCAGAAATGTTGCACTGTGTTGGACAAAAGTGAATGTCAGGACAGTGTCCATGCCATTACATGGTAAAGACTACTTGAATTGTACATAGTTCTGAAGAATAGACATGAAAACAGATGAACCACTTCTCAAAACACTTACCTTCAAATTCCTGTCCTGCAATGAACAATCGTTCAGAGAGAGATTCATGTTTCTAAACATAAAGTCATTTTATGTGACCCGTTTGGTATACTGCCCAGACTCCAGCTCTGCCCTAGCAGACTGTGTGCCTCCGGTAGGTCCTGCATGCATCTGCCAGCCCCATGCAGAGGTTTTGGATGCCTTCAGATGTTTACAATGGCAGTAGATGCTTATATTTAGGCTTGTGAATCGCACCCTTGATGTGTATGTGCTCTGGTTTCCTGTCTATAAAATGATAAAATAAGTCTTGCTTTCTCCCAGCTTCAGCCCATGCCACCATTTGCAGAGCTGAAACAAACATTTGGAGTCCTGAGAAAGCCAAAGATGTTCCCAGTGCAAAAAGCCTCATGGATTAGATTGAAGACTCTGCACAGAACTTGTCATGAGATCCTTACAGGAAGCAACCATCTGCCTGTCTGCTTTTTGTGGACAGCTAATTCCCTCCCCTGAAGCATCTCTCATAGCTGGATCATGGGCTGCACAGTCTGGCCCTGCACCCTGGCAATCCGTGCTGATGGCTCATCTAGAGAAGTTGCAAACCCTCCAGAAGGAGAGTTCTTCCCTATTACATGTTTGTACAGTGGTGCCTGCATCAGGCCATGGCCTCAGCTAGAGCTTCTCATCATTCTGTAACAGGACTAAATCATAGCAGCTTCCACTCACTAATTACACATTGAAGATATTTGTGTAGAATAGCACTATTTGCCAATAGTATAAAGCCATTCTCTGCTTGACATCCAAACAAATAGAAAATTCTGCTAAGAGTCTATTTTCTTGTTCTGTAAAGAATTTCAATAAGGTATCTTTCATTTTTAAAAGTCAATCTTCTTATTTAAAGGTATTAAGCAGTCCTTCATTCTGGTGGCTGCTTTTCAGATGCTTCAGGCTGTCTGATCATCAGAGATCAAGAATATCACCCACTGTCCTTCTTTGGAACTGGGATTTGTGACAGCCCATGGTAAATGCCCTGGAACAGAAAAATATGCCACAGATAATTTAACTGCACCAAATTATTTCGGAAAGTGTTTATTTAAGAGGAGTCTGCACTTCAGTGATACACTTATTGATTTGACATAAAGAGAAAGTATTCATTTTCTGGTTGTATTATTTTATCATGTTAGCTTTCTATTGAATTTTACTTTTTGTTGCACAGGAATTTTTTTCTCAAAACAAAAGTATTAGGTACTCAATTTGAAATGGTTTTAATGAATTTCTGATTGTGTTTTTCCCCCCATCTGATTTCCATTTAATACATCTATCCTTTTGATTTAAATATTTCCTTGTCTAGGAACTGACTGCTAGAAAGGACTATAGCATCAGGATGCCTGCCACTCCATTCGTTTTTAAACATTACCCCTGTGTAATTAGTTCAATCACTGTAGGACCCCAGCAAGAAAGTTCATATGCCTCCAGACCTGATTTCTCACCATTATAGGCAATTATCATTTCTTGGACTAGTTGGGATCAAGGGGGCCAAAAACAAACCTAACTATCATGAAATGGAGGAGCTGCTCCCAAGCACCCTACTGGCCTGCTCAGTCATCTCAGATTAGTGGTCATCACTGGGAGCTCAGAAAGAGTTTCAAATGCTTTGCCTCACACTCACTAGTCAAATTAATAAAATAGAGCCAAGGAAACAGCCAACTCTGGCACATGGTTGGTGGCAGTGGAGGCTGCTGAGAAGAGTCCCAGTTCCAGCCAGTGCTGCTGGGCTCTTGGGAACAAGCATGAACAGCATAGGCTTCTGGATGACTTTGAGCTAAGAAGTAGCAAAGCTACAAATAACTGTGGAAAAAATAAGAGAGATTAGACATACCAAAGAAAGATTCGTACTGTACAAAGTTACTGCTTTGTCATAGTGCCACTGCCATTCTCCTCCTGAAATTGAGATGTCAAGCACCAAAATATCAAGCCATTTCTAAGTAGTTTCATTTCTTTTAATACTTTTTCTTTGGAGACCTCAAGGTATGAGAAATTTGAGGTACTACAACAAATGGCATCAACCACCCATCTCCTGACAGTAGGCACTGAGGAATTTGGGCCTCATCTGAAGTTACTGAAGTCAAGAATATGACTCAGATATATTTTCATGTGTTTCAATCACTTCTCTAATTACAAAGTAGATAATCTCTAACTGTTAGTATTCTCAGGGTAGAAGTTAATTTACCTGCCAATCAGTTTGTAGATTAACCTTCCAGCTTTTCATGAACTTATCCTGAGGAATACCTTTACGACTCCATGACCTAAAAGTGTTTAGTGTTCAATACATCATTGTCAAGTGAACCTCTCCACTCTGCAGTGAATGTATTGCATTAGGCTCATATGGTACTCGTAATAATGTACTGCATATACATACTATCTGATTCCTATCACTGTAGTGCTGGTACTGAATGTACAGAGTAGCCCAGGCTACGTCTTTTCTGCCTGTAGACGTAGTCACAGTAATTAAGCTTTGAATACACTCCAGCTGAGGTCATTAGGAGTGAGATAATCTCCAGGACTTTCTCACATGAAGACAAATCCCAGTTCCAAAGAAGGACAGTGGTTGATATTCTTGATCTCTGATGATCAGACAGCCTGAAGCATCTGAAAAGCAGCCACCAGAATGAAGGACTGCTTAATACCTTTAAATAAGAAGATTGACTTTTAAAAATGAAAGATACCTTATTGAAATTCTTTACAGAACAAGAAAATAGACT
This sequence comes from Athene cunicularia, assembly GCF_003259725.1. Lineage (NCBI taxonomy): Eukaryota > Metazoa > Chordata > Aves > Strigiformes > Strigidae > Athene > Athene cunicularia. Next base: position 54,365,109 of record NW_020799091.1, on the reverse strand, counting down.
CTTAGCAGAAGTAGATTCAAGAAGTCTTGAATCATGGGTTAGGTTTGGTCAACTTGGCCATGGCTTGAGTGTTCATCCCGCTTTTTACTGAAGACAGACACTTCTACAGTTCTGCAATACATTACCTGATCTTGTAAATGCATATGTAGATGTTCCCAAGCAAAATCTCTTTATTCATAAATCTCAAACCAGCAAAACATAACTAGCAATTACTCCATGAGATGTCTCCAGACACTAGATATCTGAAGGTATTTATTTAGCTAACTGCTAAGAATTTTTAAAATATCATTAATATCACCACTGCTTTCGGCTGAGCTGTGCTGAGTGCATGATGGGACAGGCTAGATAAGCATCTGAAATATGAAATTAATACATACAGATGAATTTGCACTGACAAACAGAAGGAAAATTTCCATTCAACTTGAGCACAGTCTCTTGTGAGTAAACAGTTATGAATGTGGAGTTTGTTCAAAATCAGAAACTCTGAGTGTCTTGGTGTCCTTCCCATTTTATTCAATGGGAATAAAACCTTCCTTAAGGGGACCAGGGGTATTCTGAAGGGGACTGGTCAAAGTTTTCACGGTGATACAACACCTACAGTGTTTACAGATCTGACAGCATTTACAGCATAGGGTGTTAATTGAACTTGAAGTGTGCTTGTGCAGCTAATTAGGAGGATAGCAAGGGAAAAACTCAAACAAACATGATCTAATGAAGGAGATGGCAATTTAGAGATGACGGAGGACCCTATAATCAAAACCAGCAAACTCTATGATCCTAATAAAGATACTCTCATAGGAACTGTCTGAAAATTACAAACCTCGGTCCCTAGATTTAGACATTTAGATCTACACATATGCATTTAGATTCCACTGCCAAACTGGACTATTAGATCACAGAATTTGATCTGCAATATATTAGAGCTATTACTTCATCACCCAATTAATTCTGTATGGAGCCCAATAACTTCTGTTTGATGAAAGGATAATTTGTGTTTGACTAGCACATAACTTCTAGCAAAATATCTGGTCTTGATCTGACAATAGCTGGAGATAACAAATCTATTGCATGGTAGTTAGTTTGAATGGTTAATCCCACTCACTGTTAAAAAAACCAAAAGTATCTGACTTCTGTCCTGGGTTGACTTAACTTCAGATTCCAGCCACAGTTTTATTCTCTACTAAATTCAAGATCACTTCAGTGCTCAGTGTTTTCTCCCAGGAAAGGGATTTATATACTCTAATCAAATCCCTTCTCAATTTTCTTTCTGATAAGATTAAAAAAAAAAAAAAAAATCCAGTTCTTAAATCACTTACTGATTTTTTTCAGCACTTTCTTCATTTTTCAATGTTTTTTGAAAAAAATACCAAAACTCAACTCCATATTCTAGCTGTTGTTTTGGCAGAACAACATATGCAAGTGCTATCATCCCTCTACTCCTATTCATTACTTCAGTGTTTGTACAACACGGATGTGTCCCACATGGCAAAGCATTGCATTGGAAGGGATTGTTGAATTCCTAGTCTGCTAAGACCATGCTTTGTAGGATACAACTGGCTATTCATTTTTTTGCTTGGATTATATTTGGCAAATCAGAATAGCTGATTATTTTCCTGAGGTGTTTGCTTTCTTGTTCTGTACCTGACAATTCTGCTTCCTCAGTCTTCAGTGTGCCATGGAACTTCCTAGACTGGTTCTATCCTGCACTACCACTCAGCACAACAGTTTGGATTGCCCTCATTAATGCCATTCCTAGGTAATGCAGAGGTCTCCATGGCTACAGCTTTTCTGCTTTACCCAGGAGGAATTCCCATTTCCCAGGATTGGGAGTTTCTCCTGGATGCACCCTGACACTACATCATGTGAGCCTCCACACATGCCAATACCCTCCAACTGCCATCCCTCTGATTTCTACCCAAGAGCTGGATTGTCCTGACTGGAGCCACGCTACAGTCCTGCACACACTTAAGCTGACTCTGTGCAAGACCATGATCCCAAAGAGCACAGTGTGCACATCAGAAGGCAAGGACAGCGGTCATCTCTCTAGGCTGTCCCAACACATGTAAGTTAGAAAGCAGTAAGTTTCAAAAGATATCCACTACATAATAATCCCTTTTAAAAAAATAAATAAATAAATAAATAAACCCAATATCCAGTCTTGGAAGTCACAGTGAGGAGAGAGAGGATGCGAGAGTAAAATGGAGGAGTGAACATGGCATGGAGTTATCTGAGGCTTACATGTTGACAAAGAGAAAATGCCTGAAGTAGAAGGTAGCATCTGAAATCTGTAGTAGGAATAACAAACTATTGATAAGCCAGAAAGAGGAATTAGATGAGGAACAGAGATCACTGTTAACCAAGGGGAGACATAAGAGATGCTAAAGGGAAGAATTATATTTGTTCTGAGGAGGGGGAACATACACAATCAAACACACGAAGACTGCTGTCAGTAGAGGCTGGGAACGGAGACGACAGTCTGGCCATTACAGCATGTTCCCACTCTTCTCAGCTTACACCAGTGAATCCATAGGGAGAGAACATTTATACCTCAAGTAACTCAGCAAACTCTACATCCACCTCTGAGCCCCATGGGTCAGGTAGTAACTTTGCTCTAATATAAGGCCTAAGATCCACAAAACAAGAAGTAGTAGCCATCTCAAGGCATTTTTCATTGGGAAGTTACTTTACTCAGTAGATAATGCCAGTCAAAGCTGTAGTGGCCTCTCATAAATTTCTAAACTCAGTGTTAAGGAGAATTTAAGGCAACTAGGAGGGATTCACCAAGCAAATATCATATTCGGCAACAATTTCTTTTTCTCAACTGATCACTGGGGTTATTTAGAAGAATGGGTACTGTATTGCTTATGTAGCCTTTAGGTGGCAAAGCAGGTCAATATTTGACTCTTGCACTGCTCTGTGTAGGCAAGCAATTTAGTTACACCACTGAAAGAGAAAGATGGTGAAAGCCAAAAATCACTGTCAAAGACAGTAAGTCCCTGTGATAAGAGAGAATCTCATTCAACAAAATGGTAACATTTTATAAGCTCACAAAAACTTGCAATACTGGTCAAGTGCCAGGAATCAGATGTTAAGCAGGTTAAAGAATGGACCGGCTCACCAGCTGCAAGTTGAATGAATGCAGAAGGTTTCATTTTGGATCGACGAGCTCCAAAGTGGGCTAAAGCCTCCTGATGAAGGCGCACCAATACACCAGCTTGCGTTCGTAGTGCCAGGAAGGTACCACCAGCTACTTATGCTCAGGTCCAGCAGAGGGAAAGCAAGGGTTCTTTGGCTGTGTCAAGCACAGAACTTTTTGTTGTTTTGGTTTGTTTTCTGAAAACCCACAGTGTAATAGTATCCCCAAACTACCAGATGATTATCGGAAGTTTAAGATATATGCAATTTGTCTCCTTGGAGTACTTCACAATATTAGTTTTAGGTTTCAGAGTGTTGAGTGTTAAATTACTCATCACAAACAAAAGAACTACTGCAGGATAGGTGTTGATAATAATATCTGATAGCTGTGTATAATGTTTTGATTGGCAGAAGATAGTCTGACTACTACAGGAAGCAATTGGCCAGAGGATCTTGTTGAGGCATAAATAGTAAAAAAGCAAAAATTGTACATGAGAGAAAAAATTGCACAAAGAAATGTGGAGCTCTGTCTACTAATTCCCTACCAAATAAAAAAGAGCTTTTCCCTTACTGGTGGATTTGTCTCCTATGCAATGCAAAGAGAAATAAGAGACTCTGAAGGCAGAGATGGATATTTGCTTGCAAAACTGTGGTTCTTTAAGTTTTTGCCCATGGTCATCAGAAGGTAAATGGGAATTTATGCTGGTGAACCACTTCTCATTAAGGTAAAATGAAATAAACCGTGAACACAGGACACAGTAGAAGACAGAGGAATCGTAATAACACTCATAGAAATGTACCCAGTCTTAAACTGAAAAAACCTGGAAAAAAAAAACATTATGTCCTTAGTTTGATCATGAAGGCACTGACATAGTGGGACAAGGGACAACCAACATTTCATGGAAAGTATTTTCCAGCAGACAAGGAAGTTCTCATCAGAAGATAAGGTGAAAAAGGCCCTTCTACTATCTTCATTCAGTTCCTGGTCTGAAGTTCCCTTTCCCTTAAAACCCAGACCAAAGTAAGAGTTGGATATTCTCTTCTCTTCAGGAATCAGTGGTTACAGAAGAAAATGTATGAGACACTTTACTAAGTAGGGAGCCAAGAGAATTAAAGAAATATGCATAACATGGCTGTTTCCTACTGTCAACAAGGGGAAAAATTCTCTGAGAGATGGCTGATGCCAAACATTTTTCAACGCTTGATATGTCAGCAAGGTTCTGGCAGGTGTCCTTAGGAAAACAGAGCACTCGTCTAAGCATGTTCAATAGCCCCTTGGGAAACTGTTTTCTCAGACTATGTGAAGCTAGAAAATACAACTTTCTTTCATAGTAGAGTATTTAAAAAAAAAAAAAAAAAAAAAGGAGAGAGAACACAGCTTTGATGGTCTAGCAAAACATAGACTCTGTGGAAAGGGAATTACCTACTGCAGCTGTTCAGAGTACAGCACAGGGTACTGCAGACTATGACCCAGGTTGTCACATCTCCTCCAACAGGCGAGAAGACACAAGGATTGGACGGTGAAGGGAACACCTATATGGTGTGGGTGCATGACCAGCACCCTAGGAGCAATAGCATGCAAAGACAGGCAAGGGACATAGGATACAGATCATAGTAAAGAGGAAACTGAAAGGGTTAAATGAATCCATGTTCTGGAGTAAGGACTTGTAAGGGTGAGCTCAAACTAAGTGGTCTCCAGATGCTTTCAGAAAGGTCTGGGCACAGATCTCCTGCACTTTCATAGCCAAGATTGGGGTTTACGCATCCCACTTGCTAACAAGTGGAGTGTTAATATACTCAAGAAGAGCAGAAGGAGCATCAGACTTAGAGTGTGGGTGTTAAAAAGTTACATGTTTTTATTTATGGGAGGCCAAGGTTAGCCTAAATTACCATAAACCACTTTTTGCCACTGCCAAAAGGGACCTGTCAGCTTTCCCACCTCCAACCATAAGAACAGAGATTCCAGCTACAGATCATTTTCAAAGTAAATATAAAAGAGGATACGTTTGATTGTTCAGCCACAATCTTGATGACATCTGACAAAAAGGCAGGGGAGTAAAGTCAATGTTAGATTATGTGCTTGACAACTTGAATTTTTACACAGAAAATCTTTTGGTTTCAGTTAAAAGCTAGTTAATTTATCTTAATTACATGAATTAACTAAGACCAGCAAAACAGTCACAGCCCTTATTATCAATTTAAGAAAGATCTCTAAGAACTGCCAAAACTTAGTGGCCATGAGTACAAGGAATTCACCAGGAAGTTCAGGTCTAGACATGCGACTGCTAGTCCCACCTGTCCCAAAAACATCTAACAATAACACATCTCACTAAAGAAATAAAATCATGAAATCATATTTTGATCTACATTTTGGACTGTTATGCACCGGGATAGCACCAAGAAAAGCCACGTTTTCTTCTGGAAACACGTGAGTTTAATAGAAAACTTAAAACAAAAGTGTGGGCATGGTTGGAAAGAACAGCAGGGTTCACATGTGACTGTGGATGTAAGAGGAGAAAAATGAGGCAAAACAAGGTCAGTCAAGTTCATGGTCCTTAGAGCTCTTCAAATTCTTCATGAAAATGGCAATGCAATTATTTATGCCCAAATACCCTGAGGTCAGAACAGGTGTCTCAGTGTTGATAGAAGGCAGAGACATTGTGGGGTGCTGAATTGCCCATTTTGCTCAGAGAAGTCCAAAGCTGGAAACAGCTCCGTCATCTTGAGATTTCTGACTTCTAAACATTAAAAGTTTGGGACAAGTCAACTTTCCACTGGCCAGTAACACAAGGAAGGCTGCTTGCAAGGATGTCTGAGAGACTCACAGTACCAGCTAATTAATAGATTTGTCATAGGTATTTTGGATTCTGATGGTTATTGCTAATTTCTGATGGCCTTATGCTTAATTAGAAAAGGAAGATGAGAGAGTTATATCTCCAGGAAGGTACAGCAGAACTTGTTGAAGCTGGTTGTTATGTTCAGCTATTCATGTTGTGTGATGTTGACCAAACTAAAACTCAGATATTGAGTGGAGCAGATCTCTGTCAGATTTTTTGGCTCGGCTACTGCTCAGAAAAAGTACATGCTTCTCCTATAGCAAATCTAAGTGAGACTATAGCTTTCTCTCTCTTTAACATTGTCTGGATCAGATGTCTGAGCTAGGATCTTTGCTCTTTTGGAGAACTTGCTGCACAGCACACAAAAGTTTTTTCAGCAGAAACAGCACCTTGTCTCTGTCACATTTCTTTTATGTAGAGACTCAGCTCTTCCAAACCTTCCTGTTGCAGCTCTCAACAGAAAACTTCCCGTGGACTCCTTAGGCACCCTTCTTTCATTTTCTTTAACACTTGCATCCATTTAGATTAAATTAAATCTGCTTGTATTCTTTCTTCTTTCATTCTACTTCTAGATTAGTTTTGAATGCTCAGAGGTTGTTAATTATCACAAGCCAGAGCTTTGCCACAGTTGCATCTCTGGCTGCTTTATTGTAGTATTTCATTATTTTTTTTTAACAATTCTTAAAAAAATTTAATGGCCTTTTTGTCTCTTGAATAATGCCAGTTTGGGCTTTACCATTGCCTTCCTTTCTCCTTTTGCATCTTGGCTAAGGTTACTTTCTTCACAATCTCTCATTCAGTGACTGTCAATCTGCATCCCCAGTGAAGCCCCAAAAGTTAGTCCCAATCTAGTCTGTTCTCAGTGTCCACTGCTGCTAGCTGCTGCCCTGGATGTTATGTTCTGATACGGAAAGTGCTGACTCCGAAGCAAGTCTGGGAAGTACAGCAGATGTGCAACCCATCTCTCCTGTGCTATGGACAAGCACTCCAACCCCTGGGCCGCAAGGCAAAAGCAAAGGGGCACTGCACATCCTCCCGCAGGCATCATTCCTCCCCTGTTGGGCACCTGTTTTCCAGAGACAGCTTGGTGACGTGAATCCCAGCAGCTCTCCCCTCTGCCTCGACTGGCCTCAGGAGGAACCCATGTCTGGGTGCAGTCTGGAGCCTCCCTTTGACCACAGCTTTGTTTTTCCCCCCTAAAAGAAGAATCTTGGGGGGGTTTTAACAGCTCCCTGGGATAAATCTATTCTATAGTTAGAAAAGATTTTTCAAGAAAAATAACAGAAAATATAGTTTTAGCTAACATCTATATATTTTTCATAATGTCAGTTGAGATTAACACTGTTATGGTAAGATTCACACCCCTGAAGACTTCACGACCTTCAATTTCAGAAGTTTGTACTGGGGACAAATCTAGTACACTGTTACTGTTTTTACAAATAACCTAATAATGATATATACTATCCATGTATTCTCTGGTTCAAAACAGAGAATGAAATATGAAACACAATGATAGAATTAAGAAATTAAATATTGCTGAAATCCTGTCTTTTTCAAAACTGACGTTTGTGCAACAGAAACATTTGATTTCACCCTGAATTGAAAGAATAATAAATTCTCAGATGTCAGCATTTGTTACGAAAATTATATTCCGTATTTCAGCTGGTCTTGTCTAAAGGGATTTTCTCAGCATTGCTCCTAAGGTTTTTTCTCCTTAAAAGATAGCATTAATACACCCATGAAAACTTTTATTTTTCTCTCGTCATTACATTTGTTCTAACATTTTGTCCTATTGACTTAATAACTCGCATTATTGTGTTGCCTATAATTAAGTAACCAATGGTGTCTTATTGGAGAATCCAATTCAACCTCTATTCCTTTTGTTTTATATTAAAGCTTCATTGAAAAGTTACAATGTCATCTAGTCCAACTAGATCTGGCCAAAGCATGGCTAATTCTAAAGCTAGATCAAGTTGCCCAGGGCATTGCTCAGCAGAGTTTTGAACACCTCTAAATTACCTAGGCCTGAATGACATGAAAACTTCTAATCAGGACCTGCATCTCCTATATACAGCACCAGTCCATCCGTAGTGTCATAAATTATTTTGATGCATAAAGTACACAAGAATGAGTAGATTTTTCTGTAAGAAAAAAGTGATTGCTTTATCTACTTGCACATAAATGGCTGACATCAATGTACAAAAAGTACAAATATATAAAAATATACAACCACTGGTCTGGTTAATACATGCAAAAAGAGGGAAAAAACCCCAGAACAACTGTCCTCGCTAAACCAGCTTGGGTTTTTTGGTTTTTTGGGGTTTTTTTTTGTTGTTGTTGTTCACTCTGTTTATCCACTAACTTTGAATTCCTTAGGACATTTTTTTCTGTGCCTGCCTTTCAGACCAGAAGGATTTTAGATCAGGGCTCATATGTAGCTTTCTGCATTATGCAGGGTTGATAAATAAATACTAATGAATATAACTGAAGAATTAGCATCAATATCTCAATAGACACTGTAATTAGCAATACACCATTTCTAAGTTAAAAGTTTTTACATTAAGTGAAATGAGAAGAATGATGTGATTAGCTCTGTTATTACATTTTCCTTCCATTTCCAGATGTATTCTCTAATAAAATCCTAAACAAGGTGCAGGCATGCACTAGTCTGTCATGCTACTGTTATGTTGCCAAACAGGTAGCATGAATTTCCCTCAGCAAGCTATAAAAAGTGCAGAAGTCAATGAAGCAGGATTTATGGTTAGAGAAAGAGATTACAGAATGAGACTTAAGCACATGCTTAACTGCTTTGCTGAGCTAAGGCGTATATGGGGACACAGATAACTAACATTTGCAAAATCCTTCATGATAGCAAACCACCATTAACCCTAAAATGGTTATATCAAAAGACATCATGATGCCAGCAGCTTATTAACAGAGCTTTTATTTTTAATGGAACTGCTCTCTTATCGTAACATGTTTCATATCTTGTAAAGGTGTTAGTTTCTATCATTTTGTTGCATAATTTCAACTAATATCAATTTTTGTCATGACAACTCAGTTCTGCAAGATAGTACTGTACTTTTATTCTTAAGGAATGGATAATGAACTTGAAATAATGGGAGAAAAATATATGTAAGAGTTAAAATTATTGATTTTTTGAGCACAATAGATTAAATATTAAAAGAAATATATTTAATTAGTAATTCTTCTCTGGAGATGGCACAGGTCATAATTTTTTAGATCTGATTTTAGAACAGACTATAGATGCAGTATAGAAGCAGTTTTTCATACCACAGCTGGTTACAGTTATCATAATAAAGCAAGTTAAAGTGGAGAAAGTGGCTTTGCAGCATTACGTTGCTGATTCATATCCAGCTCAGATAACTAATAGCAAGAAATTAGTCTCAGTAATTATAAGTGATTTTGGTACTATTCAAGACACTTAAATAATAAAATAGGTGACAGTGTAGTGTTTATTCAGTACTTTACTGTTGTAAATTATTGTATATGTTGTAGCTTCAGAATAAATCAATCCCCTCATAAATTTGATCTGAGATAACACATAATGAGAAACCCTCCAATAGCCTTTATGTTTTATTCTTCAGTATGATATTTTAAATATATATGGCCAGACTGTCTCTTGCGTCAAGACTCAAACACACATAGACTCCCTGATCCTCCCTGATCCTCGAGCTGTTTCTCAAGCTGAGCTAGTTCTTATGGTGCTGCCTATGAAACTGCAAGACGTCAGATCCCAGCAGTGGTTGGTAGCTGGACTCCAGTCTGGCATGTCCATAGTCCTTTCCTTCCCAAAGCTCACAGATTTAGACTGGAAGCCTTCACATCCCCAGTCAGGGCTCCCAGCTACCTGTGACCAAAGTCCTGGGAAATGGGTCCATTGACCCTACATGTAATGAAGATCTAGTCATAAAATACTGCCTCTTTAAAAAAAAAAAAAAATTATTTCACAAATGGAGAACTGCTATTGATTTGCCTGCACAGTCTATGCTGTCTGGATATTTAACTACTCAATCAAAGTTACTGGCATCCCTTGCTTGAGACATATGAGATAGATTGCTTCCCCAGGGTATCTCCTCCATTTATTTTAAAGTTCCTGTTGATTTCTTCAGGTAATGTGCATAAAATCTACACTATATATATACACGCTCCTTTTCTGAAAGGGCACAAACTTGATTAAAGTACCATTTCATCTTTCTACAATTCTATCCGGTCAGCCTTTCTTCCAATGCTAAGGACTAAGAAGTGCAAGAAGATGTATGAGAGAATCACAGCATGGCTGAGGTGGGAAGACACCTCTGGAGTTTATCTAATCCAACTCCCCTGGTTAAGCAGGGTCACTTACAGTGGGTTGCTCAGGACCCTATTCAGTCAGGTTTTGAATATCTCCAAAGTTGAAAAGTAAACCTCTCTGAGAAACCTTTTCTGGTGTCTGACCACACTCAGAGTGCAGAATTTTTTTCTTATGTTTAAATGGCATTTCCTGCATTTCAGTTTGTGCCCATTGCCTCCTTCTTCTCACTGGGCACCACTGAGAAGAGTCTGGCTCCATCCTCTTTGCACTCTCCTTTCAGGTATTTATGTACATTCATAAGATCCCCCTTGAGCCTTCTCTTCTCCGGGCTAAACAGACTGAGCTCTCTAAGCCTTTTGTCATAGGAGAGATGCTCCAGTCCCTTAAACATCCTTGTGGCCCATTGCTGGACTCTCTCCAGTATGTCCATGTCTCTCTTGTACTGGGGTGCCCAGAAATGGACACAAGACTCCAGATGTGTCTCACCAGTGCTGAGTAGAGGAAGGATCACCTCCCTCAACCTGACAGTGTTTTCATGCTAGAATGCTGTGTGAGATGCTGGTGGCCTTCTTTGCCACAAGGGCACCTTGTTGGTTGATGACCCACTTGGTGTCCATCAGGACCCCCAGGTCCTTTTCTGCAAAGCTGCTTTCCAGCCAGTCACCTTGTAGCCTGTCACTGTGCAGGACTTTGCACCTCCCCTTGCTGAACTTCATGATGTTCCCATCAGTCCATTTCTCCAGACTGTCAAGGTTCCTTTGCACGGCAGATATTGGGGTGTTCAAGGACAAGGCCCTACAAAGACAACCAGCTCTAGGTGGCCCTACTTGAGCTGGTGGGTTGGACCAGATGACCTCCAGAGGTCCCTTCCAACCTCAACCATCTGGTCATTCTGTGAAATGTGAGTCTTCTTCCAGATATGATCTGAAGAAGGCATCTCATCTACTTCTTCCTGTTCAGGTGATCTGTAGCAGACACCCACCACAATGAAAACTCTCCTTGGTCTGCCAGCTTATCCTGACTGATAAGCTCCCAGCTGGCTCACCGTCCTTTGCCAGGCAAAGCTCATTGCACTTCTGCTGCTCTCTCAAATAATAGACAACTCCTTTCCTTCTTGGCCTGTCCTTCCCAAAGAGCCCATACCCATTCATTGCATCAGTCCAGCTGTGTGAGCTATCCCACCATGTCTCTCTGTGACCGCAATGAGGTCGTAGCCCTACAACCAGTGGTCCCAGGCACCCTGGCAGACCCAGACCCAGACAGCTGTGCCCTCCTTCAGGAGCTCAGTCTGTGTTGAGGCCTCTAATGTGCCAGGATAGATTCTCCAGCAGGTGCTGGACACGATGCCCTGGGGACCACTGCTGCAGAGCACTATTTCTGGTCCCATTTCCCACAGCCTTCTGCATAAGTGGCTGCCCAAACTGCTGTGCCTGCTGGCTGCCTCTGTCAACTGCATTCTCAAGCAAGGAGGGTGAAGGTTTCTTGATGAAGCTGAAGCTGTCTGGAGCTTTCCATAGGACCAGTGTGATTTGCATGGTATGAACATCCCTCATGCCATTGGATTTAAAGCAAAGCAGCCACACTAAGCCACACTATGAGACCTATGAATTTGCAGATGATTTGATGGAAGTTCATTAGAGAAAAAAATCTGAAGAAACAGGGAAAAAAGAAATGACAAACAGTAGGTCAAGGATCAACAATCTGGAGCTGAGGTTTGGAAAAAGATGACTACTATGCTTCAAAGAAACAGCAAGGCAGTTTCAAGCTGCAGTGTTGGTAGAGAACAAAGCTCCTGTACAAATAAACAAGTGCTGACACTAGTGAATGAAGAGAGTGATTGTAAAAAAAAAAAAAAACACCAAAAAATACCAACCTCACCCCAACAAACCCTGAAACAAATTCCTAACAGTGTCATTCTCACTAGGAATGTGGCAAGAGCTCTTTCTTTCTCAAGTCACTTCTGTACAACATCTGGACAGGCGATCACATATAACCCTAATGACAATTTGAAGACTGGCACAAAAACATTAAGAAAAAAGGAGTCATAAATGGCAGATCTGAAAGATGCTTTCAGCATCCAACAGAGTAGTTTTTCCCACAAACCACTTGCCAACATCCTGACACACAAACACCTCTATATTTATACAGTATGTGATTTATATCTTGCCAATTGCAATATACTTCTCTTTAGGGATGGCTTCTATCCATACTGGCACCAGCAAAGAGCTCACAATATTTCTGCTCTTCAGAGATTAAAAAGAAAATAACTATGTGATGTGTCAAAGAGAGGTAACAGAAGCTGGATATATGTCAACAGAAGCCTTTTAGTGCTAAAATACAGACAAGGTACCTGATATGCAGATTGTTCTGAAATTCATCACTTTTGAAGATAAAGCATGTAATTAGAAGGTTTTTCTTCTCTTTATGGGATGATTTATAACACTGCTTTCCTTAATAAGACATTGTGTAAACGCTTTTTCTTTTTATGGGATTTTACAGCTAAAACACTGTGCGACTAATATACACCTATCATTTTCTTGTTTCCTTCATCATGTTAGTGACCCACCTGCTGTGTGGCACATTCTGTGTGAGAATGCAGAGGCAGTCAGTCTGTGCCCACCACAATATTATCGCAATATCATGAGGACAGAGCCTCACACATTTGTAAAAGAAGGAAATAGTCTCCCCATTTCACATAGAATTAGAGATGATCAGGATTTTTCTTGCTCTTCTTGGAAAATGCCAACTCATCAAAATCAAACCTATTTTTAGGAAGCGTCTTCGAGAGTCTCCTGATTTGGGGCAGATGTTTGAAAGTGCTGGAAGAAATTATTTTAATTTATTAAATTAAATCACACCATCTCTTTGTAGACTGTATTCAAAGGAAAACACATACAGAAAGTTAAGTTACCCAGTAACGCATACTGTGTTTGACTCCAATGCTATTTAGAGTAACGTGCCCCACATTATTTAAATGCAATCATTCTTTTTGAAGCTGGGCCACTTTCCAGCAGGAATACAAGAGTCATGGGAGTGGGTGGGAATACCAGCAAGAAGACTAACAGCTCTTGCTCTGAGTGCTCTGGATATGTATTCTGCTTTCTAAAGATACTTGCCTCAGATATGGTTTATTCTGCTAGTTTGCAAAAACTGTGGGCTAGTTTCACACCTTCCTTCTCCTGTGTAGAAAACAACCGGCACTAAGAATATAACAAGATTCTTGTAGAGAAACCCCAAATACAGCATCATTCTGTGGCTCCATCGTTATGAGCCTTATGAGGGATGGATTGATAGGGGAGATCCTTGGCTTTTGTTCCTTTCAATGGCTGTTTATATTCGTACATTAAGCTTACATTGGATAAAATACACAATTTGGGAAGGTGCAAGGACTAAAATCATTGTTTTCCTTCTACCAGAGCAAAGTTCAGGCCCTGACCACTAACTTGCATAGTGAAATGTGCACTCTTTGCCCTTTCCAGCCCAGTGAATTCTGGACTCTTCCCAAAGTTCCCCGCCAAGAATGTGCTGCCACCTTTTTGCCCACTCTTTTTGTTCACCCTCATAGATCCTGCTCAGGGGGAGTCCAAGGAAAGTGAGCAAGGGTTTTCAGTGCCCCGAGCAACAGATTAAACAAACAGGAGTTATTTATAAGCAAGGGGGTCTAGTCAGAGGAGCAGCTACCACTGCATTTTGCAAGGGGTCTGTGTGACCTTTATTTTTTTAATTGTTATGCACTTGGAGGGTCAGTGAGATACCCAGGCTAGTCTGAGCCAGTTAGGAACATTAGCTTAGCAGAACTTTCCACAATAGCAATTTTGGACTTAAAGCCTAAATTTTACCTGAGTCACATTTTAGGTTCTGGAGCCTTTTCTGAGATATGGCTCATTGAGCATCAAGTCAGCCAGTACTGCACTCTAGGATCTTTGGTTTTCCTGTACAGGACACAGCTCCTTCCTTCTGTACTGTCATACAAAGCATCCGTCCAGCCTGGTGTAGGACACAGCTCCTTCCTTCTGTACTGTCATACAAAGCATCCGTCCAGCCTGGTGTAGCTCCATATAACTGTCATCATCCAGAAGAGCAACACTCAGCACTTTGTGTTTTCCAAGTGCCCTACAAATGCTTTACAGTAACTAATCAAGCTGTGTGTTACCTGTAAAATACTCTGTGATTTTGGCAACAGTGAAGGTATACCTCTCACACAAGAAGAGGTTTACTTCACTTCCCTTTTCCTCCTATCACCCCCAGCTTTTGCTCTCCCTACAGCCAGCTTCTTCCTCTCCTGTCTTTCTTGTTTGAGGTTATGTGTGTAAAGTTTTTCTGAAACTTCTGAAACTTCTTTTAAAGAAAAAGTATTTTTTTAGAGTTTCAAACTATGTGGATGGATACACAAATTAAACTATGAACCATGAGTATAACTATTATAATAGAACTGGGAGAATAATTTTTCCTTTCGCTGGTGGTTCTGAAAAATACGGAGAAAATTTCATTTGACTCGACAAAATGGTTGGTGCTGTTTTCAGGTTTTATTTAAATTAAGAATATAATTAAAATACAGATTTTAAAAATTTATTTTTTTTTTTTTTTTTTTTTTTAGAAAATGCTAAATTAAAGTCATTTTAACAAATGTATGTAGTTTTTTTTTAATTGGAACAGATTTGCTAAAAAAAGCTGTAATGTTCTAAAGAATGTCAGCTGACTTAAATCTGCAGTTTTGGTGAAATGAAGTTGCAGATGGATTTTTGCCCATGTTTATTAATCACTCCTTACAGAACTAAATGAATACTCTCTATCATTACAGTTTATAGCAAGGAAACTAAACAGAAGGATCTAAACAGTGTTTCTTGCTGAAGAGAGGACAGTCTTAGAGCAAGGATTGCATTTCAAGAAACCTTAGGGCTCTGATGGATGGCTTGCCTAATATTTAGCAATGGTGCCAGCAGCTTGCCCATACCTCTGCTTGTGGTTTCCATCTACCAGGCAGACACTGAAAGCAACTCAGCTTGCTTGACATAGTGGGATGCACATCCATCAGTTAGAGTTTATGTTAAAACATCAGTCTTGAAACTGCCAAAGGTGAGAAGCTGAGACATGTTCACTTCAGCCATCCCTGCTCCATATGCCATAACTCCTAACAGAGGAAAAGGGCAGGGTTGGAAGGGATGTTACTGGTTTAAATGCCTCAGCAAGAATTCATCTGCCAGTGCCCTTGTCTTTCAAACCACACTTCTTTATCTCTACATGATCAAGGGCTACATTAACTTTTCCAGGACTACTAAGCCAAAGAAAAAAAAAGCAAACCTAATTTCACCACTTACGAAAGTTAATGATGTAAATCAAAACCAAGAAATGCCCCTTCAAAACTCAGTTTCCTGAAGCCTGTAAAGAAGAAAATGGAGTCAGATATCCTGAACAGAGCAAAATAAATCAGAGACAGTAAAAAACCTCCCCAAAGATAGAAGAAATTTTTTGAGTGTGTGTCTGCGTGCACGCACTCACACGCACCCTATTGGGCACAATTAATATATCATTACTTAGCATAACTAAGGTACGGTTCCTAAGACCTCCCTAAAGATCTTCTGGATAAGACACATAACAAAGTCTCTATTACTTCCATAGCCCTTATAGATTAATCTAACCTACTGACTGTCATTAAGAGAAAATATACTCTGCAGCCACTACATGTATGTCAAAATTAACACAAAGGATTCCCTCCCCACATATTAGCACATATTTTTCTGTCAGCTAGCAAAAACTTGTGATTTGAACCAAATATTTTTTGCACCTGTGTTCCGTAAGGTGTGTATTTGATAAATTCAGATTTGAATGGTAAAAAGAGGCTTATATGTTCTAGTAAATCATATTCTTGGATATGAACTTTTGTGTAATTTAAGTTAGAAATCTATTATGTACCCTTGTCCAATTAATATTTTTGCTAGAACCTGAAAATGTAAATTGCTCACATGTAAAGATAACTGCAGATGAGAAAAATGAAAATCATATGCATTATACAAGAATTTAATAAATAGTAGCTGATTATGCACAGACTGAAAACTTGCACTCCCAATTTCATATAAGTAATGTATGCTAAAATAAATATTGCATCTAATAGCTCTTTCTATATAGTATTCCATATAGACATTTACATGTATAAATATTCTGCATGTTTGTGTGTGTACCTGCATTCATATACATCACAAATTCTGTTAAAATGCTGTTCTCTAACATAAATCCACTTCAATGCCTTGATGTATCTGTGACAGAATGAAGAAACAATTCCACTGTATATATAAAGCATGAGTGTTCTGTTATTCTTCTTTCCTGCTGAACTTGTTCAGATGCTCCCCTGGCAGTGTTGATCTGCACTGTTCACATCTACAAAGAAACTGGCAATGCTGTAAGCAGGATTGTTCTAGACCTCAACTCTATTAATATTTGGTTTCAGGACTGTAGCATCATGTATGTTTGCACAGCACAAATGTAATAAAAATTGAGCACTTTATCAAAAGTCACAAGCAATGTGGTGAGAGAGGCTGTCCTTCCGTATACTTGAGGTACCAATCCTGCCAGCTCTGCAGTGTTAGAGACAAAAACAAGAAAAAAATTCCTATTTCCAGTGGCCGTCTCCAGACGAGGTGGGTTGGCATGATGCTCCAGTAGTTAGCTTCATTCAGGACTGTGGTTCGGAGCACTGCACGCACACGAGTCCCATGCCATTCTGTGTACTGTCAGGCTGCCAAATTTAGACCTTCTCTAAGTTGCAGAACAAGAACATCTTCTTCCTGTTTCTACATTTCTGGCCTGGTTGAAGTAGAAGGATTTCACATTTGAGTTGTGCTGCATTCACACCCCGACCTGTAATCAAAAGTCTGAATGTTGAAAAAAAGGCATGGGACAAAAATGCCCTGCAGCTGCCAAATGCATAAACACAAGAGCCGTTCCAACAACGTATTTTTTAAATGTTTCATAAAAAAGATATTTAAAAGATGTTATTCATTAACACCTGGAGTAAGATTTCATGGCATGTTATTATATTCTGAAGTAGTTACCACTTTGTTACTGATCCGGGTTGGTGAAACAGCATGCCAGCCTTGATTCCCTGGGCTTAGGTAACCGAGCGGTGAGTGGAAACCTGCGAGTCCTCTATTCAGTTTGGTAAACACGGTCTTGTCTGTCACTTCTCATTGTTCCTCTTCAAAGTACAGTCGCCACCTTATCTGGCAACAGCTTTCTTGAAGAGTGCTGCTCATGTGAAATAATCTTTCACCGCCGAGGCCAGCATTTCCCTAACACAAGAAGAAACATTTATCTTGCTGTTAATGGTTAATTAATTTTGAAAATGTATATTACAACACAATAAAAAAAAAAAAAAAAGCCAGGCTGGACAATGGAGCAAAATGTCCCTTCCTCAAATTGACTCCTATTTAGTTCTTCCAATGTCATCCAAAACACAGATAACTTTTCTTTCATGAATTGTTCTCCTGAATGATTTATACATGTTGTGTTATCTGAGGCCCTTTCCAGATCCCCTGTGGTTTCAGCCAGCCATCAGCTGCATAATTGTTAATTTTAACACTATAAAAGGTTCTGATGCCGAGGAGATAAAGCGTCGGAGGAAGAATTAATTGAAATGTATCTTCCAATCACACTGGTTCCCTACTTCCAGTTCCACAAAAATTATACATTGGATTTGAGGTTAAAATAAATTTACATTTGTGCTACCCATAAAGCTTTTGGACTAGTAGAAAATAGATAAGTTAATTGTTTCTAAAACCCATAAAGGGTTTACCCTGAGAATAATTCAGGGCAGTCTCCTGTTCATAGCCCACAGCACCGTGAGCAGCCGGATAGAGGATTCTTCCCAAGCTACTGCAGACATAATTGGTCAGGAGATATGTGACAGGAGTCTTTTACAACAGCAGGTGATAGACTGACAGAAAAGGAGCTCAAGCTCCACCAATATTTAATCTGGATATTAAACACTCTATGCTTCCTAGAGCTACTAATACCTTTTTTTTTCCTAATGTTTACTCTCTGCCTGTTTGCTTCAAGTGAAGTATTATGAGGTAAAGCTACCAGGTTTTGATTCTTTCATTTACATTTTTATTATAAATATATAAATACATACAAAACGTGCAAAATTAGTTTTAAACGCTATTTGGAGGAACGCAGTTGGGGCAAATGAATTCAGAGATCACAAGATTTTTATCTCGTTTACAGTTAGATGACTGTAAAAGGCCATCCTCATTTAACTGAGGACCCCGAAACAGGCAAAGAATATTCCTGTTAAGCCTTTGTTTGAACACTATCACTATTAACAAATGTCTTTAGGCAGATTCTTTAGAAATGGGCTTTCACTGTGTACTATGTATGTTTCCTGGGTGCAGAGGAGCGTAAAAGGAGGCAACAAGGTCTTGATGCTTTACTTCTTCACCCTCTGTTCATACGGGATGGGGAGCTGCACCAGACCACCAGCTTCTCACTTGTAAAAACCCCAGTTCAGACTCTGCACAGGGAAAAAACTGTGGGGGTTTCATCTCAGAACTCAGCGAATGTTTGTCCACACATTAAAGACACCACATTTCTGCCGTAAGGGGATACAGTGTAAAAACAGCAACAAACTGAGATGAAGGGGGACTGGGAGAAGCTGGGAGGGAAAGCTTGCACAGCACCTGCCCACACTGTACTTGGATTTAGTCCATTTCATGAGTCCTACTTTCATGAATACCAAATTCAACAAATGCAGTGTAAGAAAAGACCGGTATTAGAATCTGCTTTATGCTAAGATGCATTATCACTTGAAGAACATTTTATTGCTTAGTAAAATAGTCAGTATTTTCCCTCACTATTAGGTCTCTCACAGAAAAGAATAACATGTTGGTTGTTTCAAGTCACAGAGCAAATGCAAGGATTATACATCTATAATTTTAGGACACAAAGGCACAGATCCCCAAAGCAAACAAAGATGCCAGCTGAGCTGAGAACATACTTGGATATTACACAGCATATTGTATTAAGAACACAAGAGTGTCATCAAAAGCTCTCCTCAGCAAAGTTCAAGTATGGCATACAGGGCCAGAAGTGAGCAAAGTTTAGTCATTATGATTCGTGGAAAATAATTCCCATTTCTCAACAATCCATGTCTTTAATTGCGTTTTCTGTATAAGCTGAATATAGGTAGGAAGAACTGTGGGCAGAATTACAATGCAGCAACAAAGCACCAATGGTTTACTAAGGCTGGGTTATTGGGTATTTAATTTTTCTTTTAAATCATTACTGTGGCGGACACTTACACACACTAAGAAAAGAAGATATGTCCCAATCAGTTTATAAGATAGCCTGAAGAAAATGAGTAATAGAGTAACTAGATATATAAAAATAGAATAGTACAAAGAAATATTATCTGCTGCAAAGCTACAGTTCAATCCTTCTATAACACAGGTGCAAAACTAAACTGGTTTATGAATAGCACAGGAATCCATACAGACAGAGCTATATAACCTACGTAAAATCAAAACCCTTGAATTATTGTTTTTTCACTGTTATTTTAATTTTTAAAAAGGAAAATATCTAATGACTATGTCAAGAAATAAACATTGTTAAATTATAATTTGGTACTGAGCACATATGAGAAATTATAAGGTTTATATGCTCTCTTTCTACTCTCCCTTTCTTCCGCCTTCTTATCCCTTTGTTTTTTCTCTGTATGTTTATGTGTTCATGTTAGAGGCAAGGAGAAATTAATATGGAACATGGGAGGCAAATTCCAGCCTGGCTTACATCTTGTGCAATTCTCCTGATTTCAGGTCAGTAGGGATTTGTCTCATACCTTTTGACCTGAACACTTAATTGAAGTTCAGGGTCTTGTGAGTTTTTTTTCCTTTAGAAAGAGAAATTTCAAATGGAACCAGATCTCTCTGATAAAACCTATTTATTTACAAAGACTTTATGAAGTCCCAGTTCCCTGAGCATGGGAAGATTCAAGTATTCAGCTCAGAGGTTTTCTTTCTAGTTTTTTCCTGATGACCACAGCCTTAGTATTTTGTTTAGGCTCTACCTCATTTCTCTGTATTTATTAGGGGGTGTGGGGTGTGTGTGTGTGGGGGTTTCTTTCCCTCTTACACGCAGAGAGACACGGGCACACGTCCTGCTCCATTAAAAACAGCAGTCAGCCAAACCCCTCTCCTCCACCATTCACTCCTCCACCATTCAGCCTGCACAGCTTATGTATGTGCTGTGGTTTTGAACAGTAACATAAGCTTTTGTTTGGGGCGAAGGTCGCTATTATTTCATAAAGAAGCTTAACTGTTTCTTACAGCTGCGTTAAAAGAAGGTAGTGGTTACACCCGTAGCTTCAATGACATTTTACCCAACCCACAACACAAGGAATGTAACTCAGGATAAGGTATAGTCTAAGATGTGAGAGACAAATGAGTGCCGACGAAGGTGTAGAACGAGTATTTTTACATAATTGACATAGTACATGACCATTAGTTTGAAAAACTAAGCATTATTCAACATAAATAAAGACCATCGTCTGCAAACTGTTTTGAAGATCACTGATAGAAATATTACTCGACATGCACTCCATCTCTGGAGCAGCTGACTGAGTGCTCAGCCACTGCCTACTGCTCCATGGCTGGTGCAAGAAACAGACATTGGGACCATTAACGTGTTGGGCCACACCTGAAAGAGCTAGGAAGGACAGCTATAACTTCAATCAGGAATAAATACATGTGCTTTGTCTAACTGGGTATGGTTGAGAAAAGTGTCTTGAATGATCTGAGGTTGTAAGATTAATGCACATAAATTACTTTGCATTAAACCCTCATGTGCATGCCTTCATTCATTTTCAACAAGAAACTCCTGTAGAGTTTCACACAGAAGCTGAAGAAACAAGCAGCAGTGTAATAAAATCATTTCACTTCTAAATAGGAGCTCACCCGCATGTAAGTTTTAGAAACTTCAATTTTTATCTTTGCTTGCCCTATCTTAATGTCCTATATGAACACATAGGAATTTTTTTTTTCTTTTTCCCTAATTTGTTGATTAGGCTGAGTTGAAGATCAAAGTGATTTCTTCATGGACACAATTATGTATTATGGACAGGTTTATCTTGTTGAGGTGGAGAACCTATTTTAATAGTCTGTCCTTGAAAGCTAATGGTTCCAGTTCAGTTTTGGGTGTCACTGATAAAGACTGCAATGTAGCTTACATATTTGTGCTTCTTAAATTTGTTGTCATTTTTATCGAGGCAAATGATCTTGGAACATTATTTGTGGTTTCATCAGTGTTAGAGACAATGAGACAATTTGTTGACTAAGATAAACAAATGTGGTGCCAGGGATTTCTCCACAGAAATTTGCCAGCTTAGTGGGGATCTGGTCCAATCTTCGGACACGTAGGCTATTGATGAAACACTCAATCATTAAGATATATGAAGCTATAGCAAGTTTCCTGCATCAGATTTCAATGCTGTGGGTAAGTGTGTTCCTCTCTGCTGGGCTTGTTAAATTCTGGAAAGGTGTCTAGGAGAGCTGGGAGGAGCTGGAAGCTCAGAAGCGCTCATGGATCTTTGAAGAGCCCAAGGAGCTCATGGGCAGAGAGGTGTGGGAAGCTGTGTATCATGAGTTTGGGTGTGACTACAATGCAACCAGGAGCCTGAAGCTTTGGAGATCTGTTTGTGAGGAAGGGAAGGAATGACATTAGGAGAGCTTCACCCCCCTCATTCCCATCCGTTCCTGTGCGTCTAGTCTCAAAACCAACCGGTCACCAGAGACTTGCAAGCTAGCAGAGCGAGAATGCAAGGTGCAAGGGAAAGGAGCCTCTTTGGTCCTTTTACCTGTGCCACCACTGCCCCTGCTGGCTAGTGATACCACTGCAGTACCAGTCTGATGGGTGAGAGACACTCTCGTTAGAACTGGGATGGACATAGAAGTCATACATGGATTTTTTCTTCTTTGTTTCCAGAGGTAAAAGGCAAGCTTCAGGCTCCATTCATGCCTTGCTGATGCTCCAGGGCAGATCCCATTGACTGAGAAAGCCTGTTACAGGCTGCTCTGTAATGGCCTTACACATTGATAATCACTGATAAACCAGCTTCAAACATCTTTCTCCAATACTTCGTTGTCATAAGTAAACATAGCATACAAACAAGCTGCCAGTGAAAACAGACCTATGCCAAATACATCTGATTTTGAAATACTATGTGTTGGCTGCAGAGCAAAAAAGGAAAGGCTTAATTCCTCCCACCAAGGCAGCTGTGAAATCATGATCAACAGGACTGCAGAGAATGGCGAGCAGCTTTATGAGCTGGTGGTGGTGGTGTTTCTACCTCAAAGGAGAATTTAACTTCAAGATAACTTCGACTCCAGTCAGCATTACCCACTCTAAAAGGGTAAATGTAGTGCCTTTACTTGTCTGAACATCAGTAGCTTGCACACAGGATGAGGTTTCATGAGTGAGTTACACGGATCTCAGACTGTACTGCTTTGAAACGGAAGGTCCCATCTTTCTCTTTGCTTTCATCTTTCCATGGTTTCTTGTTTACCAGCGTTTAGCGATCAAATGGGTGTTCCTGTGACTGGTGAAAACTAGTGTTATCTTTCTTTTGGGGGTGGTTATTTTTTAGCTGGATCAGCCGACTGATCTGACCACAGCTTTCAGTGCTGGTGCAAAGCAGGAGAAGATGGGTTCTGGAAAGAAGGCTCTGGGAACACTTGCATGTGAGTCCTCAAGCTGTAATATGGGCATCCTTCAGGGATATATTAGATCCTTCTCTGGCAGCGACATTTTATGGGGAAAAAAACAGAAAATGGCTTCCAGTTTCTATCTCAATGCTGCTCTATCTAGACACTGAGGTTAGAAACACTTGGCAGTGACATCAGGTGACACTGCAATGTGTCTTGTATTGTGCTATCCCTACGTTCTGTCAGAAATCTCACCAGTGCAGTGTGGCTGTCCAGTTCAATGAGGGGCTTGCATGGAGTGCTTGTATGTTCAGACCAGTATTGGACTCAGTTCCAGGCTTCAGTAAGAAATACTCATTTTAAGTGGGTGCACTGAATGTAATTGTTCTTGGTTAACCCAGGGACAGCTGCTCTCTTTGTACCAGAGTCCGGATAAGATACTGTCTAAAAATCTTACGGGGAGGTTGGAGGCAGGCCCGTTCAGTGAGGCATCCCCATTGATATCGCTTTGAAATTCACTTTGTTATTTACCTCTCCTCCTACCTGCCAGAATTAAGATTTGTTGGTCCTTGCATAACTCGGCAAGGCTTGTTTTTGCAGGCTTTTCCTGGATGAAAAGAAGGAATGATAGCAGAGCGCCATGGAAAAGTTCTGGCTGGGGGGGTACAAAGTGAGGTGGGGAAGAGGACAAATGCCTACTCCAGTGTTTTGTCCAACTGGTGAAGTTTGTCCAGCCAGCCATAGCCTGGGACCAGCTCTATATTTGAATTAGAACAATTTAAATAAATAATCATTAAAGAACAACAATCACCTGAGCCCTAATTCCCCACCAATGCAGAAATGACTTTGTTATCTACACAGAACTATCTGGTTGGGTTGTTTTTGTCAGCTGCGTATAATACCCAGCAAGTTCACACCCAGCTATTTACATCTCTATGTTAAGATACAGGAGTGTGTAAACTACAGAGAAATCATGCTTAAATTAACTGTGCTTTGCTTCCTCAACAGAGAAAATAGCAGGGGGGAATACAGAGAGAAGAAAAGCAAAATTTTCTTGTATAATTTTATCTCTAAATACACCTACAGATCAAATACCCACTGAATTATTTCTGATTTGTTGCTAGAATAATCACATGTGCACAAACACACTAAGAATAAAGTTTCAGTACATTTTGTATTGTTAGACTTCCCATATCCCAGATTCCCCATCGTGTTCAGTCCTGTGTAGATAGTTATAGTAATGTTCTTTTATTAACTTGGCTAGAATAACTGCCATGACTCTCAATAATGACATTAGTGTTTAGGTATTTGTATGTCTAAGCACTTACATAAGTAATCATATCACAATGTCAACTTATTGTACTTATTATATTGCAAATGAAAAAAAAAAAAAAAAAAAAAAAAAAAAAAAAAAGAAGAACGTCAGAGTGCCTGAAGGAATCCTGCCGGTTTTAATTTATTGTTTTGTCTTAAACTCTCTGTGCTATGAGCCAAAATAAACTAATTGCATCTACACTTTGAGGTAAAACTCTCCTGTTAAACTCATCTCTGCCTCTAAGAAAATCAAAACATCCATAAGCATAGCTGTGTTTGAAGGAATCACACTAACACATACAGCACGCAAGAGAAAGGGATCTTTTCTTCTGAAGGAAAAAGATTATGTACTTTCAGTCTTTCCAGCAATGGTAGGAACTGAAAGTTCAACAGACTCCTTATCTTTATGATAACCAGTCATGCTATTAAACAGGAAGAGAGATAAGCAGAGGATAGGTGACCAGCAACAAAGTGGTTTCATGAACTGGCCTTTTACCTAGGAAGACCTGAACTCTACAGTGAAGTTGTGAAAGAGTTGGTCTAGCCAATTTAATTTACTGTCTGCCTACAATAAATCTTGGGGGCAGCTTGGGAGAGCCCATGTGATTCAGCAGGCTTTGAGTGGGGTTGTTAGAGAATAAAGCATGTTTTCTGTATTTGTTATGTCCAAGATCACTGTTTTTTTAAAGCAAACAAGTAAACCATGTTTTGTTTTTTTCTATCTACCTATAACACACATAAAACCTGGGGGAAAAAAAAAATCTCATAATAATCCTGTTCCAGAAAATCCCAACATTAATACTGACGTAGATTGTATGAAAGTGCTTTACACTTTATCTGTCCATGTAATGACCAGGAGAAGAAAAGGACACCAGTTTCACATTTTGCCTGAGGCAACAGGATCGTTTCCATTCATTTTAATAGACTGGGGTCATACCTCGTGTTTATGTTTCCATGAACTAGGTTTTAAAGTATGGCTCCACTGCAAGGTAACAGTTTTATTGCTGTTTTTAACAGGACCACTATTTCAAATGAAGCAAGTGAAAGCACATGGTGTTTCATTGGTCAAAAGGTACTGCTATTGCTTTGTTGTACAGCAGTATTAGCACGTCTAATAGATGTACTTGCAGCATTTTTATAGGATTATAGCAATAGAGAAGATTATCCACTAATTCTTTTTTTTTCTTTCCTCTTTTTTTTTTTTTTTATGGCATTTAACAACTTTGTTAAACTACTTTTCAAAAAGAAGGGCGCTTAACACACGTTTTAAAAAAAAATAAGTCTTTTGAGTGAAAAACAGAGGGAGCATATCTTGTGGCTAAGTTGTGCTTCGTGTCTTTCTGTGTGTTGAAAAAAAAAAGGTATGACACTCCTAAAAATTCAGCAAAAGACCATGGCTAGGCGATCCACAAATTTTCATTTTAGGATCATCTCCATCTGCTTTCTGTTACACAAAGGCTATACGCATAAGAGCAAGTCCCTGTGAGGAAAGCTAGACCATAAATTCATAGTACATCATCAGCACCATTGTAACTGCTGATCATCCCATATTCTTAACTTACAGTGCATGTGAGGCGCTTTGTCATTTTGTCTTCTGAAGGAAGTTATTCTCCTTCCTTTATCCCAAGTTTACCATGCACATAGGCACTTACTGTTGAGGAGCTACATGGGCATGTTCACACACTGGCTTATCTCATGGAAACTTGTTCAGGTAACTCCTAGCCCAGCAGTACTGGGCTCTGTTTGAAAAATGGAGTTAAGACCCAGATAAATGCAAGAAGAATGAAATTCATATAGTCCTTGTTATAACCATTGTTTAACCATCCTACTTGGAAAACAGTTGAAGCATTAAAAAACTGGAGGGGGTGAACAAGAAACAATACAACAATCTGTTTCTATCATAAAGCATAAATGTGCTTTGGGACGATTCCATTCAGAGTATACAGATATTTTCAAGGAATTTAGGGCATAAAATCCCATTGAATCTCCTTGAGGGAATTAAAATCAATGGAAATTATGCACCCTCATACTTTGAAAGATCTGTGCTTAATTCTTTTTAGGTCTTTTAGAAGATCCGAGTCTGAATTATTTACTTTCAGAGCAAATGAGTATTTTTGTCATGACTTTCTTCATATTCTGTAAACAACATCTGATAAAATGTAAGAAAAAGAGAACAAGAGAACTGAAAACCAAAAGAACTCCTTCTGGAAATTCTGTTTTTATTTTTTCCCACTGAAATGGAAAGGTGTCTCCAAGAATGCTTCAAAACTCCTTGCTCTTTTATAGATCTATTACTTAATGTAAGTCTGCTCTCTTATTCTTTCTACGGAATCAATAATAAAACTCAGATTTTCAATATGAAACACTAATGAAAAACACCTGTATCTTTTATATTACTGATAATAAGCATCCTTGCATGGGAGAATATCATGGAAGAAAATAAAATGTCTGTAAAAGGTTACAAACTTCCCTGCATTGTACAGGCAAAGATACCCTAAATAAATTTTATATACCAAAGGCCAAGTTTGTCACTGATCTGGTACACCATTGACAATTTTTTGCCAATACTATCAAACAACGATGACCCTCCCTTTTATCATGCTGTATAGCATAATGCAATTCAAATAATTTACATGAAGGTTTTTGTATAGATGATCATACAATAATTTATACAATTAAATATTCTAATTATAGATCTAGGGAGCCCAGCTGGAAGATGCAGAAAATGTGATTTCAGCAAAGATTTGAGAAAAATAGTAAGGTGATAAACTAGAAAAAATAATACTAAAGTTGTGTCAGGAACAGGACTTCTCACAAACAATGATAAAATTGTGCTAAGAAGAAAGAGGAGGCCAGTGCCAACTAAACCAGATAGAAAAAAAAAGAATAAAATTTCTTCAGCATGTCGATGGAAGACATGCTTATATATGAGCATTTTGGCAAGGGGACAAGAGGGCAGCAGTGCTGCAGGTCACATGCATGGGTAGGAGAGAAACAGCAAAGAAGCAGGCTGTGAACCTGTGGGATGCCTGGGCTCTGAAGAGCAAGAAGGATTGCATGAAAAACTAAGTTAAAGTTGATTCTTCCAATGTCTTAGACCCCCACAAAGCCAGGCAGAAGAAATTCTCTGTTCTAGGGCTCTGTCACTCTTGCCAAATTAGTCTCACCTGCTCTTACTGTCCCTCAGTGTTCCCACAGCCTCCCCAGGCAAGCAGAGGCTCTGCATATCCATTCTCACTATTTGCAGCTTGTTTTTTCCAGCATTTAACTTGAATTCACATTTTAAGCTCATTACCTCTTGTCTATCCCCACAAACAGAATTTAATCCCCCCATCTTTGCATTCACCTTTTATACATTTAAAGACCAGTTTGTCTCCTGTCTTCTCTCCAGATTAAGTAACAGCACTGCTTTCACTCTTTGCCAGTAAATCACATTTTTTCAGACCTCTGATCAGTCTTGTTGCATTCTGTCCAATGACTTTGCATCTTTTCTGAAGTCCAGTGCTGGATAATATACTCCATCAGAAGCTTTTGTGATGCTGAAGAAGTAAAAGATCTCAGTGTTTCATAGCTATTACTAGCTATTGTTATTAATATTAGTAGTCTGTTTGCTTATTATGAGATGATTATACATACCTGTCAAGCACTCATAGAAACAAGTTGTTCAAAATAATGGCTTGCTTCTTAAAAAGAGAGAAAAATCTAACTGTGGATATGAAAAAAATTGTCTAGCAATTATTATTATTGAAAATATACACTTAACTAAAGACAAGGAAAAATTTAGCCAATCTTTATCACCGTAAGATTTAACTATTCAACTGACTTCAGAAAATTAGAATAGTTTCTGTTCAATGTCCATGCCAAGGGAAGGCATTATACAGCCGATGTGGACAGTGAGAAGTCTGTTGTGAGGATGACACAAGGCCTAGCGGAATCCCAAAAGCTGTGGTAAGGATGAGGACCAGGCAACCATGAACTCCCTGGCCCTTGGTTTTTCACTGTCTATGCCTATACTCACAGAGCACCCACAAAGTGGAGGGACTCCTCTGCAGCAGAACACTCATGCTGAGGCAGAAGTGCCTTTTCTACCCTCAGGCAGAAAAGCTCATCCTGAAGTACCTCCAATAAGTGAATGCAAAAAGTGGAATTGTCAGCTGCCTGAATAAAGAATGCTAAATATGGTCCATTTTATGCTATCAAGGTTGAGCTAGAGTCTTCGCAGACCACACTCCCATTGGCAGTAGAAAAGAGCATCTTCCAGTCTAGTCTCATCTGAAACTGCTCCTCAATGGAAACCAGAGCATGGTGAGTGAGGACAGTGAAGGGATTTGCTTGGAAAGCTGTGGCACTGTTGATCTGAGCTAAAATGCAGGTGTAAGTACTAATGTAGGTGTGGTGTGTAGGTGTAGGCATCCTCTGTGTTTAACTCATCTAATCACTGGAACTGGCTCATGACCATTAACTTTGAACTTTCCTGAGTGACTTGGTATTAACAAACAGACATTTTGATCTCTGCTAACTAAACAGAACCCAGAAATTTTCCATTTTTATAAACAGATAAACAAGATGCTGTCCATAAAGAAATAAAGGTCATTAATTTCTGTCCAGCAAGAGACATAGATTCTTTCCATTAAAAGCCTCTATTCTCTATTTGTTTGTAGTTAACTAAAAAGTCATTACAATCAGAAAGCAGACAGCAAAGACTTATGCTTAGCTTTCCTTCAGAGGGGAATGGCCCAAACTCTGATCTTTTTTTAACCTCTCTGTGTGCACTTACAAATCCTGAAGTGCCTGCCAAAGGTTTCCAAACCACAGTCTTATACAGTGACATCGAAGACCTTGTCTTTAAAATTGAATGAATTTTTTGGGACCTCTCTAGCACCCATGACTAGCAAAACAACCTTGTGTGGTTTATGGTTATGAATCATCCTTGAACAAAACTAGACTGGTCATTAAAATAAATATGTATATGTAAAATAAAATGTATTTATTCCAGGAAAAAATCCTCTATGCCTGCTGGACAGCCCTAAGAACAGGATGACTGTTGTCAGTGTAAAATTTCAATTGAATTTAACTGTAAAATCTTCAGAGGCTTCTCTCCCTCAGGAAAGATCTCCTGGTTGAAAAGCTTCATGATCTACTTCAAGTTCACCCAATCTGATTTACCTTTAAACAGTGAGAATCCCTTTTCAGAAGTTTCCTACCCACTAGATTAGAGGACGCTCAGCCCTCAATCTTTGTCCAATGGACAACAGAAAAGGTAAAGCAATGGGTCAGAAGATAGGTGAGCAAGAGCAACCTAGGGTGTGGGGGCATCAGTTAAGGATTCCTGACCTTTGTCCAGGGACTGGTGATATTTTAAGAACTTGTGAATACAAAGAAGCATGTAGTAGAAGACACCAAAAAGCAAGGCTCATCCTTCCTAACAGTGAACTATAAAACCACACCATACAGTCCATACAAGGCAGTGACACCCCAACATTTAGGTCCACTTCTTCAGAAAAAGGCACCATAAGCACTGCTCAGATCGTTTGAAGAACAACTACAGACAATGGCTCAAACAGAAAAACTTGGACCCTGGACAGCCCAGCAGCCTCCATCCGTATCAGCTCTGATTTCATCATGCGAGGGAGGGGAAGCTTACATATCTGCATTAGTTGATGAGCTTTCGGTAGTAGCTCCTTGTGCTCAAGAGGTATTTATCTGCCCTTTCTGGAATATCCAAGCCTGCCTAGGAAGTCTGCAGCGAGAGTAATTTTTGCCTTCATATCCCCAGACAAGGACTGGTCATCTAGCAGTCAGGGACTAGCATGTTACCACCCAGTTCCTTCTTTTTTTGTTCTAAGATTTCCTTGTCTGCTGTTATGATCACTCTTCCCAGGCTGCATAACCACTGCAAGGCTAACAGGATTAAAAAGCAGCAAAAAATCGAGTCATTAAAGTGTATGAAAATAGCTTGGATTACAAATGGAGTGAATGCGGATTAGATAAATTTTATCTAGTCTCTTAGCAAATAATTTTAAACTTTTCTGTACAGCTAAAAGTAGTAAGGACTCCATCACCTCCCTCTGCTTAGAACTGCCACCGACGGTTGCATGAGATCTAGGTCTGGTGCTCCTGCAAGAGCAAACCCAGTGTCCTAAAGCACAAAGTTCGGGTTTGCCTTTTAAAATATTAGCACAGTAAATCAATCTCTCTCTCTCTCTCTCTCTCTCTCTCACACACACACACACACACACACACAAGCAGAACATATTCTACCCTTACCAAAATCATAACATCTAATTTTCAAAAAAGTACAGGACTTCTCTACACTTCCCAAACTAGTAAAAACTTTGTTAATTCTCTTTTAACTTAAAATAGCAAACCAAATAAACCAATGTTTTCATTATAAAAAGTTTACTCTCCAGCTGAGCGTTTGAGTGCCAAATTCCATCCAGAATCACACTTTCACAGCCAAATTAGAAACTATAAACTTAGAAACCAGTGTTTTATGATAGAATCCTTTGCCAGGCACTTCACTAGAGCTTGGGCTACCAGCTGCTCTAATAATAAGTGAATGTTATTGAAAAATAATAATACCGAGCATTTGGAAGCACTCTATAAAAGCAACCGAATGAATTTAGCGTATTATGCACAACAAAGAGCTCCCGCGGTGAAACTCCCTCTCTAGCTTACAGGTGTACTCGACTTCGCAAAAGGGGACAGACTCAGGAGCGCTCACAAACCTGCCGAACTCCATCCAAGCAGAAAAGTTACCCTGCTAGCTAGTTAGCGTGTTAAAGATACCAGCGTGCCCGGTGACTCTGGACAGCTGGAAGTTCTGTGGTACCGGTGGCTGATACCTCACGCAAAAAAACCCGTCAGCCTCCGAAGTTAGTGTATGGAAACGCTTCAGCGCACAAGGCAAAGCCGTGGAAACGCGATGTGGCTCCGCGCACAGAGGGGAGCGATGGGTCTGCTGAGCCCGAGATGCAGCTCTTCGGGCGGGAGGCACGGTGAGGCGCCTATCGGGCGAACCGCTATTCTGCGCTTGCTTTTTACCTCTTCGACTCGCCACCTGATCATGAGGCTCAAATAAAAATTAGCAGGAATGGAGCGTGCTTCCTCAAAACTCGCTTTAAGCTCGGCTTTAAAAATACGAGCAGCATCTTAAAGCTGTGTGCACCAGGGATGAGGTGCTGTTTGGTCAGAATACCAGAAACCGGGCGGTATTTGGAGTGGGATGTAATTCCTTACAGTAGATGTAAGCAACCTGGCAGAATTAACATATGGGTATCGAGAAAATAGTCTAAACCCTTCCTTAATATTTTTTAAAAGCACTTTGATCTCGCTTGGTGGAATACAGCACTGCATTCTGGAAAGTCTTGTTTAGCCTCCATGTGATAATGCATCTGCTCGGGTTTTGGGTTTGGTTCCCCCCAAACCCCCCCGTAGCAGAAGGAAAGATTGCGCCCTTGAATTTGCATGCGTCAGGAATTGACAGGTCAAAGGCAAGTAAATCACATTATACACGATTGTATTGTTATTGTATCGATAACAACACATTATCAGAACAATTAACACACTAGCACAACTACGCGGAGATCACAGTAGTGGTTTAACAAAAATCCAGATAAGTAACTAAACTCCGATAAAGCCTTCCCTTTTTGTGTTTGGGGATTTGAAGGCTCTGCGAGAGACTGTGTGTGCGTGTGCGCTGTGCAGGCAGCCGCTCCGCACCGCACCGCGGCTGCGGATCTCCCCGAGGGAAGAACAGCCCCCTCCACCCCCCTCCCCACCCCCCTTCCCTCCTGCCGTGACTGCCTCAAACCAGGGGGAGACCTGGGACCTCCGGTCGCTCCTAACCCGAGTCCAACCTTGCTCCGAGCAGAACTGATAAAGAGTTTCCATCACTTTGTGCAAAGCCTCTTGAAAGGAGATTACCAGAAAGAGGGAGACCTGCTTTAACTACAAGCATCGCTGAAATAATTCTGTGTGTGTGTGTGTGTGTGTGTGTGTGTTTTTGTAGCCAGCGGTTACCGCAAGCGTTTGGGGGTGGTGGAAGCATTTTGGAAACGAGACCTACGAATATAGTATTTCATTTGCAACTAGAAAAATATACTTGAGCCAGCATTGAGCCATTTATAGATTTCAGCCTGTGAAAGATTCGTGTACAATAATTTATGACCCATAAATTCTATTACCGTTTTCACGATTTGGAGGACTGAGCGTAATCAGAAACATGCGCTGGTGAAGTGATGGGTTTGCCAATGGCAACATTTCTGGAAGACAGCAGCCCATGAGTCGAGGCATCTTCTCTGCTGGACGTTAGGCAAGTGCTGCTTTTTAAGATCAGTTCACCTGTACCCGACTCTGTGGGGACATGTGAGTTGGTGGTCCTCGGGCAACTGCAGGGCAAGTGGTGACCACTGACCCTAGGAACCTCCCCGGAGCCTGTGCCGACCCGCGTGGCCACGACATAGAGCCGTTCTCCACGCAGTTTCTGTGGAACAGCTGCCCGCTCTGCCCACATCTTGCTTTGCCATTTGCGTGTCCGAGCTGCAGCCCCGCGGTGTTCAAGCAGCAGCCGCGGCGCGACGGTGCCCACGGCCTGGCCCAGGGGCAGAGACTTCGTGGTGGGGGCATTCATCTGTGCAGCCACAACCAGGCGGGGGCTCACCCATGTGCCCGCCTCGAGTGCTTCACGCGGCTCTGTCGCGACACCGGACCGTCGCGGTCCCCTCCACGCCGCGCCTCGCTCTCGCACCGAGGGGCGCGGGGGCACATTGGGGCAAGTGGGGTCGTGAGGGAAGCAGCGTGGCTGGCGTGGAGAGCGGAGGAAAGAGCCTCGCTGGAGCCGAGCCCACTCGGGGGCTGAGCCCGAGCTCCCCGCGCTCCGGGGGAACGTTGGCGGGAGTGCGGCCGGGCGCCTCCGGGAGCCAGGGGTGCCCACCGGGGGTGGCAACAGATGCTGCTGCTTCTTCTCTCCCCCGCCCCGAGCACGCTCCAGTAGATGTTACTGGTTCTCACCCTGCTCATGGCGGCGGCTGGGGACGTACAAAGCCGCGCTCTCGCGTTCCCCTGGACTGAATTAGTCCGGGCGCTTTCCCGCTGGCCACCACGATGAGAGGGGAAGTCGGTCACGCCGGCATGCGATCTGTGCGGAGAGAGCCAGGGGATTAGTCCTCGCCTCTTAGAAGTCAGACACTAACGTTACATCTGAACCAATGCGAAATAGGAAATCGCTTCCCCTGATCAAACGGGAGGATTGCACGCAGTTGAAATTACTGGCTGCTCATCTCAAAGCGGGAACGTGCTGGCCGATGGGTTGATAACCTGACCTCCGGGGCAGAGGGACCTGCACAGGGCTCAGCCCCTCTTGGTAGGGCTCCCACCTTCGAGAAACACCGTTTCCCCGTTAAGCCCAAACGCCAGCCCACGCCGGTGGATATCTTAATCTCCCCGCTTTTGACAAACGATGGGAACTTTTTCCACGGCTAAATGGATCGTACGAGGTCAAACGTCGGCCAGGTGGCTTTGGAGACTGAGAGAATTATGCTTAAGTAGTAGTAAATGGGTCGTGAAGCACGAAGGAGTTTATACAGGAGGTGCTCCGGCCGGGACGAGCTGCCGTGGGACGCGGGCGGGCTCACAGGCGGGAGGGGGCC
>NW_020799091.1:54328186-54331119 GCF_003259725.1 Athene cunicularia | reverse complement strand
CTCTGTCCCTCCGCCGGCTCCTCCTCGCCGCGCTGCTCGTTCTTCGGCCGCGGGCTCTCCCCTCCCGCAGCTCCCCACGCCCCGCGCGGTGCTGGTCTCGGAAAAGTCCTGCTGTCGCTCCGCCGGCGCCGAAAAGGGGGGTTGGGGGGTGGGGGGGTTGAAGAAGGGGTGCGCGGGGGAAAGAGGCCCGGGCAGGGCAGGACGAGGTGCGGCCCCGGTAAAGGAGAGGGACGTTGTGTGCTTGGTTTGTAGCCCCTCGTGGGCCAGCGGGAGCAGGATCCGCGCAAGGCAAGAGTCGGCGGTGTGGGGTGCTGCCCGTCCCCCGCCGCGCCCGGTCCCGCGTGGGTTCCCGCCATCCGCTGCTACGGGACTCTGGGAGGCGCGGGTCGTGATTTCCACGAGAGGAAAGACGCGTGACTCTCGGTCCCCCTGTGAGTCGTCCCCCCCCCACTAATTAAGTCGCACCCTCAGACTGTACATTTGTATATCTCTGTGGAAACGTTAGGTCTCGGATTGAAAACTCTGTTACTTACTTCGCCCACGGTCGATTCAGTTTAAACCTGAAAAAAAAAGAAAAAAAAAAAAAAGAAAGAAAGAAAGAAAGAAAATGAATGCCTTTCAAAGGGAATAAAAATATTGCGGGACCGCTCGGGGATCGCAATATTATCTAAGGTTAAATCAGACTTTTTTGTCTGAGTGATAATTATCTATTTATTATTTAGCTGAACTGAAACAGAGCTTTGCTTTGACAGAAGAGTATTCTCATTTAAAAGAAAAACCGCGTTCCCCGCCAACATGAAGTGTTTCACATGTGTTTTGGAGTACCCTACCTGTTTAGCTTATTTTAGAGCGACTGCAATTCAATTGCAAATGGCGATTAAAAAAAAAAAAAAAAAAAGAAAAAAAAAGAAAGAAAGCACACAACAAATTTTAGAGAAAAAAAAAATCCTTCATCAGTTTAGAGTTCTTTTTTGGTTTACTTTTGTAATGTGTATATTTTGACTAATGTTTGTGAATGAAGCTGGCTAACATGTATTTAGTTTCATTTTGGCTTTATGTAATATAAAGTAAAAAAAAAAAGATTAAGTATTGGTTTTAACATTTACGTGTAAATGGTTTTCTTGTGTGATCTTCTAATTTAAAGTTAGACGTCTAAACTATATCTGTAAATTAGATTCCGACTACCACTCTGTTCATTTTTGAACAAAGAGTTTAAATAAAGCCTGAAGCAGGGAAAAGAGAAAATCCTCTATTTCTTGTTGAATTACTAACAAGATTTTTATCTGAATTGCCCTTACGTGCCTGGTCCAGGTGAGGTGTAAGGTATCCTCTAAAGGCTGTCTTTGTTTCACTTTTGAATAGATTTACTAGGAAATCTAAATCAAGCCATTGTTATTCAGAGCCAAAAACCTGATTTATCACATTTTTAATCGTGAATAGGAAAGAAGATAAAAAAACCACCAAGTTGTCGTATTATCTTTAAAAAAAAAGGCATTCATGGACCAGCAGAACAGAGTTCACTGAATACACTAAGACCGTTCAAAGCATTTCATCGGTTTCCAGTAACGTTTTCAGAGTGGAAAGTCGCCTGACCACTTTATCTGGTTAGCCTGCGAGCCTCGCCACTTAAACCCCTGTAATTTGTTCACCTATCTCAGCAATATTTCTGCATTATTCCTGGAGTATTTTTCGCGGAGGTTCCCAGTGACTGCTAACTAAAAGCTAACACTTTTTTTTTTTTTTTTTTTTTTTTTTTTTTTTTTTTTTTAATGCCTCTAAAGGGCTTTCCTCTTTTTACTGCCCGAAAACGGTGTTTTCAAATGTAAATCCAGCAAACCTCTGCACGGGAGTTTACACGCAGCAGGGAAACGGGAGCGGGAAGAAACGGTCCATCCTTGTAGCAAGGGAATTGCGAGCATGGCACAAGCGTGGATATCTGCAAGGCAGTAAACCAGAGCCTGTCATCTTACGGGGGTGGCAAACCCCGGCTCGGTTTATGTGTCTGTGTGCATATATATGAAGTATATGTATGTATGAAATGTGTATCTCTATATACATATATCTTTTCCTTCAGAGTGGTTGATTGCACTCTTAATTGTGACAATAGCAATAGGTCCCTTCCAAATCAGCCTTCCCCTTGGAATTACGTTCAAAAAGTGGAAAGTTTGGGAGATTTGCGGAACAGCCTGTTCGTTTGACCCCGATTCACTAATTAAAACGATCCTGCTTTTGTTATTCCCCCAGCGCTTTGCAATATTATAAGTTAATTCATATGGTTCTGAGCGATTATGCAAAACTAATTTGGACTGTCCAGGGGTAATTATCCCTGACACGGTTAATTAAATCCTTTCAGGTCTCCGCCATTCCCTTTTGTAGCAGCCCATCACTTCTCAACACGGAACTTCCTGCCGCTTCCCTGGAAGTCACCCCAGCCCTAAATCTTAGTGACCTCCCTGCTCCTTCCAGCTCTGTCCCAGAGACCAGGAGACTTCTTTTTTTTTTTTTTTCCTTTCCCTTCTTTTTTCCCCTCCCCCTTTCTGGAGGCAGTCAGGCCCTCCCTGGAAAATAAACGAAGAAGGAAACATGCGTCTCTTGAGAGAGAGACCTCAGCTGCTAATGAGGAGGACCGTTTATCGCTTGTTATTATTTTAAATTATTTTTTAAAAACTATTATTATTATCATCATTATTATCATTGCTATTATATTATTTGTCTTTTATTTTCCTTAGAGCCTTCCCAGTCCTGGAGCCTTCCTCCCTCCGAGGCAATTCCCGGTGTCATTCACCGCTTCCCGCCCGTGTCGGCAACGTGTCCGGGCTGCCAAGCGCGGGGCGCTGCTTTGCAACATCCGAGAGCCTTTTGCCAAGTCACAACCTGACAGGGAGAGAAACAGGCTCCGGTGCCGGTGCAACGTGCACAGCCTGTCTCTTATA
>NW_020799091.1:54321545-54328136 GCF_003259725.1 Athene cunicularia | reverse complement strand
CCGCTGCTGCTCGCCCTCGCACGGCCCCCCGGCCTCCCGCAGCGGCTGCAGCCTGTAACGCCGACGGCCGGCCGTCACACCCGACGCCGCCCGGTGCTGTGCCGGTGTCTCAGCGCGTCGCCCTGTCTCTCCCCCCGTGTCTCCCCGGTGCCTCCGTGGAAGTCCCGGCCCCCCGAAGGCCGCCCCAGGGACAGATCGTGCGGACCCTGGAGCACAGGGGGCCGTCGGGGGAAGCCGAGGACAGAGCTCCGTGGGTCTTTGCCTCGCTCCACTCGCTGTGGGAACCGATGGAGGTCTCGGGGGTGCATTCAGCGTCGCGGGGGCCGACCCTCCTGGCGCCGTGCCGGGGTGCTGAGTACACACACACCCGCCCCTGGGGCTGCCACGAGCTGCAACCGAGGAACCCCATCTCCTTCGGGGGATGAAACCAGGATGGGTTTGATTTATTTTCTCAGGGGGAAAAAAAAAACAAACAAAACCAACAAAAAAAACACCCCAAAAACCAAACAAAACCCACCAAAACGCCCCAACCAAACAAAAAAAAAAACCCAAAAAATAAAACCACAAACAAAACAACCCCAAAAACCAACCCTGGAAGGGAGGACACACACCTGTAGGCTCGCTCCCCATCGGGACCTGTTGACGATTTTAGTGGCTAAAGTCAAGGTGGCAGCCTACAACCAGGGGAGCGGGTCAGGAAAACCCCTCTGCGGCAGCCTGGCCGCAGCCCCCCGGCCCTGCCAGGGCTCCCCGCAGACTCGACCCGCTCACCGCCAGCCTCTCGCCTGCTTGCAGGCGCCTGGGACCCCAAATCAGGCAACGCCGAGGCTTATCTCTGGAGATGGGTCTCCAGCTCCTGGCCGTGCCTCGTCTAGGAAGGATTTCCACCTCCTGCTCCCTGGCCGTGGGGCGGTGGAGGTGAGGGCTCTGCCCTCACCGGGGCACCATGTGGGCTGGAGGGTGAGATTCGTAGGGATAGAAGATGGAAAAATTTAGAGATTAAGGGGATTGAAAGCATTCCTGCTGCAGGGCTTGGAGGAGTGTCCTGGGGTTCTGCTCTGTGGGTGCTTTACTTTATATTAGAGACTTATGGGGTAAAATGCAGACGTTTGTTCAGCACGCAGAACTCCAGTGGAAACCTCAGATCTGGGTGATTTCAGGGTCTGATGCTCAGCTTCAAAAAGGCGCCTAGCTACAGCCTAGGGACAGCTACAGGAGGTGGACATGAGACATATTTCTTTTCTTGGGAGCCTCCTTTGCAAACCCCACGGTGAGCATCCAGCGTGGTTTGTGTGAGCGCACAGACAGCCCCGTGGGATTCCATCGCCAGCTTTGGTCCCTGACTTTCGTGTACTGCTGAGACAGTTTCTTAAATGCGTGTTCTCAGGTCTCACTGGGCAACGATATTTCATGAAAACCTGATGTAATTGCCCAAGTCCGGCTGGTGGTTGGGCTATGGTCATTTCTCGACCAGCCTTTCTTGACCTTGTTACTGTAATTACTGAAGAATAAAGGTATGCTTGAAACTTGTTTTTATGGCCTGAATATTCCGCATACAGGATAAATAATACTTGCTCTTGCATCTCATCAGCTAAATTTAACAATTAGCAATCCAGCATTCAAATAGTCCAGGAACCAGTATTGCTGGTCAGTATTTACCAAAACATCTTGTATAAACAATGTCCACTCATACATATCTGAACAAATGAAATTGTATTGTCATATCCAGTTTCTTTTAGTAAAAATCAACGATATTAACATTGATATTTTACTGTGTTTTGAACACTGTCTCAGCAATTTAAATAAAAAACAGTCTCAAATTTAAAAGCAGTCAGAAAGCAACTGCACCAGGTTTATAATGGTCACAGATAAAAGATATTGGGGAAAATCCAGACCACACTAAGGAGAATGACATCTCTACCATGGATTTCACTAAGGCCAGGCTTTTATCCAACTTTTTTTTTTTTTTTTTTTTTTTTTTTTTTTTTTTCCAAACTCTTCAGCGGGTCATAAATCCTGATGAAAACATGCTCCCTCTTGAAGCCGCACCTGGATCACGTATAGGAACTTTTTTTTTTTAAAAAAAATTCTTGTTAAAGTTTCTTTCTGCTTAATAAAATGAAAAGTTGAAGAGGATAGCGGATTACATGAAAATTTGGTCTTTAATTCACATTTTATAATTATGCTCGAAAATACTCTTTTTCTGACATGAACTAATGACAAATTTAGCTCCTGGATGACCAAGTGGGACATGTTATTTAAAGACTACTGATCAAAACAATTGCTGAAAATATATTTACAGACTTTTTTCTTCTGACTTATTTGCTCTGAAATCCTCAACAGCAACTTATATTACATTAAAGAAGAAGTACCCAAGGCAAGTTACTTCCAAATGAGCAGAATACTTTACCCCTAGCTTGTAATGAAGAAAAAGATCTCTCACTTTTGAAGTATTCAAGACTGCAAGGTTTTAGAGAAAGAGTACTCTTTATGAGGCACTGGTTTTGTAGGTATTGTTTCCATATGACTGCTTAAGTTTTTGTCAGCCTCCAAAACCCACACTTAAGAGAAAACATTCTCTCCTATGCTACCTTTCTATAAATTGAAAATAGGGGAGTTAAGTCACCTACTAAAATATTTATTTATGATCAGCTGTGGAGAAGCAGCTCTGAGGATAACATCAGAGCAAGTCCACCTTAGCCAGGTATTATAATACTTCTAATAAATATGCCTGTCACCTGGGAGCATACCACAAAGCTCTGGTAGAGCTGAACAACTAGTAGCAAACTAACACTAGCTGTGGCTGCAGGATGAGCCAATATCCCACCTCACTAAACACCTCCTCTTGATGGCAGAAGATATGCCAACTGAACTATTCCCTTGGACATGCCACCTGTGCTTGCTTTCTCAAGGTTTTCCAACCAGCTCTTTCAAGTTCTGGCTCACGGTTTGTTCTCATCCTCTTCAAACTGTCAGCTGCCTCCAACACCTGCAGCCACTTTCTTCAGCTTTCATTTCTTTCAGGCCCTTTTTTGAGGCAATCTTTTCCAGATCTATTTCTTCTTTCTCAGGGATGGGATGCGACAACTCCCTCATGCTGCTCATACTGTCTTTTAGCTAAGTCCCAAAGACTTTCCTGTTTCACCCTCTCTTTCCCTTACCTCGCTTTCCCCTGGTGACTCTAGAGAAGAAGAAGGCTTAATCTATCACCTTCACTGGGACAACACAGAATATCCCTCTTTGCTCAGGCTCTGTCTTTGTAGTTGTTTTCAAAATGTCTTTATGGTTTTTAACACACCACCATTAATTCAGCATAGCTCATAATCAGTCCCTAGTTTCTCAGGCTTTTAATATTTTTTTCCACTCTCCTCCCTTGCTTAATATTCCTACAAACGTCTCTGAGCCTTGACCTTCACTCACTGTCCTTCAAACCAAACCTCAGTCAAGTCCTACATAGTTTAGATTCATGTAAATTCCTTTGACAAATATAATTTGTCCATTTTCTGTCTGCCCTTTTATAACAGTGCATGGGTCTCCTTTACCCACATGACCACCTCCTGCTGTGCTTTCCTCCTCTGCGACTCTTTTCCCCACACAGCTTTCAACAGTTTCAACACAACTGTTACGCTAGCATTGACAACTTCGTGTCTTATCTCATCTTATTTCTTAACTACAGTGTTGCTATATGGGCTTCTGCCTTTCTTGTGCTTTTGATACGATCTTCATGGTCCATTGATTCAGCTTACCTCACAAGCATCTCCAGTTTTGCCCAATTCTGTGTTTAAGGAGCTTCCTATGAGGTTCGTTTTATAGTGCACTCTTCCTAATCTCTCCTTAAAGTTTACTTCTCCAACTGCACCAGCAAAACATTCAACAAAATCAAGGCAGTTGGTGGGCTGGTTGGCCATTTATTCTGATACAAGTGATGAGTCTATCCTTTCCTCATCCTGTTTGTATGTTGGATTATCCGCTGTCTTGTATCACACACTCAACTTGTTCACTCTCCAGTCCCAGGAATGTTTCTTAGGCTGCATGTGCAGCAGAGCTGGCTGAAGAGCAGAGTTTTCGTTTGTCAAGACTTAAAATAAACATACATAGACTCACATATGCACACAATTTATTTTATATATATATATTTATATATAGCTTTCATTTCAGTAAAAAATGTTTTTCCACAGCCTGGCCATTTTTAGAGAAATAAATTCCTTTTAGAACACCCAAAGAAAAATTTTCAAATAAAATACATACCCTGCTTCTTGCAGTTGATGAGGTAACCGCTGTTTTTTCATGGGTCTTCTTCCAGGCACTGTCACCAAGCATCTGTGGAAGCTCCCAGAACACGTAAGACATCTCCAGCACCCAAACTGGCCCAGGACTGTGGACCCCAAGACATCACCCTAGAGCTTGGGCTTTGAATCTCAGCCCTGCAATAGGCAGTGGGGAAGCTCCTAAAGACCTCTTAGAGGGAGCCTGGGTTCAGGTCAGTGTCTTCAGGGCTGGATTTCAGGGAAGATCCACCAGAGAGATCTTCCAGGATTTCACACTGGGGACAAGTCTTCTCCAGGACACCACATAAGCTGTGTGGGGCAAACATTCACCTCTGTGTGAATATATATGCTTGTAGCATGTTCAGACAAGTGGACCACTAATAAAGTTCTGAGATGCAGTGCTGGCCACAGATCATGAAAGGTCCATTACCATTTCCAAGGGAAACAGGTAACAGCTCCTTCCCAATTGAGGTCAAGATTATTTTGAGTGGTTTCCAGGAATTCTGACCATGGACCTAAATGCCAGCTCAAGTCCAAGGTTATTTTGCATCCAGCTGTTTGGATAGAAACACTGGGGTCAAGCACAGGCTTTAGGCAAACTCAGGAAAGCAGGGAGACAGAAAGCTGAGGATGTGTGAGAGTCTACTGATGGACCAATACACAAGAGAAACAGATTAATTTCTGATCTGAATGAGAGGTCATGTAGTCACAATAGTTTGGGAATAAGTACAGCATCGAGAGATGCTGGAGAGGAAGGGGAGATAAAGCTCTATTCCACCCTTTAAGAAATCCAGTCTCACATAAGCAAATATTCCATCACTTCGACATTGCTGTTTTACTTGCTCCCCCTGGTTTATCTTAACTTACACCTTGGTGATTCTGCAGGATATTTTCTACCTGTAGATTTTTAACAAACCCAAACGAAGACTCTCTCAATAGTAAAAGGTCACAGTAGTGAGCTCTCATCATCATGCTGTTAGCAACATTCCCATGGAAGGGGATGAGGGAACGCACATGCACCATATATGAAAGTTGGACTTATATATGTAAATAGTTACATATGTAGATTATTTTCATTGATATAATAAATGGTGCAAATAGCAATATTCAAATAGGATATCTATTTGAATATAACAGCTATACAAAACAAAATACAAAAGCATGGACATGACCTAAATACTGTATCTGAAGATTGAGCAAATGTGTTACTTTTACTTTGTATTCTTTACTTCTACCCATTT
This sequence comes from Athene cunicularia, assembly GCF_003259725.1. Classification (NCBI taxonomy): domain Eukaryota; kingdom Metazoa; phylum Chordata; class Aves; order Strigiformes; family Strigidae; genus Athene; species Athene cunicularia. The sequence goes on along the minus strand of NW_020799091.1, from coordinate 54,322,627 downwards.
ATTTGTCATTACTTCTATTCCCCTTCGTTGCACCTCTATTATTTTCAGCAACCACGATCAACATTGACATCAACAGGAGCGGGAAAGGCATAAGCAGTTGAAATGTGCAGTGCTCCTCCGGGGGCCCATATAGGTGACAATGTTTATGTGCTGTAGCTTCCTGAGCAGTTCCAGGCTAAGCAAGCCTACATTCACGTGGAGTTGTGGATTACGGTTGGAAATAGGCCTAATTTTTTGAATTATGTTCAAGATCTGAAGTCTGAAACTTTTCCTTGGGTTGAGATGCTCATCATCTCTATGTCTGATTCATATGACTGAGCTTGTGTTGGAGACTTTCCCTCTGGAATCACCAGACTGGGTTTTCCTCTTACATCCAGCTGCCCATTTCCATAATAAAAGGCTGCCAGACCATCTTCCCTCAGCCACATTTGCCTCAATTTGGCCAAAGAGATAAGCAGTTTTCAGGAGGAGACCACCAGAGAGCCCTACATAAGCACACTGCCTAGTAGTGCAACCTTTTTCTCCATTAGGAAACCAGCCTGAAAATCACCATGCGTGTCCATGGGCTGAAAAATATGCCAGGAATGGAAGAAGAAACACTCTGGTTATCAGCAGCGATCTGGTTGAGTGTGAACATTTTTCTTTGTACTGGATTGTTTTAAAGCTGGATCATTTTGCCTGAACTAGGCTGGGGATGAGTTTTTCATGAGTTACACGAGGAAATGTGTGGGACTGTTGCCCCTGTGGGGTGGCTGGCAGCATCTGGACAGCGCGAGGGCCCCGGCCTTACAGTCCATGCTATCAGACTGTGTCTGCTCGCCCCCCAAACCCAGATGTCCACACGGTTTTACAGAAACGCTACTGGGGGCACGCCAGCTCCGTGGAAAGCTGGCTGTGCGGGGCAGGGTCGTGGGTCGGGGACCCTCACCCCACTGCTCAGACCTCATCCCGTGGCTGGGGGATTGGCCCCTTCCTGGGAGCACGGGGAAGGTGCCGGCGGTGCTGGGGGGCCGAGGACCAGCCCCCGCCCGGGTCCGGAGAGCCCAGCGGGGCCGGGGCCCGGCCAGGAGCCGCCCCGACGG
>NW_020799091.1:54290453-54321495 GCF_003259725.1 Athene cunicularia | reverse complement strand
GGCGTCCCCGCCCGGCCTCCCCGCCGAGGGCAGCCGGAGCAGCCCCGGTCTCCGAGGTGTCCCGATGAGGTTGCCTCCTTCCTCCCTGAGCCGCCTTCCCCAGCGGAGGAACTTCCACCCCCCCGGGAGGGAAGCGCAACCGGCGCGGGCCTGCGGCGCCCACCTCTCCTCCCCTCACGGAGAGACCCGCGGGTGTCACCCTCGACGCCGAGGAGGGGTGCGGGTCCTCGGGAGCCCTGCACTGCCCCCGTCGCACTTCACGGAATTAACCTCGATAAACTTCTAAACCGCCTCTTGAGACGCTGCTTGCGTTTCCCTTCTCTGGCACGCCCGAGAGCCGGGGCTGGGGGGTGAGATGCGTAAGTAGCGAGGGCACCTGCTTGGGATAACCACATACTCGACAGGGAAGAAGAGACTTTTCAGATAACTTCAAGGTTAATTTAAGACTTAGCCGCAAAATCCAGACTTTGAATAATACATTCCACCAGGATATGGTGCCCGGCAAGTGATTTCCCCTCACCCCGGTCCTATCATCCTATTTTCATCTTCAGAACAGAAGCCCCAGATTTGCTGCTTCTTCCAACAAAGAAACATGTTGTCGCATGACGACAGAGTCACTTGCATCGGTGCCATCCGCATATACACACCGCTGCACGTTTTGGTCTCTGGTAACAGACCTCAGAGATAAGAAATTGAAACTCACAGTCACAAACTCAGTGGTTAGAAAACGCTTTTTTTTTTTTTTTTTTTTTTTTTTTTTTTTTTTCTCTTCTGGTAAGTGCACGGCAGTTCCCCCTTGCAGAAATATATCGGGCTGATGACAGCTGTCAGCTCCTCTCTTGTCGTGGGATAAAGGTTTGGTGCTTTGCCCATCTGTCAGCCCCAGAGTGAGTCAGGCCATAGACAGAGTGCCAGCAGAGGTTGCTGCATTGGAGGCATAGAGAGTAGGGTCTGAGCTTTTCCTTTGTCCCCACAAAGGTAGAAAGGAAGGAAAAATCAAACGTTTTCAGTTCCTGATGAGAAGCGGCAACGATCATGTGCCGATGACACCAGTGACAATGGCATGGCAGTGGACATTCCTGAAAGCCATCACTTGGTATTTAAACAGGAGAAAAGTGAAGACAGGAGGGAAATTAAAACGGTCTTGAGAAGAGCTTTATTTTGAACAGCAAAGGTTCATCTCACAGACTTCTCAGGAGTAGGTCTGCCGACCATCAGGTATGTAGTAGCCAAAACCTGCTACTTGTAAGAGGCAGTAGGATGAAACCAAGACATACAGAGGGCAAACAAGTCTCATGTGCCATGTTAACTCTTAAAACAGTGGGATAGAAGCAGGGTCTCCCCACAGTGATGGCAGAACGGTTGACCCTCCACAACAAGCATTGTGTGAGGGACATTTATGCAGTGTCCCCTCTTCAGACAGGGCCAGTTTGCTGAAGCTTCACAGGATCGATAGTCAAGTGAAATCCTGTAATCCGTCACCCCCATTCCCTGCCACTGTTTCAAAAGGTATTTATTAATTTCTAACAACTCCCTGTCACATTCTGCTCTTCGTGCGTCATGACTTTGGGTCTGCACCACTGTAACTACACCAAGATTAACATTCGGAGAATTTTAATCCCCACTAAAACCAACTGGAAGAGCTACAGTTTTCCAGAGCAGGGGTGGCACTAAGCAAGGTTTCTGTCATTTGAAGTTGCTGTTGTCTTGATTGAATTCACCATGACGCAAGCTGGCTTTGTGCTGGAGGAGCTGACACAGATCATGGCACTTTGCACTGAAGGGACAGCTTCACACATGTGTGTGGAGAAGCTTTCAAGAACCAAAACGGCTCTGTAGAGAAAGACAGGCGAGTGATCAGATCACAGTAAACGAAGATAAATTTGCGGAACTGTTGCATTTATCAGAGACCTGAGAGCAACAAATACAGCCCCAGGCACTCCAAGGGGATGCATCAGTGATGGAGGGACAGATGCTTTCTCTCCCCCTACCACTTTGCTGATGAAAACAGGGTGATGGAAGTAACAGACAACCCTGATGATTCTGTTTAAGGCAGAGGTCTGTCACATCCCTCACCCCTTGGAGGATCAGTGCTAACTTTAGGGAGTTTGTCACCACTTGCTTGGTCTTCCAGGAGTCAGCAGAGGCTTCCTCCCCTTGGCATGAAGGCTAGAGATGAGCAGCTACGAGTGAAGTGCTGGAGTCATGACCGCATGGGAATCAAGGGTAAGGAGGAAGGCACAGAAGTCGAATATCCACAGCTCAAGATGATGAAATATTTTAAAGGTATCTGTTGATACTGCTTATATCTTGCACAATATAGATGCTATATAAATTGTATCCCTTCCTCAGATTCCTCCTAACTTGCTGGCCCAGCAGTACCTCCAAACAATTTTAGTCCCTTTCTGTGAAAAAGGAGCAATGCAGCCCCATCACTGTGAACTTGTGTTTTACACACCAAACTAATTACCCTGCATTGTTTCAATACAGTATTATCTGAATGTATACATTAAAGTCCCTGACCCAACCAGACCCTGTGTAGTCTATCGCAGGAATACATATCTGAGCTCTGGGTAGCATTGCCATATGCAGTGTAGGGAACCTTCCATATGGTTTCTGAAAAGTGGTTACAGCACACGTGCACCAGGCACTTTTCAAAGTAAAACAGATCTGTTCATTTTTATTTTCAAAATACCAAAGCAGTAAAATCATGTAATTGAGTAATCACTTGCCAAATTTCCTTTTTTAATCTAATCTATTTTGAATTACATCTGAGCCAAAATGCAAATTAAACTGGTAAGGTTCCAAGATCTCTTTTTTTCCCTTTTAGAAAACACAATTTAAGGTACTCATAAGTAAGGAAATTTAAAAAACCATTTGTTTTGTATGCTGTAAACTTACAAGTTTCAGCCTGAAGTAAATTTTCATAGGTAATAGGTTAAATAGAAGTCTTATGTAAATTTTGATCTCTTCTTAACAACTCCAATGTTCATTTTATAAAATTTGATTTGAAAACAAGGCCATTGTTTGAAAAGAGGCTCAAAGGTTCAGAAACTAGGCAAAAAAAGTACCCACTCTAACAAGGCACAGGTACAGCCTTTCAGCTCTAGCTACTATCTAGCTCTATCAAAAAAAAGGAGAGATTCCAGTGATTGCTCATGTGCAGTCTCCCTCAATCAGTTTTTAGGGGGGTGTTGTTGCATTAGGATTAAAAGCCAAACTCACTTGCCAGCCTGGGCCAACTTGTTAGCACTTGACCATGAGGTGAGACAGATCCTCGCCATCCTACCACAGCCCCACAAAGTCACACATCTCAGCAGGTTAACAAAACGATAGAAGTAGCCTTCCAGAGGACCCGCTGCTGGAAACCTTTGCTCTTTGGGTTGCAGTTGTTTAGATTAAGTCTCTCCCCACCCCCAGGCAGACCTTGTGGAAAGCCGTGTGACCTCGTGGGTTGCCTTCTACCACAGTGCTTCCATCCGTTGAAAAAACTGGCACCCACTCAAGTCACAGCTGTCTTCATGGCGCTTGTCTTTTCTCCCCTAAAACTTTCCTCAAACTGGGGTCTGCTCATGATACCTCCTGGCCCTTTTTGTAAGGTTGCAAAGGCACAACTGACCCTGTTAATTTTAAAATACTTTAAAGCAGCTGAACAGGTTTGTTGTTGGTGTTTTTGTTTTTTTTTCCACTACACTATTGTTGAAAGAGAGCTGTTGGGAAGGGGCAGGCCAATCCTAAGCATGTAAAATGCAGCAGAAGACATACAGGAGAGATGGAGGAGTTACAAGGCTCATGCCCGTTTGCAAAAGACTGACTGACATTGCAGCTGCCCTTCTAAAGGGGATCTTGTCCCTCTTCAATGTACTTTTTCTGCCCCTTCCCCAGCAGTGCCACTGGTACTCATCATATCCTGATGACCTGGTTCGGTGAGCTAAAACCACTGAGAACTAATTTGTTTTTTCTCCTGCTGCTGCTAAAGCCTGAGTTTTCCAGCAGTTTTAACTCCTTACTTAAACTGCTAGGTGACAGCCAGTGTCAGTTCAAGAGTAGTAAGAGCAGTGTGTAGCCAGGGGAACGGGGACACTTTTTTTGGCAGCTAACAGCCCAAAGTAGCTGCGATGTCAAACCACACCCCTCAGGTTTCTGATGGCTAGGGAGACTAAAGACATGGTAGAGAGGGCAAAGGAGAGACAGGAAAAGCGCGAAATCAAAACAGACCAAGGATAAGAGAATACGCATACTGGATGCAAAGTAGGGGCTGGACTGTGAGTGTTGATTGTGGGAACAGATGGGCGAGATAGAGAGAGAAATGACACCCATTACACTCAAAATCGTATGTATGAGAGGGGGGGAGAGGGGAGGGCAAAGACAGCGCATGGTGGGAGAGATGGAATTATCAAGACAGGAAAAAAGATTTGCAGAAAATAATGGTTTAAGAAAAACTGGAATCGGAACTTACTGTTCACTGGAAAATCACAGTCTAGTTGCAGTTAGAAAAGAATGATCCTTTGAAAAACAGCTTAATACTTTATTTTTTAATGTTTGACATTTGCAAGGATCACCTGCTCTTTGTACATTGCATAGTCGCACAAGAAGAGTTAAAAGGTATGGCATAACATCAGCTTTGGCCAACCCAATAAACATTTATTGTATTGACTAGAGGCATAACATTGCACAGAATAAACTAGAGCCAAAGCAAATAAAATATTCTTCCAGTTCTGTAGAGGATCGAGATGCAAACAAAAAGATTTTGATACTTCCATGGCTCTCCATTGGCACAGGAACTAGAAAGGAATATTCATTAGATTTAACTACAAATGTTCGTCTTGTGTGGGAGGTCTCAGTATAGTAATATGTATTAGAAACTTGATATTTTTCCAATCAAGCCTTTCCACTTCCATTTACATATATTTAATGGTAAATGTTCATTTTCCTACCTGAAGCATTTTAAATAAGTGTACAATAAACAGACTGTATACAGAAGGGGAGCAAATAGCTTAAGGGACTTGTGATGAGCCCTAGAACTGCTCCAGCTTCCACATCACCGATTGAGAGCAATGCAAGATGATCCCTCCACACAGCCTGTGGGGGGTCTCGTAGACCGAGTTGGTGATCTCACCCTCATTTCTCCTGAACTGTGATCTTCCCCCACAACCAATAAACCACAATTGATGCAAACTGGCATCTGTGCCAGTAGAAAAGGTGATGGCTGGCAAGGAGATGCTCTCTCACACACGGAAGTGGATTTCTTCAGAGCACAACCAACTTCAGTTTGCAGTTGTGTCAATACACACTTAGCTTTTCCAAGCACCAAAATGCATGGGCAATAGTTAGTACAGTTTGTGACTGCAAGTTCATTTAAAACAGAACTGCATAATGCACAGAAACTCTCAAGTGAGATGTCATCATCTGACCTCAACTAAACAGTGCTGTTCATTACGGCCTGCAGCGGCAGCACAGCTTTTGCGGGAACACACTTCAGCCCCTTGCAGTGGCGATGTGGCAGGGAGCTGCCATCAATCCCTGAGAATTCCTGGGTATGCAGCGGCTCTCGGGGGGCACAAACCACTTACGGGGACAACAGGCTTGCTGCAGGAACGCTCTTGTTCACTGCTGTTGCCTAACACACAGCTGATGTAGGGTGCATAGTAAGCTCCTCATATGTATGCAAAAGCCTCAGTTTGTGACAGAAAACTTTTTTTTTTTTTTTTTTTTTTTTTTTTAAAGCATGTTTTAGAAAAAGAGAAGGAAAAAATTTTTCCAATCAGGATGCACTGATCAAAGACACCTGAAAGGAGGCTGTAAGCTATTCTTTCAAGATGAGGTTATGAAACCACATTCATAAAATGGGTAACTGTGCAAATAAGCATGAAAAAAGCAAGGTCTTATCAGCTGGCCTCTCAGAAGATGTAAGTTAGGAAGAAGAGACAGGCTTTCACATATTCAAAACCACTCTTCAGGCATCATCCAGAGGCAGTAAGCTTCAAGCTAGAGTACAGGTTTGTAAATTAGTCATACCTGAAGACTGCCCCCAAAGATATCCAGTACCATCTGACATCTTGCACTCATAATGACCTACTGGTACAGTACACATTAATGATTTAATAACATAAAGCTGGTGAGTGTTGGTTATGAAAGAATGCGAATAGACCTGGGGCCTTTGTACCCCTTACCATGAAAAAGTGATACTTACTTGCTACAGTTATATTAATAGCAAAGTTAAAATTTTATCCTCAAATTGTTGGGTTCAATGGCAAACTAAGAGGATAATGTTACCTGTTGATTTACAGGGCAATCTGGAAAAGATTAAGAGACATCTTATGCTTTGTATTTGCACTCAGATTTAACTATGAATTCACTTCATGAATTGTAGGGTATATTTATAAAGTGAAATTAAGATACCATTTACCTTAATACTGACCAATTGAAGTCAGAGAGACTACAGGAAGTAAGAAAATACTTCTGGAGAGTAAAACAAATAGAGTGCCTCTTCTGAAAGTCACACACAGGTTTTTCTCCGTAGATTAAAACTTGTATCATGACGGATCATAAACTGTAAAGTCATTCTTGAGTCTAGCAGAAAATTCTATTTTATGTGTGAATTTTGTCTTATACATGAGGACAGATAGAACTCTTCTACTGCATTATTGGAGACTTATCAAAAACAGGATGCTTTTTTCTTGGGAAGATGAAAAGTACAGAGATAAGCAGGGAAATAAAGACTGAAGTTTTAACCAATAATATTTTTGTGTGGTTATCAGAGGAATGTAATAATTAATCTTTTAATCATTCTGAAGATTGTGTGAAATCATAATATCTCATCTTTTCCAGCCTCAACCTGCCATTCTTGATCTGAATTACAAACAATAAGAAAGGAGATGATTTAATGAGCAACTTTGTCATGTTGCCATTTTGCCGTAGTCAAAGGGAAATGTCTAGTTTTGCCTCTAAACTAAAATGGAACAGACTTAGGTTTCAACTATGCTCACAACTGAGGCAAACATGAATAGAAAAGTTAGGGCTATTTTAAAGCTACAACCCCAGTGTCTTCACATTTTCATAGAGACATAATTAAATACACACTGTTAAGAAGAATCAAACATTCATGTACTAGAAAATAAAATCCATGTTGTGAAGAAATACACATGTATGAAAAGTCTAAAATTGATAAATACTAAACTAAATCCAAAAAGAAAGATTTCAGTCACAATGGCAATAGGTATGTTCTTATTACTAAGGAAAAAAAAATGTCAGCATGATTTAATCATACTCAATAAATAGGCACTTCAGTAAAGTATATATTTACACTGGCTTTCTGAATGCTAGGGCATCACAAAGTAGTATGGCTTTATTACAATGGATGGAAGATGGCAACTACTTAGAACCCAGTGCCAACATGGATTATAACAAATCCAGTGAGTATTTTGTTTTTCAATTATTCATAGAAAATTTAATCCTGATTAAGTATCCTTGGGCAGGAATTCATGGGTAGTTGATGACTGAAACCAACATTTATTTGAAATGCTTCTGTTAATTTAATCTGTGTATATGGCTTAATTATGATTGAATCCTCAATGTAACAGAAATGAATTATATCAGGATTAAAATTCTAGTACCACATCACCCATTCCATTTTCTTTGCTTTTTTTTTTTTTTCTTTAAAAGATGCAAGCCTGCAGTTTTAATTACCTTTATGTTGCTATGTCTTCTAAGCCTCAAATACTATTTAGACCTTCATTACTGGATGAAATATTTATTTAAAATAAAAAAAGGGGGCAGATATAAACCCTATTTTCATTCCCATTAAAATTTTACCCAGTATGAACATTAGTTGGAAAAAGTATTGTCTTTCACACCAATAATAAAGGACAGTTTCTTGCGGTCAGTTGTGAACATGTAACGTGTTTTTTAGAGGACTCTCCCTCTTTTGTTTCTCCTTCTTTAATACTTATACATAAAATGCATTTTCTCTAAAGCATGAAAATAAAAGAACTTGTACTCATCATTACGCATCGCACCAATTTCACAACTGGCCTATTTCAGACTTGTTTGAGCTTGTAGATGTTTTAAGAACTGCATTTTATAACACCTTCAAACCTAGTATTGATACAAAGTAAGGACATTTTTTTGTGTCTTTGAGTGGGAGAGAAAAGATTAAATGTACTTTTCCATGATACAGCTCAATACCACATGCTACACATAAACATTATTTATAAAATTATTCAAATTATGGATTTTTCCAGTCCACAATACTTTTAACAGATTAATCTATGGACCTTGTCAGACCAGGTCTATGACCACAGGTCTGTGAAGTGCTCTGATATTATCACTCAGTTTTCCAGTGAAACCAATGCATCACACATCTGTGACAAAAATACCTGTATATTTAAGTCATTATTGCACATTTATTACATAACGTATTCTTCCTAAACATCTCAGAAGTGATGTCGATTTTTATGTCCAGAGGATACTGTTAGTGGCAATGTCACCGATGACAGTGAAGATACTTCCCAATATAGACTATGAGATAGAAAAAGTCTGTAGAGGATAACCATGGAGATGCACTGACAGAGGATAACACCTATGGTAATAATCTAGAGACAAAAAAAAAAAAAGGAGAGAAAAGAAAAAAGTAAGGAAAAAAATCCCCACCACCAAAAAACTCACCATAAATTTCTATCAGCATACTGTGTAAGTGCTTGAGGTTTAACTTTAAATGCTTTAATACTGCTGCAGTTACAAAAGATTTGAACATGAATCTCAAGTCCAGGATTCAGACTCTCACACCTGGGTGTTTTTAAATCAGTAGATAGCCCTGGGCAAGTCACATAAGCCTTCTGGCAGTTTCTGTTCTGGGGAATTTCAGACTTGCAATTCACCACCCATGCAGTTTCACAAGCAGAGGTAATGTTTAGATATTCTATTCTTACAACAAACAGAGTGGAAAAAAAACAAAGCCTGGAAACACTTTGCACTAGTACAATCACAGAGCTGTGAGGATAGTGTTTTATCAGTCTCACTTAGCCAGACCTCTTTTCAGTGCAAGTCTCTTAATCTATAAAAAATGTGTAAGGAAGTATTTATCAAATACATAAAGCTAACTACTGTTTCTGAGAAAGCCAAAGTCTAAGTTTATGTACAGAAAGTCTATTAAAATGCATGTTTTTCTTAAATAAATATATTTATTGATCATGCATTTCTTTATTGTATTGAAGTGCATTTAAAGAAGGAAACACAGCTAAATTATCATAATGTAGGAACTGCAGCTGCACACAATGGTCAAACTTGCTCAAATGCAAGAGCAGAGCAACTGTATTCTCCCTTAAGATAAATATTGCAAAAATTTCTTTTACTGATCCTACTTTTAGAGATTGTCCTCCTGCCCTGATGATGTTTTCAAAGAACAACAAAAAGTCTCTTCATAAGTTGCTCTAGACAAGTCTTTTTTTATTCCTAGATTTTTTTTTTTTTTAAAATCAAGCATAGCATTTAATTTACTATATATTTTTGGTGGAAACTTTTTATTTCCCTCACATATTCTCTACATAAATAAAAGCTCAATTTCCGAAAATATTTGCACACAAATACACAGATGGTTATAACCATAAAGAAGCAAAGTCTACTCTGGAATGAGGTAGTCAATCACCTGAGAATAGTAGTGTACTTTATCTGAACATGGCAGGCTCCACACACTAGTTCTCTAGTTCCCAATATGTTTAAGCAACCGAGAAACACAGGGAGTCCACCTTTGTTTTTAACTGTTTAGAGCTTACAAACCAGACTACATATTTGGACAGATTTCTTAATCTAAAGAATACAGTTCAGCTACAGGTTCCCTGACCTATTTAGCCACATAAAGCTTTTAAAGGCTGAAGACTAAAAAGCAAACAACAAAAAAAAAATCCACTGATTTATCTTTCTACTAGCTTTGTTAAAAGAATCCCCAAGGTGTTTTTAATTAAAAAACAAACAAGCAAACAATAAAACAAAACACCCCCTCCACATTTTCCTTTGACTTAACAATCTCCCCCTCTCCCTCCCTTAACCTAGGAATGATTAGCCTTAGATGATTCAAACCCTGTATGCCTTTGTAAAATATGACTCACATTAGCATCAATGAGAGCTGTGTGACTAAGACTTTTCAAGTTGCTTTGGGGTCATAAGATTAACAGCCTAAGAGCATGAGTTTGCTAACAAACACTGAACATGCAGAACAACTACTATTCAAATTCCATCTCTTTTATCTTGCCTGTACATACCTTTTCTCTTTGATATTCTCTGAATATTACAGCAATGGTTGCAAGACATGGGTGGCACAAAAACCAGAGAATGCAGGCCTGAAAGAGAAGATGAGCAGAAGCTATAAAATGACTACATGCCAGCTTAGAAGAAAGAGATGACAGTTAGAGGAACTACATTTACATTTCTGTCTATTTTATGAACCCATTGTTTAATTTTCAATCAACAGAACGAAAACCACACAATGAAAGGTGGGATTTCTGTTTAAAAAAACTCTATACTCCTTGTCAAATTAAAATGACTACTCACAGTATGATGACAGGGTGCAATTTAATCAAATCAGACACTTAAACATTAACTTTCTTATGGAGGAAAAGAGTTTAGTGCTTCAGTCAACTGCATTATATTCACAGCAAAAAGAATCAGTTTCCCTGATGTAACCCGTACTTTGGCAAAGGTGATATAGAATTCCCTTTTGAGCGTGCTTCTCTCCACTGTGATGATCTGGTAAAGACCAGCAGCCAGTGACAGAGCTAGGCAAACTCTGAGGCCAATAAGCAGTCCACTTGCTAAGCCATGGTGTGAATGGTAGCTGTGGTGATTCGTATCTTCAAACTGCTCCCAAATTAATAAAAAGCTCTGGAAAGAACAACAACAGCAAAGTACATTTAGAGTAAACAAAGTTACACTAAACCTCGATTAACCTTTCCATCACAGATTAAATTTTCTACACAACTGGTCATGCTCTGTTCTGCTTGTAGGAGACCGCCATGTTACACAAAAACCCCCTAGCCTGAATTGCTTTTTGGCACTACTTATTCCATAACTTTTAGAAAGTTTGATAAGTTAGTTTCCTCTGATTTGGATAGAAGGAATGTGGCACCTTAGCATAAGATCCAAAATAATCATCTAGTTAAACAGTCAGCCTACTCAGCAGGAAGCCCACTGAAATGATTCCACAGAGCTAGAGGGAGGTGTCTTCTTCCACTTGGGATACACAACCTGTAAAGCTTGTTTCAAAGGCAGGAGACTACGCCTTTTCTTTCAAAATCCTAACAGGATTCACTTTTCTTTTCAAAGATGGGGAAGTAAGAGGGTGGTGCTGTTGCCCCTTTTATACAATAGCCTAAAGGCTCAAGCATTCACCCAGGTTGAACTCTGATCTCCCACAATTCCATTCTTTGCCTAAAGGATATCCAACTCACATCTCCCACCTCCTTGGAGAATGCTGCAACTGCCAGGCTATAGGCTGTTCTTGGGTGGGCCACTCTCCACCCCTTCTATTGAAGCTGTGCCATTGTGGAGAAAAGAATTCAACATCAGCTAGGTCAGAAACTGAGAGCAAGCCTGACTCTGCAAGCAACTGGCTTGGAAACCTCCTAGGGTCTAGGAAAGGGAGCATCACAGGTTCCCAATGCCATTCCAACATCTGGACAAATGCTCTAGCCAAGAGATAACTACACAAAAGACAGTAATGCCCCTTAACTCTTGGCACTGTAGCCATTTGCTGCAAAATCCAACTTTGTAGGAGCACTGTAAGAAAGAATATTGATAGATTCTCCAAGGAAAAACAGACTAAGAAGTGCCTCGTTTCTGAATCTTAGGTAGGAGGCAGGTGCCTACTTGTTGCATAAAAAAATGGATCTTGCTGAAGAATACCTTTTTAAGACTTTGGGAATGTTAACGTTATAAATTAGAATACCTATAAAGTTTAGACTCTCCCAGCATCATGTAGCAGCTGAATAGCATTTTAAGACTTGAATATACACTGGAATCCAGTCCACCTACTGCACATATCTAACTTGCACTTAGGCTTCAGATGCCTAATGAAGCAGGCTTTCTGAAGAAAGGTAGGCAAATTTGATTTATATGAGTGAGGTAGCTCTGAAGGCTTTCAGAAGCAGACATTGTATGCCTCAATTTAGAAATCTAAATTAGTCAGATTCCATTCTGAACACATTCAAAGGCTCCCTCACTGCATTAGCTACATAAAGAGAAAAAGGTTACTGAGAATAACTTAAAAAAAAAAATCAAACGTGTAATCCACCTGTGCCTTCTAAAGGTGGGTATCCTTGAGTCTCACCAGTCAAGACAGGATCATTTTTGCTTAGAATATCCTCAGAGAGTACTCTCTCGCTTTTCCCCTCCCTTATCTAGGCCATGACAGCAAGCATGACTGCTGTCATTTCAGTCACTCCTGAACTACCTGGATGGAAAATGGAAGGATGGGAGAAGAACAGACATGAAGCATGCACGTCTTGAACATCACTGATTACTAGTAAACAATCTGACCGACAGGCTTCAAATGTTCCCACGAGAACATTATTTCTGAGTAACTCCAAGCAAACGTCTTCAAATGATCAAATTACTTGACTGGGAATTCTGTCAAGGAGTAAGACTGAAATAAGGCTCCTGAAACCCTGAGACACAGCACAGTGTTTGGTAAAGTTGTGTCTACAGCACTAGTTTTTGCATGAAATTGATGAATTCCTATCACAGAAGTTATTTCTGTCCAGGTGGAACATGCTCAAGCAACAAACAAGGGTTCTACCAGTTACAGAATCATTGCAGCCCCGTACAGAGCATTAATATTTAATATTTACACTTGGGAACAGCCAAAGTTCTGGACATACAGTCTGAGAAAATAAAAAACCCCAACCACCTCCTATATATAGAATCTTCCTGTCCAAAGCATGCATTTGGGGTGAAAAATACAGGCTGATGGAGATGGAACTGTGATATTGTTTGAAGAAGAAACTTAAAGGTAGATCTCAGGGAGAGCTTAACCTTAAAGAGCAGAGCTCATGAGGGTTTGAATTTTCTTTAACCTACACCAATAGTAGCAGCAATGAAGGAAGTCACTTTCATGAGAAGATGACAAAGAGCTAGAGTAAAGGAATTGTGAGAACAAAGTCAAAATCCTCATGGGAAAATAGTGTCTGACAGCAGGGTATGCTCTGGACCAGCCCTTTAAAGAGTGTAAACTGTGTAAACAACACAGGAATCAGTTGATCAAAGACTGTATGTAGTGACAGCAATGTAAGATCACAGAAGTCCAGCTTCTTTCAGTTTCATTATATTATTCCAAAATAAGCAGAAGGCAGAAGCATTAGAGGCAGAGATGGAACCATCAGTGCAACACACTGGAAACTCAGACAAGGTGAACATGTGTCATTGCTCTTACTACGAGCTGGGACTGTTCTCACTCACCAGAGAAAAGCAGGAAAGAGAAATCTGTGCTATGGATATTTCTAGGTTACAATGGATTAGGCAATCTCTCCTCACTGAAGAAAGAGCTTTCATAGACAAGTGTGATCTTGAAATTAAAATCTCTTTGCTTAGCTATGCCTCAGAAATTAACGCCAATAAACCGTGAAGTCTCTTACCTTGACCACAGAAAGGCATGTATCAGCTCACTTAGCTGCAAAATCAGCAAAAAGGTGAAAAAATACCCAGACCTGCTGAAGTGTTTTTTGATGGCAGTGAGCAGAACTATGTTTGAACTCTGAGAAGAAATCAGGGGGAAAATTCTAATTGTTATCCAGAAGAACAACTCTGCTTAGGCTGTAGACAAAAGAACTGGATGAGCTAGGTAGCTGAAGAGCTGACTCGCACTAGCTACGTCCAACATTGAAGTCACAACTGCTTCTTCATGAAGTGAAGAAGAATGACCATCTCATTGTTTACATAATACACTGTTCAGAATGCCTGAATTCTCCTGCACATACTTCTGACCTATCTTGGTTCACAGTGGACACCAACCACTGTCCAGTACTGGTCTTCCTCTTCAAATGCTAGAAGAATGTTTGCCATGGACATCATCCTAATGTTCCAGATATACAAGTTGAACCTCCACATCCATACAATGCAGAACCAGACACTCTTCTTTTTTGTCATGAGGAAATGATTATGGTAGGATCCCTCCTCCCCATTGCTATGCCAACACTGACTTTATGGCAAGCCAAGATAACATATCAATCTCCAGTAAAGGCAGGTTCTCATGGGACAGATCACCTCTGAGAGGCAAGGGGAAGGGGGAAGCAAAAGGGAAATTAAAAGTAGCAGCAAGACAAAGTGAATTAACTAGCCGCTTCTAACCATATCTAGTACTTGGGTATCTGATGTCATGCAATGCCAAAAAATGGTTTAGGTCTAAGGTCAGAGGTAGAGCACATTCTCAGCACACCTTTGGGGTGTACCTAGGAACCCCTGTTTAGTTCTATGTCATTTTGGTCAGATCTGAAGTGATCAGCTATCTTTCTAAAATCATTGCCTCTACTCTTATCAGCCCTGAAAGCTGAAACTGCTCAGGGTCTATGTGATGGGAAAGGCCTGCCATCAGTAAAGTTTTGAACGTTTGTGCCTCAGCAGCAGAGTGGAATCTTTAATGAATACAGAGCAGCCTGGGAACTTTTTGTTCTGAGGCTGAAATAAGGAACAAGTTAAGGCAAAGGAAGATGCTGAATGGCAGACCTGTCCCTCCTTTGAGATGCTACCTCTTTGCAGCCGCAAAGACCACAAGAGATTTGCTGACTAGGAAGATATGTCCACCCTACACTGATGGTAACCTGTAAACACAACCTGGGAAATTGCTGGTGTTTCTGAAAGAACAAAAAGAAAGAATTCATAGCATTAGTACAAAGAGGAGAAAAACCTTGAAAATTTGCTGAGTAATTTGAACTAGTAGCAGGCAAACTGAGTCAGACAGTTTGCCAGTCAAAACTTCAGTTAAGTTGAAGAAAAACGTTTTCCCAGGATGTCCACTTGCTTGACTTTCCTGAAGATAAGGACAGGTAGTGTAGAACACCAATAAAACTAACGCGGTTCAATCTCTATCTGCTGCATTAGGGTAATGCATGTGGTTTCCAGCACTCTCCACAGAAAGTCATCAGAACATCTCTGATTATCCATATAAATCCGTCTAATCTCTGGCACGGGAGGAAGCTGGCTCTCCCGTAAGAATCTTTGGGAAAGAGCAGTACAGAAAGGAATTTATTACAGGTTTTTAATCATTAAAAGTGCTCATCAATTGTCCTGTTACATCAGGCCCAACATCCATGTCAATCTAGGCAGACCAGCAAACAACAGACTAATCCAGAGAATGAAGTCTTGAGTTCACCATCTTTGACAGAGGCAAATACGATCTGGATCCTGCTCCCCTGACTCAACAGCTGCATTCTGTATTGAGGAGAATAAATCTGTCAGAAGGTATATTTTGTATGTACCGAACCATGAGATGGAAAACATCTGCTTCAGAAGGGGCAAGGATACTCCTCATGTCAGGGAACTTTTCCTGGAAACAGTAGAGAGTTGAGAGTGTGAAACCACTCTGGCAATGACATATTCTGATATCCATATTCTGTTCCTACAAGACTCCTGTGAAACGTGACAAATTCTCAATGGTACCAGGAGTAGAGATGTGGTAGAGCTGTGCCTTCGTGATGAAAAGTAAGATAGCCAGCTTCATGCCAATGCCTCAATGGTGCTCAAAGAGGAAAGTAGAGACTTTGTGAGTCTTTTGACTTTTAGTCTTTTTTGAGTAGAGACTACTCAAAGACTAGTACTGGAGGAAGCAGCATGTATGTATGATATTTGTGGTAAAAACTGCGGCAGGTAACAACCAAAAAAAGATCAAGCTGACAATACTGAGTGTCCTTTCTATGTATAGTAAAAAGGAAACAACAACAACAAAACCTTTCCAGTCTCAAGTGACAGAGTACTAACACACCCATATGTATGTACAAGTGGAAAGGCATGAATAAAATACTTTAGAAGTCTTCTTTACTACCACTGTGTAAAATTTCTGGTGCTAGATGGGTGTCAAAGCAAGGTAGAATGAACCTATCTTTAAATTTCAACAGTCCCATTGACCTTAATAGCCTTTGGTTTATATTTTTAATTAGCAAGAAATGTCAGCTCCCAGCTACTCTTAATGTTTTAGCAGTCCACTTATTTAGTTTGGATGCAGCACTAATTACAGATACTACTCAAATGGCACAAAATCTTCAGTACAATCTCTTCCTCATTACTGTCTCCAGTTTCTCCCTGCTCTTCCCTTTCTCAGTGGCTTTCAGATTCCCTTGTCTTTATGCTGTGATTTAAAAAAATTTGTTTACAAAAGGCACCACCAGGGTTGGAAGATCTCCATTACAATTTACTTTTAAGTTACTGGTTTACTTGACTTTCTAATTTATACTAATGGAAAAATATTTGAATGAAATTGTGTCAGACCATTTGTATATTTGCAAGACCAATCCTGCACAGGAACCTTTCAAGAATTCTCTTATATTGATTGAAAAGACCATTAGACATCCTATTTGAGTAGTTCTACAAGGAGGACACTGAGGATTTAATTTTTTTTTTTTTTTCCAACAGAATATCTCATAGCACCTTTTCTCATCTTTCCTTTCATGCTGCTTCTTGTCACCCTCCACAATGTAGTTCCCAGTCCCTCAGTTGTACTGATTACATGATTACCATCATTTATAGGATGACATTATAAATCTGATCAATAAAAGGACTGTGCTAAAATCTCTCCCTCTTTTTTTCTTTTTTCTTCCAATCTAGATCATTCCACTGATCTGGTTTACAGTATAATGCTACCAACAATTGGCACAACCAGGAGTTTGGAAAACTGTGGGAACTTCTTAAGTGGTTTTACTGCTCAACAAAAACATACTGTGGAGCTACACCTTAAACTGTTAAAGAGAAGGTGTTGTTACCCATTAGACATACTGGGTGCACATTATGCTGTGGGTTTTTTTTCCAGTCTTGATACTCCCTCATAAAATATTGAAATTCGTTGGTTCACAGTTCTGTCATACTTCATAGCAGCTGTGTATTTCAGTATAAGAATGAATATAAAATACAAACCTGTGTAACAACAACTACTACAGCAATGCCAGTAGATGTTGGAGTGGAATCCCACTGAAGAGGTCTACCATGAGATTTCTTCATTCTGCCTATTGTCCAACCCATACACAGGCTTAACAATAAATATAGCATTTGTATCTGTGAGACTATGTCACACACTATTGAAAACAAAAGAAAAATAGAGTCACAATAAAAATAAATTTTTCTCCAATGCAAAGAGAAATGTTCTATATACCCACAAAAGAAGGATGGACATTTATGCCTTGTTACCACCTTCAGCCATAATTTTGATAATAGTTTGGCTAGATGAGGTTGCTTTGCCACAAACTGTATATTTTGAGTAGCTTCCAGTGAACAAATAGATCATGATCAGCCTTCCTCTAGTTATGCTGCAGTTCTTCAACAACGCAGGCACAGCATCACATCCTTTCAAATCCCACTCTTGTGTCAAAGAAGTCTGAGCTCAGGAGTCCATCTACATAAATAGACTTTGTAAATGCTAAAGAACTAAAATCATATGTATGTTAATCATACTGCAAATATGAAACTTGATGAAATGAACTCTTTTCTTTGCTCTGAAAAACTTTTGTTCAAAAAATCACGTAGTTGCATTGTACTTTAAATTAATTGCACTTTGTCTTAAGGATGCAGTAGCTTGCAACAGAAGGCACAAATATTTAGGACAAATTCCACCCTCAGATACTTAAAGGGGAAAATATAATGAATAACCCTAACACAAACTTCATTTGGAGCAACAATTTGCCTGTATTTCATTTTATTAAATGCAAACTATCTTTGCCTCCTTTTGCTATGATCATGTTTTTTTCTCTGTTTGGGAACAATTAACACATACTCCATAAAGTCACATTCTTATTCAGCATCTCAAACCTGTGTTTGAAGCTGTATCTGAATAAAGAAAACTTCAAGCTAAAACATACTAAAGCCTTTACTTGTTAGCCTCACTGAAATGCCACTGACAGTACTGGGTGATTGTTAGCTTTAGACCTGGTAAGTTTCTGACTGAAACTTACTGAACAGTTTTTAAGTTGGTGTTCATACTTGAGAGTAAATTGTCTCATTGTACTGGCATAGCAGAGATGTACAAGAAAAACTGATTCTTGTATTATGTAAATTGAAAATTTGGTTCAGAAACTAGAGAATTTGCACTACACACAACAATGCTTTCTTTTTCACTTGATTAATATTTTAGTTCAATTAAATTTGTTCCTTATTTGTAATTTTCACTTACACTACCAGGTACAAGAAAAATACTTGCATGTCACTAAAGCAAATTTCTGTTTTTATACAACTGGACTGTATTATAAAAGATAAATGTACTTTCACATTTACTAAAAATACTGGCACAGAAAATGTTGCCACGGTACAGAGATTAATAGGCACACAAGGGAAGTATGTCAAATGAAGATCAGCTACAATATTTCCCTGACACTCAGCAAAATATGGATATAAAATGGACTTCAACATGTTAGTCCTGGGGTATAGTTGGTATTCTCACAGTTTATATGCTTAAATGCTTCTTAATGTATTCAGACAACTTTGCTGTTTAAGAAATGTCAAAATCTTTTAGTAAATCCAAACTTGCTCATTCTTTAATAAAATGAACTGGCACTCATTCTCAGTAAAATGATCTTGGAATTATTTTACAATGCTAGCCACGGACACATAGTATTCGCTAGCAAAATTCGTTACGTGAATCCAAGGCATGCCAAAACAGCGTCACAAATCCAAGCTAGAGAAATGACTGAACAAATCTGGATGTTCTAGGAAGCATTTTATTTTCTGTCACTCCTTAAGATAACTTGTCCTATAAGTTATAGCCAGACATCATCTCTCAATCACATCTTGGATATAGATATTGCTCTGCTTCTGTGTGGCAACAATTCAAATGGATTCCCAGACAAAATGGTATAAGATAAAATACAGTACCAGCTTTAATATTTGACATCTCATACACCTTGCCAGAAAGTAAGAAGGTTGAGAGAAATTTCTAAAATTACAGTAATCCCATGATATCCAGGGCTAGTGTACAATCACATGCTACTGAGCTGATACCGTATTTGTCTGATTGCACCACAATTCATCTATTTTTGGCTGTTCAACAGGCATAATAACATTCTTTGACTTTTCACATTTCAATCTTACCAAAAGTTAAAAGATCTCTATTTGTGATACTTTTGAGTGCCAGCATTATTTGTGTGATTCCTGAGATTAACTTAGGTGATAAATTAGACTGCGGGTCAGGTCTTTATACATGGTAATGACTAAATGATGGCAGGAAAAGAAAAATTGCTTGGGATAGTATCTGCACAGGTTTCTAGAAAGACAGTCTGGGCTCAGTGCACTCAACAGAAACTTTACCATTTCCTTTAAATCTGATTTCTGATATAGGAAAAATGGTAGCACCTTCTATCTTCAAACTATACTACTTGCTATCAGCTGTTCTTCAGAACTGTAATTGACACTGAAGCTTTTCACGTTTCTATTACTTCTGCTCTTTTATTGTTTTGGGAACCATGAACCTTAAAAACAGTAGGAAAGAAAAACTCTCTTACTGAATCTACTGATTAAAACAAAGTTATTTATTCTTAAAAACCTTTGCTTTAAGCAAATAAAAGTGGGCTCTTCAATACATACACAGAAAATCTAACATGCAGCTACTCTCTCTGAAGTTCTGGCTGGGTAGTTAACACTGAGTTTCTCACTGGGGAGGAGTTATGACTACCTCCATATTCTCTATTTAATTTCATTTCAGAAGATGAGAGGAAAGGTTTACTAATACGGTTGCTAGAGCAGCTGCAAGGAGCTGCTAACTCAAATAGTTAAAACAAGAAAGAGGCAATTACTGTGGTGCCAAGTGCCATCAAGAGGCTGTTAATTCCAACTGCAAGCTTATAATGAACTCTAGAAAGGGAAATATTTTTCTATACAGGCTGTTACTTTCCAACACTATCTCACTACCACAGTACTACTTTCTTGGGGTGCTTCAAGTCAATCAAAAGGCAAATATATCTGCTTACAAAGAACCCCCCATTGCTTCAAATGTGAACTACAGGAAAAAAAAAAAAAAAGACATTTAACCCTGAGGAATCCAGGAGGAGTAAATTAGTGCATTTTGGGAAGGGATTTCAGTCCCAGTGAGTATCTATATAGAGAGAAAAGTGCTTTATTCACATCAATTCTTTACACAAGCATTTCTTGCACCACTTTAATCGTATCATTTGTGCTGTGAAACTTTTTCATTTAATTGGTGTTAAATTTGGTAGTGAAATGACACACTCCATAAAATGTGATTAACTTTCCTAAAAAGTTTCACTACTCTAGATCATGCAAACTCCACAAAACCGTTTGCTGTATTGAAACACTTACTTATGTGACAAGCATCTATTTAAGTGTTTGTAGGAAGGAATCTTCAGACAAGAAAATCCTTTAAAAAATCCTAAATCTATCACAATTGCATAACTTTAAATTATTATAAACATCCTGAATAAAACCTGTTTTTAAGAAGAGTAACTTTTAGCATTTTATATTAAAAATCCAGTGATATGGTTCAAGATCATAATACAGTTCAACAGCATTCATTAATGTATTGTACAGATTAATGTGTAGCAGTATGTAAGAAACATTACACAAGCATACTCACATTCTGCCAGACTTCCCATAAAAGGTGCTCCTATTCCATCTTTAGAATAACTGATAAAAAAATAAAAAGATATTTTTAGGTGAGGGAGTCTTAAATGTGTATTCCGTCTTAAAGGTACATTTAGGCAATGATGTAGTTGTAAAAAGTCAGTCCTAATCACCACAGAAAAGATCATGTACTGATCTTTACAACACAATGTTCTTCAAGTCTTAAGACTGAAAACAAAAATAAAGATACCTCGAGAAATGCAGGTAGTTGGCAAAAGCTGAACCAGCCTGCAACAGTAATGCAATTGTCAACACCTTTAATACAGTATGCATAGGTCCACTCTTCTTAATTGTTTGCCATAGCGACTGTGCATAGATGCAAGCAGTTACAAAGTATGCTAGGACAAGCAGGAAAAAGAATTCATGTAATCCTGTGAAAAAAAGAAATACAGCTTAGTTTTTATAAAGAAATGTTGTTACTAGCAGTAAATAACTAAAACAAAGTATGTTTTTATATAATCACTGGGAAATAGTAACTGTCACCCAAAATTGGTAGTGCAGATAAAATAAGTAAATCCTAGACTATTTTATCCAAGAAAGTCAGTGAATGTTTTCAAAGAGCTGATTATTATTTGACCTGACAAAGTGGTTTTTATTCAACAATACTTTTTCTGAGTGTAGATTCTATTCAAATACAAATAGCTTTGTAGAAATTACTGAAATAGTATAAAGTGGAATACAGTTTCTTGATAAACAGAAAAGAATTGTAGCTCATTTGATCAGTCAGAAACATATTTATTAAAGGACTCATTTTTAGGTTGGGTTTTTTTTTTGCTTCAATTTTTAAAGGCACAATCTGGAAACCTGGAACAGACTATCTATTTAACCACTGGGGGTCACTCTTTCTCCACATTAAGTAGTCAGTCCAAGAAGCAGAGTTGACGAAGACAGAAAACTTTTAGATAAAGAAAAATAGCACATAGAACAATAATAACTTTAGAGAGTGCATTTTTTTTTTTCACCAATCTGAAAAAATGCCCTAAGTTTTTGATATTATTACAAAACAGAAGTCCTCTAATTTTCAGTCTGGCAGTAGTCTGGTAAAATGCTTCCCTGAAGATCTGGGTCCTGGAAATCATTTCTACTGTCCAGAAGCTTTGGAAACCACCATACGAGCTCACAGAGGGTGAAAGACAGTGAGCTATAAGCAGAAGCAGGTAAACAGATGCTTCTTACAGAACACTTATGTTTTCCTTCTTCAACCTTCCTTGAAACCAAGTGGTACCCACAGAATCAAGATTCCAAACAATGTTTTTCCTCCAGCAGCAAAACAACTCTGCTATAGACTTCCAACCAGCTCCACCCAGAGATTAGAAACAAAGCAATTATACACATTTCAATACCTAAATTGAAAAACATTAGAACTGGATGAGATCTGAATAGCTGATAGTACTGTAACTTCTATGGCTATAATTAATAATTTTGGACATACATACAGTGAAATGGAAGAAAAAGAGCATAAGGTTAAAAAGATTTATAAACCAAGAATTTCAGGGCCACTCTGCTGCTTCTCTTGTATGCCTATACAAAAGCACAATTTATGAATGACAAAAAATATGCATTTTAGATCAAATCTCTTATTCTTCCATTCTTTATCCTTCTGCTTCAAAAGATACCCACAGGAGCTGGAAAGGATCTGTAGATAAGTTATTTCCCACCATAATGAGTGGGTACACATGGAAAACTCTGGTAGCATCAACTAGTTTTTAATAAACGCTAAGCATTTAGGATAGAAAGCTCCTTCCAACCAAAGACAGACTGTGAATGATTGGCTCGAGACCAAAAGGATTTAAAATAAAGTTGCACTGAAACAAACTATAAAAAACCAAGAAGGGTAATTTTCAACCTGACTTTAAGCTTCCTGACTTTTATGATTTGACAGAGAAAATAAAACATATGTACCTTAATTTGAAATACCTAACTTCAATGATTTTCAAAATGCTGTCTACTTGGTCAGCTGCCCTTAGAAATCATAGATTCCATCAGTACCATGTCTTAGGTAAAAAACCCCTACCATATAAAATGATAAAAAGATTATTTGACAGGGATCAGAAGCCAGGCTCCTTCCTCTCTCAGGGCAAATATCTTAATCACAAGGTTACAGTCTCAAGTTCTTTTCTATACTTTCCTTATTTTCCATTTAACTTTGAGATCTCCTGTGTCAGGCCACACTTTTAGTAACTAAAGTGAAAGATGACCTAACTAGAACCATCTGTAACGATGTGGTTTTTAGCCACCTGAATGAAAGAACCAAGAAACAGATCTGGATCTCCTCTCTGAGACCCTAATGTTCTAAGCTGCACACCTCTACGGAAAAACAACAAACATTATTCCCCAAGGGTGCATGAAGAAAAAAAAAAGAAAAAGGAGAGAGAGAATCCTCCTCAGTTCTCTGAAAACAGACAGTCATGCAACTCTAGTATTGATGGTAGCGATGCACGTTTTAATTCTGAATAAACAGAGGTGTTCCTCTGCAACTATGGAAGACACACCAGGTACACTCCACCCATTTCCTACTTGTTAGATCTAAATACATACATCCAACACATTTACACACCTCTTTACTCAGCATGCAAGGTGTTCAGTTCTGCTTCCAAGTACTCAGTCTTCCTACAAAATGAATATAGAGCTGCGATGCCTCTAGTAAGTCTGTACACCACTTTTAAGGGCCACAATATGTCTTACAGCTGCTTTTTGCCCTTGATTTAGCAAAAGAATGCTACTACTACTTTTTGAGAATATGTAAATTAACTAAAATTAAATTCTGGATACAAAATTGACCAAATAAAAACTGTCAACTAAGATTGTAGATTAAGAAGTTAAAGAGACAGGTCAGTTTATAAGCCTTGAAAAATGGACGAATAACAGTGCTACTTTCTTATAGATTCTGCTAAATGTTTCAGTGAATATTTTCTTTCCTTCAAGGGAAGGGAGCTGCCTTTGTTCCCTCTATAGCCTCTTGAGACCAAGAATGACAGCAGGACCTATGATTCTGAGAATAGTAATCAGTCTCATTCTGGGTATGTAGGTTAAATCTGTAGATGAAGGCAAACTAAGTCTACTGGGCTCTTCCATTACAACAGACCGAGGTTAGTGACATGTTGATGAGGCCTCCCAGAGCAGTGAAGCTAAGCACTGCAACGATGCATACATTAAGTTGGTTTGGATCATCCAAAGCATACAATTTTATGGAGACATTTCTTTAGCTGCTGTCTTAAGTGACTTCTATAAGTTTTTCTTTGCACATTTAAAGATTTAAAATTGCATTTCTTAAATAAAATAAAATCAGGACTGACAAGTATCTAATCTGCAGCCTGTGACTAAGGTAGTTAAAAAGACCTAAACACTGAACTGAAATTGTACTGGCAAAATGTTTTATCATAGATGTGTTCATGTTGCACACAATCAAATTTAACAGCTAAGGAATTTCTTGAATTCATTAAAATCAGGGACTAAACTCACATTCATGCAAAAGCTTATGATTTCCAAGATGGGAAAACTACCTATCAGCAAAGATGTTAACACTAACTTTCCTTGTGCATCTCTACTTTCAGTTAGGCAAGTTTTGACAAGTCAGTCTAGAGAAACTTTTCTTTAGAAAGTTCTAGAGAAGTTTTTCTGTAATGCCAGAAAATGAATTAAAGTTTACTCTCCATGAGAAAGTAGAATGTGAAATATAAAAGACTGCTATCCCTTTGTTGTACTTTTCCAAGCACAGTAAGTACTGATTTGTTTGGGTGATTAAATCCTTAACTTACAAATCTAATTTTAAGAAAAAAAATCTTACCAGATTCCCCTGCGCTAAAGTGATCTAACGGATTCCCTTCTGCATCTGGGTTTAGTAAGACCATTTCAAACTGAATATCCTCGGATTCAGAATAATTCTCCTCGCAGGTAAACTTGTCTACATAAAACACATACCATGTTTCTGGATAAGGAATCTGGGACACTGTCAGATTTTGCTCTGTGAGGTTCACAGTCACTTTGGAAGAAAACAAACAAAAATAGGAGTAAATACACGATTAGTTCATTTTTAGAAAACTCATCTTTGAATGAAGATAAAATTTAAATCCACAACATCATATACAGGTTATAAACTAGATACAGTACAAAACAGCCTGTTTTGAAAGCTAGCTGTAACACCAGAGACAGACTTCTAGCTTCATCTTTGGTTTCAAATAGGTGCAGACAAAAGCTGGTGAGGATATACACCGCATTCTATCTCTCAGCTTTTGGGTTCACTGGGAGAAGTCCCTTCTGCCACAAGCCAGTAACTGCAAACTGTCCCTCCTATGCTTAGCACATTTCTGTCCTCTAGTACAGTATGATTGGACTAGCTCTTCTCTATCAGCCAACAGGTATCTCTGCAGTAGGAAAAATACCTTTGTATTCTACTCTTTTTTCAAAGATATTTAGAGCACCAAACAAGAACAGCCACATGTGAGCTCGGTAAACAACAGTGTGCATGCTTTAAAGGTGCAACTTACCGTATTTTACAGCATCTTCCCCAAACCATAAAAGACTTAATTTCAATTGACAGCTAAGGGCTGAGACCATCGTCTAATAAAACTGTGTATTTTGTATCAGATTACATTTAAAAACAACTATATGAGACTCATGTTTCATCTGCTCACTGATCTTACCACTATTTTTCCTAAAAGCAACTGTAAACCAAGCACAATTTCTCCAAAATAAACATTTACTGCAAATGGAATCTCTAGCTCTGTATGTTTGGGTGAAACTGCAAGAATTTTAAGTACTGTTACACTGATTACTGAACTCAAGTGCCAATCAGCTCAACCATAAATGAAAGCCATCTCTGTAGAATAAATAACAATACAATGACTGGACTGTAGATTAAGATGACAGTGTCAAAGGATGAGGAAAACAAAAAATTTCATTAAAAATTTACAAAACAAGCTATTTCTGTTTTTTATGCAAAGGCGTTTCTAAAAGAAAAAGGTTGCAAACAAACATATTAAACAACCCTTAGCAAAACTGTGATCCCTAAATACTCTGTAGACAAAACTTAGAACTACTTTCTAACTTGAAGCCTATCTGTGAAAAACATTTATGTAATTTAATTTAATTTGTTTAAACTTCAATAAATTATTTTCTGTAGGCATGAACTGATCAACATTAGGATTCAGGAAGAAACATATGTTTCTTTGCAGCAAATGTCATGAAGTACAAATTTGGACAACCTGCAAACCAGAGGAAAAAAAGTGTTCTAACACAGGCAATTTGTCTTGTGTAGGTAATGCTAAGTATGTGTTCCACTCTGGAGCTATGTATCTTTTCAGTCAAATATACAAAGTGAAACAGCTCCCTTCAAAAAATCCAACATTTAAAAAACCACATATTTAGGATTTCATATGGTACTTAATCCAAATGAGGCAAACTGCAGCTGGCAGGGGTGGCTTTCCCCTCCATCTCGACTCTCAGCTGAGTTCTGACACAGTGGTATTTGCATCACAACTAAGGATCACACTGAGCACGTTTAATCAGTTTTCCATCAAATCTGCAAGGTAACTCTCGGGAAATAAAGTAAGATAAAATAAAAATGTAAATGATTTTGCCCAAGATCAGCAAACAGATCCAACTCACCCTGCGGTCACATGATTCCTAAACACAGTAGAAAACAGTGAGTACACTGCTGGGACAGACAGGAGTGACAGACCAACTGCTGGTTATTTCTGCAGCACTTCATGTTCAGCTCAGACCAAGTGTAAGGAAACTACATTCTTGGACATCTGTGTAAAATTGCGTTATGACAATATTCCAGGATATCAATTTGTTACTCCAGGGATTCTGGTCACACAGAGGAAACGTATTTACAAAAGAAGGTGTATTCACTTAAGATGTATTTGAATGAAGTTTCTAATATTAATTTAATTTCCTAAAGGAAAATTTATGCTTTAAGTAGGTTTTGTTATATTACAATTGATGAACGCTGCAAAATGTATTATTTCAGTAAGCTTGTCTTCCAGTTACATAACTGAACGCTTCAGTGTTTTACTGTTCTTTTACAGTTAGATGGATACTCAAGTTAGACTTTATCCTGATCAGCTCATCTTTGATACTGTATTAAAAATCTTCTAACATGTTTTGTACATCTAAGAGTGACAGGTTTGTGCTATCATGAAGATGAAAATATAATTCTTTTGTTTTCTTGTCTTTGTAAAATGCCATTTCCATGGAACTGGAAAACAGGAGCCTCCTGACAAATTGGAAATGTTCCTTCATAAAGAAAAGACAGCAAGATAACCTACATATTCTGTACTGGTATAATTTTCAGCTCAGATATTAAAAACATCTGAATGTGACATTCAGTGATGAATACCAAATTACAAAATTAAAGGGTGAAAGAACATTAGATTATAATACAGGAAAATTATAAAGTAAGGCAGCATAACCCAGATTAATTTTTGCAGATGACTTTACAGACAGAAAAAAACCCCACTAATGATTATGAGTTGTGAAATGAAAAAAACAGAGAAAAAAGCTTTGCAGGTACAAAAATTACCCCTTTACTGTATATTTGAGCTCTATACTTCCACCTTAAAAGCATTCACTTCAGAATTTTAGAGGTAACTGCAGCAGATTCCATCAGTTTGCCTCTATTTTTTTTCATTCCACTACAATAAAAGTCACAATTCAAACTGTACGTTTGACTGTCCCCACCATTTAGATTCTCAAGTTCTTCAGTTTCGTGTTACAACTGTATTCCTTGCAAATTCTTTCAAATACTCAACATAATCTTTTTTATGGAAAAGTTTGAGATAAAAAAAAAAAAAGCAGAGTTAAAGAGAATCTCTGTATTGAATAAGTAAATGAAAACTTCAAGCAAACATATACCCTGAGTTGTGTACAAATGAGAGCACAAGACTAGAACTAGTCAGTTTGTCTGTTTGCATGAAAGTCATTATTTGTCAAGGACTGTTCATTTTCCAGCAGTATACTAAATCATAACTCGCAAACAAAGTCTTCTGAAGTGATGCAAACAAAGCAATTTTATTTCCTTGTAATAACTTTTAATTACAGAAGGCTGAAGTCCTGCTTTTACTTAAGTTGATACAAAGTCCAAATTCACTGAAATAAACATTTCTAAATACACATATAACTTAACAGAGTTCTAAATACATAGCTTAATTCGTGAGAGGAAAAAAGCAGCAACTCACTTGTCAGCTGAGCTTTAGAGAACATCTCTGTACAGCTGTGATCTTGGATACCATTCTGCAGCTTCTGCCATTCCTGTGCTTGAAACAGGTGAAGTCTAGCTGCTTTTGTCACAGCTACTGCTATGTTCTTGATTCTGACACACAGAAGAGCATGGTCACCTTGATATTTAAAAAATACAATCAACTGTTCTGCCTTGATGTCAGTTACAAGCAAAAAGCTAGCATGGCATAGATTTTTTTATAAGTAGCAGCACTAAAGCTTCACTTTATTTCTTAAACTTGTAGCACTACTTCCTAGAAAAGTCTTTACACTCGGAAACAATTTCTATACATCTCAACACAACACGGCATTCAAGGTTCTTTTTGATGGTACTTAAACAAACCTTCACCATAATCCAAATGTCATTAACCTTCTCTACAACAGCCTTCCCTCCCACCTTTTTTCTGTTTTTAGACAACTTTTATTTTTCTTCCTCCCAACCCAAATTTGATTTTCTCAAGTTCAAGCGAAGTGACTCAATCTGTCTGAATAACTTGTTCAAAGTCTAATATTTTATGACATTTGTAGCACTATCATGAGCATCATAGGGTAGCTCTTGAGCCTAATACCAGAACTTACATAAATGGACCTTCATGTTACGGACTGATTAGAGCTAAAATAATTAATTATAGATTACATATGTCAAATTGATAAACAGAAAATCAAACTTTGAAAGTGTTCCCTAATGTGTCAGTCTACCTACAGGCTGCATCTTGACATAGAAAAATGTTTTAACCATTTCAGAACTAGCTCATTTGAAACAATTTAGCTTTTCTGGGTAATGCTACAATCCTCAAACTTATTCTGATAAATTCTTTAATTATATATTGTCACAGACTTCTTTAACATAACAGTAGCCTAAATTAATGGAGAAGAAGAATCAATCAATACTACAAGAGCACAAACTCATTCAAATTTAAGCAAGCTTTGCATGTTTTCTAAACTGCCAGGGCAATCTTCTTTCCCACCTGACCTAAGCACCAGCTGGATGTGGGTCAACAGACCAGCTTCAAGTAAGGCTTTGCCAGGAAGGTTTGCCTGTTTAGAACCAGTTGCAAGATAATGGTCCTGAAATAAAACCTCAAAAAAGGTGACTGCCAGGGATCTGTATAATAAAAGATTTAAAAAAAAATACCAGAAGGTTCTAAAAAAAGCCCATATGGCCTCACGAAGACCCAAAATATGTATAGTTGAGTGTATTCATGCAGAAAGCGTAATATTTCTAAGGAAATATGAAACATGAACTTGTAAATTGTATCTGAACACCTAAACCACTTGTCTTGAATCTTAACATTCTTTTCTTAGATTTAAGCAGTGCACCTTTTTTTTCTTTAGATCTATTTAGAGCATTTCTACAGTTATCTTCTAGGACAGTGATAATTAACTGCTTTCAAGTCACTCCACAAGCTATCCCCACCCTATCTATCAGCTGTCACTCAGCGCTGGAAGGTCACATTCCAAGTCTTGCTGGCTTATGACACATTTTCCTTCATTAGATTTTTTTGTTGCAAACATTTTTGTTTTCCTCTCACAGTACTCCTCTAGCTTGGGAGGAAGCCTGTTTAAGTATTATCTTCATGGTTGTCTTTTGCAGCATTCTGCAGAACTCTTCTGCCACGAAGCTAACCGAGAAAGAAAACAGTCTGAGCCAGTGGCTTTCAATCTGTGGTCCACTGACCTCTGGAGGGCCACGATGCCTTCACAGGGGGTCTGCAAAGGGTTAAAGCAGGGGTGGGGAAAGTCCAGCCTGGAAACATGTGGTCTGGCCTTTGCCTCGTTTTCCCACAGTCCCCTCCCCTCAATGCTCCTCTCATACTCAAGCCCCTCCCCCCCGCACCCTGACAGACTAGTATATTCGGTGCTAGTGTGTTTGGTGGGATGCACTTTAACCAGGCGGTTTTTCTCTTAAAGACATTTTCTTAACCCAACGGCCCTCTTCAGGGCCACAACGGGGCTGAATTCTGTTCCTCCAAGTGGTGGCCCTGGACCTGTAAACAAAACTATATGGTGACTGAACATAAACAAGGGAGGAGGTGAGAATAATTGTAAAAACTTTTCAACAAATTTTCATGTAAAAATTAGCATCAAATTTGGAATTAGCACGTTAAAATACACAGAATGGGCCATTTATGCAAGAAGAGTGTTGATGCTGTAATTTTAAATTCATAAGGAATCACCGCAATAAAGATTATAATAGGAGTGTGTGCATTAGCAGATTAATTTATTTCCTCTTCTCTCCAAATTTGAAGACCCTTCATGAGAAAATCGATATATTAATCTGATGCAGTCTAGTACTTTAAATGTTGAAGTAAGTCATGGTGGTCTGCGGCCACAAAAGGTATTTAAAGGGAGTCCATGGTGAAGGAAAGGTTAAGAACCCCTGGTCTAAGCCACCGAAATGCTGAGCATATAAAAAGCTTGCTGACCAGCACAGCCTCGTCGGATGTGGCACTCGCCGTGCCTGCATCTCTTTATGCAAAGTAAAACTTGAGTAGTAAGGAGAGTAACTACCCGTATTTCTGCAGTGGCCATTCTAACGGGATTCTAGCCGGTTGCTAGGCGTCTTAACTAACAATCAGAAATTACCACTAACAATTTGTTAACAACACATGAAAGAAAAATCATGGGGAATAATCGAGTGAGCGTTTACATTCAGATGCCGGGTGCCGCTAGAGCACCCAGCCCTGTGACACAGACACGTGCAGTGCGACGCACCGCTCTTATCTGGCGCTCCAGGGGGAAGGAGAGATGCACGTCCAAGTCAAGATGCCTCTGCTCTGCCGGACACGGCGGGCCGTGGGGCAGGGGGGCAGGGAATAGAGGTTGCATTCAGTCCATCACACACTGTTTCTGCCACTCCTGCCTCCTTAGGGGGAGGATTCCTCACACTCTTCCCCTGATCGAGCATGGGGTCCCTCCCACAGGAGACAGTCCTCCACAAACTTCTCCAATGTGAGTCCTTCCCACAGGCTGCAGCTCTTCACGAACTGCTCCAGCGTGG
>NW_020799091.1:54269097-54290403 GCF_003259725.1 Athene cunicularia | reverse complement strand
GCCGCCTCGCTTGCCCGTCTCCCCTGGGTCTGTCATGGGTCGGTTCAGTGGCGCCTCTGGCTCGGATCGTGTTCGCTGAAGCGCAGGCTGCGGTGGGCGCAGCCTTCTGTAGGACTGACTTCGCCTTGGAGGTTGCATCTGTCTCTTCCCGTGTCGTGGCGCTGAGGGAGCGAGCCAGAGGGAGCCGTGCCCATCCTCAACCGGACTGGGGTGGGGGGCTGTGCTTTGAGCCAACTGCTGTTTGTCATCTCCAACCCCCAGTGCTGCGGGCTCTGCTCGAGGCAGTGAAAGTTCAGGTCCATTTTAAGCCTGAGTCCTCAGAGTCTGAAGCTCTGAGAGGATTAGATGTCTGTGTGCACCTCCCAGCTTGGGGAGATGGAGATGTGAAAAAGCATTGCTAAACCTGAACTCTCGGTGTGAGCTTGTTGTACACAGGACTAAGAAAGAGAAATGCCACCTGGTAGTCTGGCTGTCATTTCTTCTTACACCTAGCAGCAGTGTTGGAAAGTTGAGAGTATTGTGAGCTAAGAGAGATGACTCTAGTTCTCCCTAATGTCTAATGTATAAACATACAAGTACTTTAGAATGGCAGTTGAACGTGGCATGTATTAATTTGGGTTGCGGGTTTTTTTAGGTGGCAGTGAGCAGTGCTGCTTTCCTTTATTACAGCATTTTAATCTGATTTTTAGTTTCAGAATAGCATGCAGTTATGGGCATTATTAATAGAATAATAAAAAAAATCTGTCCATTTCTCTTTCTCCTGTCTCGAGTACAGACCCCTTTTCCCCAAATCCTTTTGATATTGCTAGACCTATTAATAATTTGTTATCTCTTTGTTACCTTAAAGCTAGCTGTATAATTGTAAAATGTTTGTCTTCTATCCTACAGTGCTTCACATGTAGTTGTGTCTCTTGTGAAAAACTACCCAAACTATCTGATTATAAATCTAGATAAGGTAAGTAGTTTGTTTTCTTTCTCAGTATGGAAAACTGTTTTGAATGATTTTAATGCAATCTATAGCATGTTGAAATTTGTATGGATTGTTGTTATTTATTAATTTTTTGTTAGACTACCCATTTGTTCCTATGGAAAAAAGAATTCAGCTGTTGTTTGTGCTTACAGTCCTGTGCCCACTACAAATAATTATTTAAAAAAAGAGGAAGCTTTTGAAGTTCTAAACTTCTGTTTAAGAATTTTTACAGTTAGAGTATCTTTAATAGTTGTGTTTTTAAAGCTTCATCATGTCTGCTTGCAAAATAGCTTTTCTTTTGAAATAAATTTTCACTTTGTCACTATGTGACAAAACGTTCTAGTAATTAGGTTGGATCTGAGTTAACTTACTTTCATGCAGCCCACTTAATGATACTGTGTGTGTTTCTCTTTAGCTTGACTACTGTGCAAGCTTGAAGAATCTTGAAACTGTCTCTGAGAAGGAAAACTACAAGTTTATCCAGGTGATAAATCCTTCTCTTCTAGGAAACTTTACTTTTTACTGATTTTTATGCCTTTGTGTCTAGGTAATGTGGTCTCCAATGCTCCCCAGACTAGAAGCTACTGCTTTAATTTATGGTAAAATTCAAATTACTTCTACTAATTTATTGTCAGGCATGAGTCAGTGTATGTAATACACCAATGTATGGGACAGTCAGGTGGATATAACAACATTTACTTCATCTGTTTACCTTATTGCCTTATTTCACTCACAGAAGTCTGTGACAATATGCAGTATGTTCTGTCTCTTACATGAAGTAGTCTTGAAAGTTGATATATTTTATTGTATAACAAAGGTACAGAATTGGCAGAAAGCCTGATTATGGAGATGTGTGGTTTTAGGGATGATTATTTTACTTTTGGTAGGTAATATTGACAAGATGGACGTGGATTCAGCTCCTGTGTGCTTCTCTGATGCTCTCTTAGGTTTTGCACTTTCAAACACTGCCATTTGTCATATTCCATGGTGTGCAGCACAGTCTTGTTCTATTAGCAATAGACACCAGGCTACATTCTTGCTTTTGCTGCTGTTGATGCTGTGTAGTTCACAGTTGTTTTGAAACAGGGTATTTTCTTTTTAAAATTTTGCCAATTAAATTACTGTTTCCACAGTTTTGCCTTCAGACAGGAGATGGATTTTGATTTATCATTCAGATAAACATTCTGACTTCTGGATTTATGTGTTGAGGTTCTTCCCCTCTATAAAAGTCAGTACTGATGCTGATGTGTCTGTCTAGCTGGGCTGTCCAAGGTTTCAGGACATCAGAGAAATGCATATAGTTTAATTTTCTGAAATAGCAACTTTGTCAGAGACAGTATATATAAGTTAAACATATCTCTTCGATTCAGGCACGGTTGGGATTTGAACTGGTCCTTCCCTGTTTGGTGACCCCCATGGCTGTTCACATTTTTGTGAACCTGCCTCTTTATTTTGGTGATTATCAGAGGTATTAGGATAAAACTTGTATGGGGGGAAAGGGGATGTCTGCTGAGCAAATGTATGCAGTTTCAACATGCCCAGACTGGGGTTTTGGTTGTTTTTCCTAATGTTTTTGATGTTTTCCAGTATGTGATATGAAATATATGAATGCTGTAGAAAAGCCTCATTACCTGGATATGTGTTAACATTTAATTGCATTGAATGGGGATAGTGTGGAGTTCTGGAAGGCATCCTGTAAACAGTCAGATCCCTCTATGAAGCAAAGGAATAGTAACAAGGAATGATGTAGCTATACTGCTTCTGAACTAGAGTAGGAATATGTTCTCACAAAACTTAGACCAGTATAATTAATTCCAACTTTTCAGGGTTGTTTGTTTTTTAAGGAAGGTTGATCAGAGCTTGATACGCAGCTAGTATGCAGCTGAGCAGTTTATACTGTTACGGAAAAAATGCACTGAAAAAAACCCTCTAATGGACATGCCCTATGATTAGAACTGTAACACTATTACTGGCCTTAGGAGAGAGCAGGAAGGATAAACACTCACGTGGTGCTGTAGAAAAGAAGCCTGTTAGGAAGGTGGAGGAGTAAAAGTTTAGAAAATTTGCATAAGGGGCTGTATGAAAGATACAGTTCAGTCACAGTTTCTGTTGTTGCTCAGGACAGATGTATCGAGTTTAAATTTCAGTTTTTTAAAAGAAAGCCAGTAATCGTAACCGTTTAGTTCAAAAGCATGTAGAAGCCTGAAGTGTTATATTGGGTTTTCAGGGCAAGGTTTTGGTACTGGGGGGCTTACAGGGGTGGCTTCTGTGAGAAGCTGCTAGAAACTTCACCCATGTCCAACAGAGCCTGTGCCAGCTGGCTCCAAGATGGACCTGCTGCTGGCCAGGGCTGAGCCCTTCAATGACAGTGGTAGTGCCTCTGTGATAACATATTTAAGAAGGGGGAGAAAAAAACCTGCACAGCACCAGCAGCAATGAGAAAAGAGGGTGAGAACACATAAGAGAAAGAGCCCTGAAGATGCAGTGAAGAACTGAGAACTGACCCTGCAGGTCAGTGAAGGAGGGGGAGGAGGCTCTTCAGGAATCAGAGCAGAGATTCCCCTGCAGCCTGTGGTGAAGACCCTGGTGAGGCAGGTTGTGTCCCTGCAGCCCATGGAGGCTAACAGTGGAGCAGATACACACCTGCAGCCTGGAGAGGACACTACACGGGAGCAGATAGATGCACCTGAAGGAGGCTGTGACCCCTTGGGAAGCCCATGCTGGAGCAGGCTCCTGGCAGGACCTGTGGAGAGGAGCCCACGCTGGAGCAGGTTTGCTGGATGGACTTCTGACCCCATGGGGGACCCACGCTGGAGCAGTCTGTTCCTGGGGGACTGCACCTCGTGAAAGGGACCCACGCTGGAGCAGTTCGTGAAGAGCTGCAGCCTGTGGGAAGGACTCACATTGGAGAAGTTTGTGGAGGACTGTCTCCTGTGGGAGGGACCCCATGCTCGATCAGGGGAAGAGTGTGAGGAATCCTCCCCCTAAGGAGGCAGGAGTGGCAGAAACAGTGTATGATGGACTGAATGCAACCTCTATTCCCTGCCCCCCTGCAATGTTGAGGTAGAGGAGGTAGAGAAAATAGGGAGTGAAGTCAAGACCAAGAAGATGGGAGGGGTGGGGGGAAGGTATTTTTAAGACTTGTTTTTTATTTCTCATTATCATTCTCTGATTTGATTGATAAGTTAATTTTTCCCCACATTGAAGCTATGTTTTACCTGTGACAGTAGTTGGTGAGTGATCTCTCCCTGTCTTTATCTTGACCCACAACCTTTTCATTATATTTTTCTCTCTCCCCTGTCTAGCTGAGGAAGGGAAGTGAGACTGGCTTTGGTGGGATCCTGGCATTCGGCCAGGGTCAGCCCCACCACAGGTGTATTTACTGGAGTGTTTCAGTTCTGTTCAGGCATGAAAAACAGGAAAATCAGTTCATCTTCCTCACATTTCTGACGTATAGTACTTCTTTGAAGCTGTTATTCAGAATTGTTGCTTGAAAACTTCTTAAAACAAGAGCATTTGAACTATTTTTAGTTAATTGCCTTGTTACTGAAAATACAAATATCTTTCTCCCAAGATGCTTCTTCTCAGGTGATATCTTGCTTGCGCCAACAGATAAATATCAAAAGCTTTTTCTCAGCTTGCATTTACCTTTAAAAGCTGCTGTTGCTTCTCTGTCAAACAAAACAATGGCTTGTGTGTTTGTGCCTGACTCTTTTCTAAATATATTAATTAAAAAAAAAATATACCAGAACAAACAACAAAAAACAAAATCCTTGCATGATCGTCTACTTTGACAAAAGTAGAAATCCAGTTCACCTTTTATAGTGCCACTAGGTGTCACTGTCTGTTATCTGGACTCTAGTGAAACTTGCTATCGGAACCTGTGATTTCAACCTCAGCATTCAAGCTACACAGGATATTTCTCTTGTGTATATTCTACTGTTAAATAATAATATAAATACTGAAATAAGTTTTGTTGAGGCTGTTGCTCAAAATGTGTGAAACTTATATTTGATCTTATTGTAGACATGGCATTGATAAATTGCCCAAAACTCAGTTGGTAGCACTACTTGTATCCTGTGCTTCCTTTGCAGTGGTTTGTTGTGTGATGCTTGGTACAAGTGAAAGTTTACTATTTTCTATCACAAATAATTTGTTAATGATTTATTTTTTCCTGTTTAGGGAGATATTTGTGAACCCGATTTTATAAAACAGCTCTTCAAAACTGAGAAAATAGATATAGTCCTTCATTTTGCAGCTCAGACGCATGTAGGTGAGCATTTTGCATATTTTGGTATTATTTTCCATGAGTATTTTTGTTTGAAAAATATACTGTTTTTTTTTTTTCTTTGTCTTTCTTCTTTGTGTAAAGCAAGGATACAGTTTGTCTCTACAAACTACATGATTCAATGTCTGGTGGCCTTTTTAATTTAAAGGGGTTCTCTGCCTTAATTTAAGAAGTGCTTCATCTGACTGGTGTCTGTTTTCATTGTGCATAAATGGCAATGTCCTTTTTTAATTACATTTTAAAATTTCATATGTAACTTACAGTGTACTGGTGAAGTCATGAAGACAATGGAAGAAGAGTTTATATATAGTCTTAAGTTTTTACCTCATTTGGCTTCAACCTTGCAGGACAAAAAACACAGTGTGGAAGCTGAAGGATTAAGCATAGCTCCCTTCAGAATCCAGCCTGGATTCTAAAAAGAGCGAATGAATTACACTTAAAAGTGCCTATTTCAAATTACTGCTCTTCAGTAATACTGTTAATGAGAACTATCCCTACCGTACTCCTTTCATCATGAGAAGAAATCCTCAAAGAATTCTCCAGGAAAGTACTTCTCAAAATTGCCAGATTTGATATGCACAAAGTCACTAAGTCAATGGGACAATTCTAAGAATTAAAACACGTGCTAGTTAATTAACAGTCATATATTACTGCATCTTACAACCGTCTTTTGAATTATATTTTTCTTATTGAGATTAGTCCTTTCTAGTGGAGAGGGGAAGTAGTCATGCTGCCACTTAATAAAAGTTAGATAATGCTATTTCAATTGGAACTGTTCAAAGCCAACAAGCTTTTGCTCTGGATTTCAGCCTCTTGTTGAGAGCAAGTATTTTGTCTTCAGGTAAGTGTAGAAAGAGTCTTCATTTAATAATGACCTTGCTATCTGACAATCAAAGAACTAATGATAAAGTCCCAGTCTGTATTGCAGCCTCTAATATTATGGTTCAATAGGAAGCCCTGTCTTGCCTAAATTTAATTGGAATGGTTTGAATTTTTTAATGTAGATCTCTCATTTTGGCATGCCCTGGAATTCACCTATGTGAATGTTTATGGCACTAATGTGCTGGTTGCTGCTGCACATGAAGCCAATGTGGAGAAGTTTGTCTATGCTAGTACAGATGAAGTATATGGAGGTAGCACTGACAAGGTGAGTTTGAAAGTGCGTGAGGATTTTTCTAGCTTTACTTGCTTTTAATAGTGAAGACAAAATGAGTCTTCACTTTGCCTTTGTAAATGTATGACTTGAACTGTTTCTGACAGTACTGGAACTTGTAAACAAGCACTGGTGGTTTCTAGAAAGTGAAGTACCTTAGTCAGGAAATGCAATTTAGCTCAGTAAAAAAGACAAATTATGCATGCTTGTCTTTCAAAGGGAGTAAATAACGGCCAAGGAGTCTTGTGCCATAATCCATGAAAATACTGATGTATTTCAGAGCAGTCATGTGCACTTTCTTACTGTTGCAATGTTTTTATCAGTTCCTTCAACACAAATCTGTAGACTTTTATGATACCAAGGATACTGTTTTCCTGCATGTAGACCAGTGGTTTGTGTGAGGCAACTTCAAGTGAACTTTTTCTGCTTCTGGGCCTTGAAAAGGGCACTTTCATTTAATCTGTTTTTTGTTCTCTTTGTGAATCATAGTAGAAGTTTGTGAAGAATGTTATTTTTTGGGGGAGGAAGGTCAAAAAGTAAGGTCAGTTCATTTCAGAGGCAAAGGTCAGACAAGAACAGTGAGCCTTTTAATCATGTATTAAGAGGATTCCTATGAATTGCACCTCAGGCAGTGTAGAATCCCTCCTTTCTTTGGTTCATTATTGTGGTGTGTGGGTTGGTGCCCCTCCTACCCCCAGCCCCAAGCAAGAAGTGTATAGAAATGGCAGGATAACCATGAAGCTACCTGGTCTGGAGATGGTTACAATTGTTGAAGCCTTGCTTTGGAGGGCTTTGGGTTGAAATTCTAATTCTTTTATAGAAATTTTCTAGAAAGCGGGAATGGATCCCTTTTATTTAGGACTGAAAGGTCAACTTGCTAGCTGTGGCGTGTTGGCATTCTGAGGCATTATGAGTCTGAAAAAAAATTAGTCTGAACCTCTCTGTGGCAACGGTGATTATTTTACAAGATAAAAATCTAAGGACCTGGTACTTTGCTAGAACTATAAAAATATTACTGCTGATATTCTAGCTGCTTCCTGTGCTTGATAAATAGACTGTCTTTTGTTACTGGTTTTCTGCTGTAAGTGGAAGGGTGACTTAGACTGGTGTGTTTGGATCGTTAGGGATTTTTATTGCAACTGCAGCTTTTGTAACTTTAAGACTTAACTGGGCAAAAGAAACTGAGTAATGCAAGTTTTTCTTTTCCTTTTAGGAATTTGATGAATCCTCACCAAAACGTCCAACAAATCCCTATGCTTCCTCTAAAGCAGCTGCAGAATGTTTTGTTCAGTCTTACTGGGAAAGGTACCAAGTGAGTTGATGCAAGCTTCAAAAATCTGAAGCCCATACTTAAGTGTCTGTATTATGTATATAAGAGTATAAAAGAAAAATCAGTAATAGTTTACGCAGTGCCAGCTCTTTCATGATTGCTAATTTTGTAGTTGGATGTCTTGGAGGATGTTCACCACTTACTGATGGAGATATGCTGCAAGACAGTTGGGGAGAGGTCAAATGTTTTTCAGTGTTTTGAAAATCTGAACTGTAATGTTGAAAAATGTTCTTTCATAAAATGGTCAAAAAGAACATTAGCAATTTAAAAAACAGAGTTAAGTGTGGAGGAAATTAATTTATACAGAAATAAAATATGCAAAGTTCAAACTGTATTAAGACAAGGTTTATAGTGAAAGAAAAAAAAAACCCACACCAAACTCCTATTACTCAGATTTAAGCAAAAATATTTAAAATTTTGAATACTTCAGTCTTTTGTTCTTGACATGTTCTTTTTCAAAGTTGTTTTTGATATAAAGTTGACTTGAATAAGGTGACTATGAAACATTTTCTTGGAATTAGTAGTAAGCTGGTCTTCAGCCAACCAGATGCGTGTCTGTAATGTCCTGTGGTGGTTCCCTAGCAAGACTTGAGAGATGACACACGCTTGTCACTTGTGGTGGTTCGAACAGACTGGGAAGGCTGGAGGTCCTTGCCTGTTTGCTAGAAGTATGGATAACTTAATTCGTTAATGGATATTGGATAACATTAATGGATATATGGATAACTTAATTCATTAATGCTTGCAGATTTTTGAATAAGCCCTGTGGGTGTGTCAGTTTATTATTTATTGATCGTCAAGAAGCCTACAGATTTTTACTGTCATATATAATCACATGCATATTCAATGCTTTTAAGTTCCCAGTTGTTATCACACGGAGCAGTAATGTTTACGGACCACACCAGTATCCAGAAAAAGTAAGTTAAACTTATGCTTTAGTCTGAGCTTCAGTAAAGCATAATTTAGGGTTGTACTGGTGTTAGTTTTTCTCATAAGAACAGACTGACTTCTGAAAAAAACACTATCATGCAGGTATATTTGTCCACACTTACCTGTGACTGTATATTTTGATCTCACACTAACATTTCTTACAGTCAACACAATGAACACATGTTTTTTTGTTGTCAGTAAAGCATCAGTGAGAGATTTCTAGTTGTTTACATGGATTTTATTATAGTGACTTTGTTTTGTAAATTTCTTAGTTTTCAAAGGATATTTAAGTGCTCTGTGTCTGGCAGGGTTCCCCTACAGATTACGTTAACTCCCATGTCATCTGCTGTAATTAGGAATGTTTAATAACTAAGGTAAACATTGCAAAAAGTAAACTGTGGGAGAGCAGTATGCCTGGTATAGAAGGAGATGTTCCAGCCTATACAGAAAATAGATAAGATGAAGCTATAGCAATCGGATATATGGTGAGTAGTGCAGAATGACTTTTTCTTTACATATGTCCATACATACCTTACAGGATAACTATTTAAAATGGTTATTAATGAGAGGCAGTTGCCTTTGAAGGCAATACCAAGATCATCTGCTATGCTAGTGAATGGAAATACACTGACAGAATGTTGGTCATAATCATATGTACTCTTTGGAGTTCAGAGCTTGTGTGAAATGTAGCTGTATTTTGCAGTTCTAGTGAGATGTCTACTTTTAACTGCTTTCTGTGTGTTGGGGTTTTTTTGCAAGTAAATTTATTTTTCTGTACGTTATTGCAGGTGGATAAGCAGTAGTTTTTCAAAATGTGTGTTTCACTGACCTGTGGCTTGGGAAGTGTCTGACTACAGGTTGGATGATGTTGGGAGTATATTTGGGGATGTATCACTATTTACTTGCTTTCAGCTTATACATATTCTTCCTTGTTTATCCACTTTTAGTTACTGCTAAGAACACAATACTAGGCTAGTTGATCTTTAATTTTGCCTAGTATGTCTGCTGCTATGTTTAGAGTAGTAAGTTAACAAAATTAAAAGTATTGGAATAGCTTTCTAATGGCTTCAGTTTAAAAACTTCAATAGCAGGGCCAAGTGTTCTGAAGTTTCTTGGATATTATGAATGGATTATGAAAGGGAAGCTCATGGAGTAGGTCATCTCAAGTGCCATTAAAAGTCATATAATGGTCAACCAGGGGATCAGTCCCAGTCGGCATGGGTTCATGAAAGGCAGGTCCTACTTGACAAACATGATCTCCTTCTATGGCAGGGCGACCTGCTTATTAGATGAGGGAAAGGCTGTGGATGTTGTCTACCTTGACTTCAGTAAGGCCTTTGACACCATTTCCCACAGCATTCTCCTGGTGAAACTGGCTGCTCAAGGCTTGGATGGGCACACGCTTTGCTGGGTAAAATACTGGCTGGATGGACGGGCCCAAAGAGTTGTGGTGAACGGAGTTAAATCCAGTTGGTGGCCGGTCATGAGTGGTTTCCCCAGGGGTCGGTTTTGGGGCCACTCCCGCCCCCAGACAAGGGGATCGAGTGCACCCTCAGTCAGTTTGCAGATGACACCCAGTTGGGTGGGAGTGTTGATCTGCTCGAGGGTAGGGAGGCTCTGCAGAGAGACCTGGACAGGCTGGAGCCATGGGCTGAGGACAACTGGAGGAGTTTCCATAAGGCCAAATGCCGGGGGCTGCCCTTGGGCCACAACAACCCCCAGCAGCGCTACAGGCTTGGGGAGGAGTGGCTGGAGAGCTGCCAGTCAGAGAGGGACCTGGGGGTGCTGATTGACAGCTGGCTGAACAGGAGCCAGCAGTGTGCCCAGGGGGCCAAGAAGGCCAATGGCATCCTGGCTTGTGTCAGCAATAGCATGGCCAGCAGGGACAGGGAAGGGATCTGACCCTTGTCCTCGGCACTGGTGAGGCTGCCCCTCGATTCCTGTGTTCAGTTTTGGGCCCCTCACTACAAAAAGGACATTGAATGACTCGAGCGTGTCCAGAGAAGGGCAACGAAGCTGGTGAAGGGTCTGGAGCACAGGTCGTACGGGGAGTGGCTGAGGGAACTGGGGGAGTTTAGTCTGGAGAAGAGGAGGCTGAGGGGAGGCCTCATAGCCCTCTACAGCTACCTGAAAGGAGGTTGCAGAGAGCTGGGGATGAGTCTCTTTAACCAAGGAACAAGGGATAGGACAAGAGGTAATAATGGCCTCAAATTGCACCAGGGAAGGTTTAGATTGGATATTAGGAAGCATTTCTTTACAGAAGGGGTTGTTAGGTGTTGGAATGGGCTGCCCAGGGATGTGATGGAGTCCCCATCCTTGGAGGTGTTAAAGAGTTGGGTCAACTTAGTGTTTAGGGACATGGTGTAGTTGGGAACTGTCAGTGTTAGGTCAGTGGTTGGACTGGATGATCTTCAAAGTCTTTTCCAATTATGCTTGTAGCTGAACACAATATTGTAAAACTTTATACTACAAGCAAGTGGCTATCACTGGATCTGTGTTTACTTTCTCTGCTGGTGCTATTCCAAATTTAACTATTTTGATGACTTTTAGACTATAGATTTATTGCAACTTGCTGGATGTTTAAATCATGTTCTAAACTGTTTGCAGTAGTTACCCCTGGTTAGACTCTAATGCACTTCTGTATGCAAAAAGTAATGGAAACATTTTCTTTTGTAAAAATGTTATGTTTGTAATGGTTGGCCAGAAGGATAAGCTTTACAACACAATAGAGGCATCTACGCTTAAAGCAATCCAAAATCCTTGCAGTTTCTAGGCTTGATGCATTCTTTGGTTAGAGTTAATAAGACTTAAAAGTATTTAAAGGGTCTTATTAAAATCCTTGATACTTACTGGTGAAGCCCCAGGTTCTTTACAGAATACCAGCTTCTGAAGTAGTGGAGTAATGTTTTTTTATTCAAATCCTTAGGTTATTCCAAAGTTTATATCTTTGTTGCAACAGAACAGAAAATGGTATGTAATTTGCTTTTTTGTTTGTGATATTTGTGCTGTAAAACTGTAATTACAGTTATAGATACATGGTATAGTTTCTAAATAAGCAATTAATAACTTTGTTGTGAAATTAGTTTAAGGAAATCCTATTACTAAAATAAAGGCTTGTTTGCATGTCAGCTACTTAAGGTACCTTCATGTAATGGCTAACAGCAAAACTGCTTAAAACACAGTCTAATAAATTGAATGTTCCTATTTAAGGATTAACAAAAATGTCTTGCTTTTTCTTGGTTTTAAGCTGTATTCATGGTTCTGGACTTCAAAAAAGGAATTTCCTTTATGCAACTGATGTGGTAGAAGCATTCCTAACTGTCCTGAAGGAGGGGAAGCCAGGTGAAATTTATAATATTGGAACTAACTTTGAGATGTCCATTGCCCAGCTTGCTAAGGAGTTAATCCATTTAGTGAGTAAACAGTTATGATGCTTTCCTATACCAGTCATTGCACATACGAAAAATTCTACTGTAAGCCTCTTGTAGCTCAGAGAGCTTAGGCTTGTGGTGGGTCTTAGGAGATAATTGTAGCAGAATGATGTGCTACCCTTTCTGTGGCAAGTGCACTACTTAAGTTTGCTGTACAGGCTGTTATGCATTGCACTGCTCCATCAGTTATCCTGACTGTGATATAACTGGCATAAAGATTAAATTCCATTTGGTAGGTTTTTTTCATGCTGGCTGCTTCTGTTTTGGTCTGAGAATGTGGCACTACTAAAACCTAACAATTTTGATTATGAATGTTTAGGCAGTGCTAAGATGAAGGAGAACTATTGGAATTGTTCTAGATAGTTTTGATAATTTCAGTATCTTGAAAAATCAGTTTAGACTGTTTCTGGTTTGTTTTAATAGACTTAAATTTTGTTTAAAAAAAAGTATTTTTAAATGTATGTCAAGACAGCGCAAGATGTGTGGGGATAATTTTTATTTCTTTTCTTGACAGATAAAAAAGACCAGTTCGGAATCTGAAATGGAGCACTGGATGGATTATGTCAAAGACAGGTAAGAAAATAGTGAAGCACATGCAGGATAGCTTTATCCTGAAGGTTTCTGG
The DNA here is from genome assembly GCF_003259725.1 of Athene cunicularia. NCBI lineage: Eukaryota > Metazoa > Chordata > Aves > Strigiformes > Strigidae > Athene > Athene cunicularia. Next base: position 54,277,676 of record NW_020799091.1, on the reverse strand, counting down.
GACTCTTGCCAAGTGGTGGTGTGTGGTGTTTTTTTGTTTGTTTGTTTTTTTTGTAAAAATGTTTCTGGTTTGCAGGAGGGAAGATTTTGAGGGAGTATGAGCTGTTTTGCTTTCTTAACTTTTTATTTTTGCTGGTGGATTTGACATGTGATCTGTACAGAACACTATAGAAAAACAGGATTTCCATTTATTATTTGGTTCTTAAGGTCAGAGTGTATGTCTTGAAGGGGAATGTGTAATGCTAATCACAGAATCATTCAGGTTGGAAAAGACGCTCGGGATCATCTAGTCCAACCATCAGTGCTACTCTACAAAGTTCTCCCCTACACCATATCCCCCAGCATCTCATTTAAACAACCCATAAACACATCCAGGGATGGTGACTCCACCACCTCCCTGGGCAGCCTATTCCACTGTCTCATCAATCTTTCTGTGAATATTTTTTTCCTAATGTCCAGTCTAAACCTCCCCTGTTGCAGTTTAAAGCCATTCCCTCTTGTTCTGTCACTAATCACCGGTGAGAAGAGGCCAGCACCAACCTCTCTACAATGTCCTTTCAGGCAGCTGTAGAGAGTGATGAGGTCTCTCCTCAGCCTTCTACTCCTCAAACTGAACAGCCCCAGCTCCTTCAATCACTCCTCATAGATTTGTTCTCCATGCCTGTCACCAGCTTCATTGCCCTCCTCTGCACTCACTCCAGCACCTCAATATCTCTCTTATTGAGGTGCCCAAAACGGGACACAATACTCCAGGCGTGCCTTCACCAGTGCAGAGTACAGGGGGACTATTGCCTCCCTACTCCTGCTGGTCACACTATGGCTGATACAAGCCAGGATGCTGTTGGCTTTCTTGGCCACCTGGGCACACTGCCAGCTCATGTTCCGCTACTTGTCAGTTAGAACCCCCAGCTCCTCTTCCAGACAGCTCTCCAGCCACACCTCCCCAAGCCTGTAGCCATTCAGGGGGTTGTTGTGGCCCAAGAGCAGGACCTGGCACTTGGCCTTGTTGAAGCTCGTCCTGTTAACATTGGCCCACCGATCCAATCTATCCAAGTCTCTCTGTAGAGCCTCCCTATCTTCATGCAGATCGACACTCCCGCTTAACTTGGTGTCATCTGTGAACTTACTGATGATACACCACTCTGTCTTTATCAAGACCATCAATAAAGATGTTAAATAGAAATAGTCCCAACACCGAGCCCTGAGGAACACCACTGTCTGTCTTCAGACTTTCTTCAGACTTCTTACTACTTAAGTCTGTTCTGGGAAAAAGACAGGTTTTATGCAGTAGCTAAGTCTTTTCCTAAGGGTAGTTTAGTTTATTCAGTATTTGTATTCAACATCACTTAAGTGAGATGAATGCTATCATCTTTCATTTAGCTTTAGTATTTTGATGTTAATGTGACTAGTTCAGACTTAGATGTGCTTCGTAGGTACGACCCACTCTCTACAAGCAGAAATACGCACCTACAGAGTGTTGTTAATTTTAGATTCCTATCTCTAAGCTGAAACTGCTATCTCAAAAGTAGATGTAAAACTCTGAAGTGTCAAAGTAAGGGCGCAGCAAAAATGGATAGCTTTTATAGATACGCCTTTGCTCTGTCTTTCTGTCCTTAATTTCAGGCTTGGTTTGGCTCTGTTCTTTTATCTCCATTTCTTTTCTGCACCAACAGTGAGTCTCTGTTCACTTTAGATATCACTCTCTCCAGAGTGATTAGAAATGATGTATCTACTGATAGCAGCTAGGTATTATTATGGCCTTTAGAATTCTCACTTTCGGTTCACATTTGGATTGTTATCATGGCAACTAAAGTGTCTTTAAATGTACTAATTCTTGTTTTTAAAAGGAAGTGTTCTTCAGAATCCTATCTGAGTGTATCGCAGGACTTTGAACAAATTGCCTTTGGCTCACATGATGTGAGTGTTCAGTAGGTCTCCATGTAATTCAGATTGAGATGTTTCTTCACCTCTACTGGGCCCTGTCCGCTAATGTTTAAACATAAATGGGGTTGGGAAAACTAACCGCATAGGAATACATGTTTCAAAAAATGTCTTATAAAAGACTCTTAAGATAGTGAGTAATGATTATTTAATTCTGTAGTGAGTGACTTAAAGGACATGGGGGTTACTTGCCCATGGAAAAATTAGTTCTGCTTTTGATGGAGACTATCATGTTTTAATAATGGTGATAAGTAGCTGGTTTCTCTCTGGGCAAGTAGCTTAACTATTCAGTATGCTACTGCCAGCAATGCAGGAATGCTGGACTAGGCTACCTAACTGCCAGATTGTGGAAGTGAAAATTTGTGCCATGCTTAAATGTAGAGAATCTTTTAGTGTTGAATCTTGCAGCTTGAAATTCTACATATTCAGTATTACTGTGTAGCTAATGAAGCACTGTAATGACAAGCTTTAGAAGTCAGTGTATTTCAAATCTGAAGTATGTGAAAATCTGTGGGCTTTTGGGGTGAAAAATATAAATGCTGATATTAGAAAACACTGGCTTGCATAGTGACTGTCTAAAGAGTTGCAAACACTGATTTGCACAATTGCATTGGCAGTGATTGGAGTTTTGCATTCATTTTTGTGCCAATAAAATACTAATTCATATTTATTCTAGTCAGTTCCAAATACTTGACTGTACAAACTGAATTGTATTATTGTAGCTGCACTCAACTGCACTGCATTTTTTTTGAAGGCAATATAATCTGTTCATGTTGATGCAGAATTTTCAAAATTGAAGCATACCTAATGTTGGTTTGAAGACAAGGTGAGGTACTGTATATCTAATGAAAAAGTCTAATCAGATTGTTTTCCATGTGTGTTTTATACTTCATCAGACCTACCAATGACCTAAGATACCCAATGAATTCAGAAAAAATGCACAATTTAGGATGGAGACCTAAAGTGCCTTGGAAGGAAGGAATAAAGAAAACAAGTAGGACTGGCTTTTATACTAATGGATTTAGAACTGATGGGAGGAGGGAAAGGGATGGAAATGGGTATATAGGTTAGTTAATGAGAAGCTTAAGAGAATGAATTTAACACTAATTTTACATAAAACTGGCTGCTTTTTCAGTAGTGAATTTACCTGATTTTAAAAAACGGTTAATCACAATGCAGTAGCATCAGGTACTAGAATTAATTAATTGTTAATGCTAGAATAAGTCTTGCATAAAGAATTTATAAAATCTTAACTAGACTTTTTTAATATTATAGGTTAAAATTCTGCATAATGAACTATTAGCATGTTAGTCTTATATCTATGGAATATTTCAATTTCCCTGTTATCTCTGATCAGCTTGACTCATGAACATTCTCTTCATACTAGTTGAATGGTACAAAGAAAACTTTCACAACTGGAAAAACTCAGAGAAAGCTTTGGAGCCCTTTCCTGTGACAGAGCCATTTGCACAGCTCAGTGGTCCGTAGGGTGGCGGAGAACCTGAAGGAGTTTATTCTACCTCATTACAGTCTTTTCTCTGAAGCCTGCAATCAAGTGGCCACATTGAACTCTTAATGTGTTCAAGGTACATGAACTGTGGTGAAAACAGAACTGCAGTATGGAACGACTTTGGAAGGCTTTAGCACTTTATCAGTTGAACCCGTTCATTTCAGCTTTTGGTGCAATACTATATTCTCACTACGTATTGATTTTAAAGAACTGTACAGGGTGAAGAATATTTATAATTCTGTAAATTGGTGTAACTGAAGTTAAATCTGCCTTATTAATTAAGAGTAATTGTGACTACAGCTTTTGGGACTTCAATTAAGTTTGTTTTAGTTCTGGAATTGTTCATCTGTATTTGTTTGTTTTTACAGTGTAATATATTATTTTTGTCACTTTAAAGAATTGCATTTTATTTTTAATAAGGCAAAAAATGGTATGTTTTCTGGAGAGTATAAAGCAGTTGATAAAAGCCAGATAGAGCACCCATATGGTTCAGTCCTTTTCTCTGTTGTTGCAGTATTACCATCTATAGATGACTGATGAAACTGTTATCGACTCCATAACTTAAATGCTCTTAACGAGGGTGAGGGGGAAAGGTATCAAGAAGTAGTAGGTGTTCTTGGTGAGATTTCAGGAAGCGTTTGCTTGAACTTCGCTGTTTTAGATATCATCTTTTTACTGTATTACTGTCTTTTACATGTTATTTTCCTTAACTGTAATTGTAACAAACTCGAAATACTGTAACACAGTTAACATTCCAGTGATGTTATTTCCTGTGATATGAAGGCTGTTTAGGGAGAAGAATTTGAAACGCTTCTTTTCATGTGAATTGTCGGTTGGCAGACCTTATTCAAAGCAGTGTTTCAGAATGGTTTTTTGGTGACAAACATTTTTAAGGATGAAACAATATTTGAGTTTTAATGTAAAGTTTGGGAGGAAACTTCAGTTCTAGAAATATCAGTGCATCATTTTCGAAGTTGATTTAGTAATAAAAGTTATGGTGTAACTGGTTTATCTTAAGTAAACATGCTGAAAAAGTTGATGGTGGTTTGTTTTTTGTTTTTTTTTTTTAATTTATTAGTTCTTCCTTTATCCTAAAAAAATTATCTTCACTTTTTTTTGGCTTTGAGGTGGCAGACATAAAGGGAAAACTTCTTTGGTTTATGACTTTAGCTTCTGCACTTGGCACAGTCCCAGACCCTTCTTTTGCCTCTGGGTAGCGCTGCAGAAGCACAGGACTAGGATGCTGTATTGTACTTTGAAATTGCTGCGACTTCTGAAGTCTCTCAGAAAATGGGAGTTAACTCTCAAAACACAAGTATGTGCAGTCCTTTCCTCATCACCCAAAGTGCAGAAAGAATGGAACTTGAGCTATTTGCCTTAGCTTTGCCCATGCTAGAGTTTTGGTAGTAATTGAGCATGAACCTTCATGGTACTGACACAGGTAGCCTACAACTCGTGCTGCCTTTGGACCTACAGAGCTCCCAGCTTCATCACACATCTTGTGTGTTGCATGGTGCTGTTGATAAAGTGCTGTTCTTGGGTGGTAAGAGTCATCTTAAAAGAAAGATAAACAGTAAGCATCTAGTCTTACCTTGGCACCAAGTATGTGTTATAAAGTCTAGGAATGGGTTATTGAATGTGAGTTTTCTATGACAAAGTGAGGTAATACTATACTAGAATTGCATTGCACTTGTGGTTTTTTTTGATTTCTGATACTTGTTGGTAGTAAAAACTTTCATTTGAGAAGAACAGAAGTTGCAGGATGTTACTGGAATACTTGGATACCTACTGATCAGTCACTTCAATTTCATTGTCAAACACACGTTGCTGGTAACAATAAAATACTTTCTTAATTTTTATATTTTCTTGTGGTACAGCTTCCTTACAATATGCAATATTACAATATAAAATTTACAATATTACTATATAGGAGTTACTTATCCCTCTTACTCTTGTATTTTCCAAAAGTCAATGCCAGAAATAGCTGAAGTACTGCAAAGAAATATTTTAGCTGTGTTTATGCTTACTGTGGCAGCTGCTCTGGGTGAACTATGTGAAAGTTATGTATCTTTCACATCTGCTTATGCTGGAATACTGGTTATGTGATGTGTCTTTAATTTTAGGAATAGGGATTAGAGATTATTAAATCATTATTTTAAACCTTACAAATAGGTACAGTGTCTTTGGAACATGAAAAATCAATTAACTTGTGGTAGTACTATCAGATCAGAAACACGTAAGAAAGCAGTAGTGTGTAAAATTGGTTTATTGAATAGCTCTTTCTGAAAGTTGTTTTAAATGTTTAGATGCTGAAGGTGCAAGCTTTGACATTTCTGTGACTCTCCAAACAAGTAATATTACTGGGAATGGATTTTTCAAAAGGATCTGTTAATTTTTAGTGCAAGCTGTTCTAGTTCATTTAAATGTTTTTGAAGACTTAATCTTTCCAACTGTTTGAAATTTTTTTGGTCAGTGTTTGTATTATATAAAATAAATATATACATGCTCATTTTAAGAAGATATATATATATATTTTAAAAAATTAATCTAGGAGGCTTTTTCGGGCTTTTTGCTGTATATCAGGTTGCTTTAGCAGATGAGGGCTCTGCTAGGAGCATTCCTTTCACAGGGAAGAGTCTTTACTGTTAAAGCAAACAACCTATTTTGCCATTAACCTTCTGGCTTCTGTAAGAAGAAAAGGATAAAGAATCAACAAGTGAACTATTAATGTGGAGAAGTGTAATAGTTTTAGGTTTTATTTCTCACTGTTTTTACTTGGAAGATTGAGAAGCATTTCTGCAGAAGGCAAAGGTGGTGAAGGTATGGTGAACATAGCGATCTTTCAGTCCACTCTTCCTAACAAAGTGTAACCTGACAAAGGTTACACTAATAAAAGGATTAAATGTGTATGTCACTTAAATTGCTAAAGCTTTCTAAAGGAGAAGGGCTGTCCTTTGGTGAAGGGTTTGTGTCCAGGTTCCATCAGAGGCAAGAGGCTCACACTTGGGAAATAATTTGGTGACAGCTGTCAGTTCATCTCTTTCTGGGGCTGCTGTTGTAGGTTGGATCAGATCTTAAGGAAGCAGCTCCTGAAAGCCCATGTGCATTGGGGAAAACCAACATTGCTACCCCATTATCTTGGTGTACCCCAGCTCCCATTCAGCACATCCCTTGCAGCAAGTGAAGGAATTTGGCAGCTGAGGCAGGGCTGTTTGCAGTCCACCTGCCCTGCAAGTTGTGGTCAGTGGGGCCTCTGTGTGTGTGTATTGCTTCCAGTTTGTGTGGTGGAGGTAAACTTTGCTTTCTCCAAGGTGCTTTCTGGTCTGACTTTGGCACTTGCCTGCTTATGTTTCTATGCTGCTTGGCATAAAGGGCTCCCAGCTGTGGTTGAGGCTGGTTTATGTTGTCATCATATGATGAACTAGGAAATAACTTTTGTTTGTCCAATCCCTATTCTGTATGGGAACCAAATAGCACAGATTTATACTATATGTGAGACTGAATTGTCCTCTTTGTTTTGTTTTGCAGTACCTTTAGTTTTTATTCACCTGGCAGTTTCACTTGGCAAAACAAAGGTTTCTAAAAATAATAAAAGTTAGAATAACCTGTTGGTCCATAGTAGCTCTGATTTTTGTGATGATGTATGAAAACTCTGAACTCAATAGTGTTTTGACTTCTATGCATGTCATCACACATTTGGAGTTTATCTGCAGCAAAGATTACAAGATTGTGTTAGCTGCATCAGTAGGAGACATCCTCGTTAAGTGATTACATTCGTAATTTCTCAGCAAAACAATCACTGCCCCTGGCAATGGAAAATCATGAGAATATGAGATTTTGTATCAGTATGCTGTTAGCACATGTCGTTAGTACAATGGTGTGGGGTTTTTTGTTTTTACCCTTTCCCTAGCTGAAATTTTTTGTTTAAGAGTTTTTGTTTTAAGTCATTAAACTGCTGTCTCAGTCCTTAGCATTTTGACTTCTGAAAATATGTCAGTTCCTGAAGAACAGTGGTTGCTCACAAAAGACTTTTTCCAAAGTCGGATAACTTGAAAAATACACTCTGAAAGTAAAAGGAAATATGGAGGTCTGTCACAAAGATTCACAGGGCTAGTTTGGGAGAAGGCTGCTTCTTCCGCACTCAAAAAAAGGAGGGATTTGTTAAACTCCTCTATTACTGTGAAAGAGACAGAGGTTGGTTTGGCTCTTTCTGACTAACAGGAGGGAGACGCGGTGGAGAATTTTGCACAGCAGCATTTCTCCCCACACAGCAGGTAGGAAGTATGAATAGGGTATGCTCTCACATTTCTAGAGCCATGGGATGTGCAAATAAACACAAACTCGAGACATCCAGCACCCTTGCCACGTGTGCTAATGTATGTACTTGGGTACATCCTCTACCTTTGACCTGTAGTCAGACCAGTCGCCTGTTGCCTAACCAACGATGTGAGAATAGCTGTGTTTAGCTAGGATTTGTGATTTAGGCAGGCACATAGAGCTTCTCCTGTGGAATGTGTATCTCTGAGCAAGACCATGAGGAAAAGAGAATGGAAGGTGCCCTTTTTGTTCGTATCTATTTGTGGTACATCAGCTCTCTACAGAATTTGTCAGACTTCAAACAAAGTCCCTGAAAACTGAAGCAAAAATGCCGCCAATTTAATGCTGCTGAACCCCACAGAATATTCGAGATCCTGTTAACCCCCAAATAATCCAGGAAGTCACAGCCGTAACACCTTTGTGCTGATACTAAATGAATGCAAATTATGTATTGTGCATAGATGTGTACACGTGTCGTTTTGGGTTATTGCCGCATTTGTCTTCACCTTAAGGCATAATTTTATTTGCAAAGAAAGACCCTTCACCGATTCGTTTGTGGTATTTATGGTATCTAGCAACGTGGGACGAGTAGCATCCGTTTTACCCCCAGAGCGCCCCGCGGGCGGGCCCGGTGACGGGAACAGCAAACCTTTAGTGCGATCGCCTGCAGAGGCGCAACGCGGAGCCGAAATAGCTCAGTTGGGAGAGCGTTAGACTGAAGATCTAAAGGTCCCTGGTTCGATCCCGGGTTTCGGCAGATTAAGTTTTCTATTTTTTTTTTTTTTTTTTTTTTTTTTTTTTTTTTTTTTTTT
>NW_020799091.1:54208604-54269047 GCF_003259725.1 Athene cunicularia | reverse complement strand
TCACCCCACTTAACGTGCATTCACTAAAACAAAAGTTCATCTTTTATATACCTTAAAGACCTGAATATTCACCCATTTCCAAGAAGTCTCCGCCTTTCCGCCCATCAACTAGATTGACATAATGCTGGCGTTGCAAAACTGCACTACGCATGCGCGGGGGTCTCGTTGGGGCAGTCAGGCCCCTACTCCTTTTTCCTCTTTATGGTCACAAGTCCTTTGAGGACAATTTCTTCTCCTTGGATGTTTCCCGACTCTGTTGTCTGGCCAAGCTGTTCGGTCTTATCCACCTTGTATGAGCAATTCTGCCAGGATCTATCTATCCTCAAGGTTAGGATATCTCCTTGGTACACTTTAATCACTCGGGCCGTGTTAAATTATAAGTATTTTGTTTGGTAAAAGAATTTATCAACATTTCCCCCCTTTGAGACTTTCAAAGAAAGATCTTTTGGGGAGTTTCATCTAGATTGCATAATTCTGATGATATTGTCGACTTCCAGGTATACACGGTTGGGTACAACATGACCATATAAGATATCATGGAATGCTCCTCTTATCACTAATTGTTACAGGCCTCAACTTGCAGGCACCAACTGCTTGCAGGCATCTGTTGGCTTGCCTGTTTTTTTTTAAATCTTTTTCCTTTTTCTTTTTTTTTTTTTTTTTTTTAAACAGTGGGGACATTCCTAATGGTGAGATTCAGGGACACGATGCCATTTCACCTCTGTTAAAAGTGTGCACGTTGATGCTTGCCAGGCGGTGGCATGGGTGCACAGGTACCGCTCTGCAGAGCCTCTTATACAATCTGTAGTAGCCTGGCGAAGCGGCAAACTGTGGCATGCTCGTGAAAAAAAAACATACCGAGCTGATTTGTGAAGGAGGTGAGGGGGAATGAGCTGTCAGCCCTCCCCGTCCTGGCTTCTAGTGCTTCATGCCATGGAATTGGGGAGGACATGCTGCAAAGCAAGCCATGCAATCACAGAAATTCTATTCAGCTCACGCCTACCCAATGCCATGTGTGCCTGCCGTCCTCCCTGGCAACTGGAAATGCAGCATCTGGGAGGGTTTGCCTTCCGGTTTCCCTTTCTAGGTCTTCTAAGTTTAAGCTTTTTTTTTAGGATGGAGGAACTGAAAGCAAAAAGCTTCATTCCTGGTCCCTTCTTGGCCCTCCACTGCCTTCTGCTATAGATGAAGGGAGGGTGCTAGAAGAGAAAAACAAAACTGTGGAGAGGAGTGGAATGGCATGGGAGGGTAAGGGCAGGGAGAGGGAGGGGCTTTCAGGAAGACAGGGACAGAGACAGAAGGGTTAGACATTGCTTTTTGACAATCTGGAATGGAGGTCAGAATTCCTGGACCTCACTATTCCTTTGCTGTCAACAGATAGCTGACACTACTTCTGGTTCACAGAAAGCCAAAGGAAGACCTCCAAGGCTAGAAACCCAGGTAATTATTGGTATCTAGTCTTTACCGTTCATGTATTTCCCCCTTATCCTTTATTTATTTTTAAGTAAAATCACTTGGATTTTTCCAAAATATATTTTTAGGAAGAACATCTGGTTTTGGTTTGAAGACATGAAGAGGCAAAAAATTTGTCAGTTTTCTTGGTAATTTGTTGCAACTGTTCCAAATATATTCCTTACTTTAATTTGGATCTGTCTTCTGTCAAATTCTAGCTATTATTTCTGTTAGCTCAAAGATCTTCTCTGTATCGGGCATTTGGTTATCATGAAGCAGTCAAGTCAACACCCAGCTTTGTCTTGATAAACCAAAGAAATCAAACTCTGGGTCTTTCAGTTTAAGACACTTTCTCCTGCTTTCAGGTAATTTTTTGTAACCTTTTTAATATACTGATACCAGAACAGTGAACAGAAAAAGGTCTTTCAGTATTGGTGTCACCAGTGCAAAACACAGCAGTAAATCAGCTCCTTATCTCTGTTCAGCATCTTCTGTCTATTTGTGAAAAGGTATCACTGGTCCTTTTTTAGTCACAGCATCACATCAAGCATTGCTGTTGAATTGCTGATCCAATACAAGGAGCACTCACTGTTGATGAATATCCCATTAGTACAAAAAGGAGAAGTGTTACTGAAGTGTTGTGTACTTGTGTTGTGTATTTGTTGTGTACTTTGACCATTGGCACCGATATTGACTCTGAGACTTGGAACTTGTATATTGTATGTATGGTGTTAAATTTGGATTTGTTGTTTGTCATAATTGTCCTAGTGGTACTTGTGGTTATAAGTGTAATTCTGTGTTGTTTGTGTGAATGATGTAAGGGAGGTCCTTGTGTGGCAATATAAGATTGATCTCTTTAATCTAAGAGTGTGTGTGAGTGTGTGAGATGCTAAAATGTTATCATGACTCTTTTGATTACTGAGATAGGAAATCCCCTTTGTGATGCAATAGAAAAATAAAGTAGCTGGGTGACCTTGGGGAGTGGGACCCCTGAAGGGGTGCAGGGAATCGAGATACTCGAGACAGGCCTAAAGACGGTGAAAATAGGATTTCTCGTAAGGAAAAGTTTATGGCTTTGCTAAAAATGTCATGTCTCGTGAAAAAAAAAAGATAGTGTTCCAACTAACGAGATGTGGTGAATATATACACAGAGAAGGCTGAATAAACCTAGCAAGAGAGGGCAGAGTTCTAAAACTAAGAATCCGTGGACAACTCAGCCTACAGCACCCCTTCTCAAACCTGAACAGGACACTCCATCTGCCCATGGAGGACCCCCCCTCCCCCTAGCCCCTCCGTAAGTGGATCACCACTTCCCCGGTTGAAAGACGATCAGGCACCATTTTCTGACTTGCACCCTTTGCATGAGGCAAGGGAAGTGAATCAATATTATGATCAGTACAGATGAATTAATGAATAGCCAAGCTCCAGGGCAGTGGGTGCAGAAGGACCGATGACCCCATGTGGAGCTTTTTTTGAACAAGCAGTCCCCACAAACTGTAAATGCCCTAATTGACCCTGGAGCGGAGGTCTCTTTAATATTTGGAAACCCAAAGAAATATAGGGAACAACCTGTAGTTATTACTGGGTTAGGAGGGAAACAAATTGAGGCAGTGCAAACACAAATAGAAATAAAAATAGGGAACATCCCAAAGAAATTGTACTCAGTAATGATTGTTCTTATTCCTGAATATATGATCGGCACAGACATTTTGAAAGGACTGGCTTTAAATCTCTCTGTCAGTCAGTATCAATCTGGAGTCAGACCCTATATTAGTACCAGACCTGTTAGAGTCGGTAAAGTAAAAATGCCTCCTGTGCAGATCACGGCTGCAACTAAGTTAGTCACAATGAAGTTAGTCACAATGAAGCAGTATAGAATTCTGGGAGGATGTGAAGAGATATCACTGACAATTAGAGTTTTATTAGATGTAGGAGCTTTAAAGGTGACCATGACAGCATGGGACAATCCGATATGACCTGTCAAGAAAAGTGATGGATCCTGAAGAATGACAGTGGATTTTAGAGAACTAAACAAACATACTGCACCCCTTGCAGCAGCTGTGCCAGACACTGTCACTTAAATAGGAAAAGTTCAGAAACATCCAGGCACTGGGTATGTTGTACTAGATGTGGCTAATGCATTTTTTACCAGCCTGATTGCAGAAGAGCATTGGGACCAATTTGCCCTCATATGGCAGGGCTGGCAATACACCTTTACTAGATTACCACAGGGGTGGTTGCATAGCCCCACTATCTGTGATAGAATGGCAGCTGAACATTTAGATGAGATATAGCTGCCTCCTCACACACAATTAAGTCACTATATAGATGATGTTTAGATCCAAGGAAATGAGGAGGAGGAGGTACAACAAGTCCTTGAATTAGTGGTAAATCACATGAAACAGAAGGGTTGGGAAATTAACTCTAAAAAAAAAATAAAATCCAAGGACCATCTCAGACAGTAAAGATTCTAGGAATTAAGTAGCACTGTGGGCATCAAGAAATACTGCCTAAAACCTGAAAAACAAATTTTTTTTTAGATTTTGCTGTACCACAAGACAAAAAGAAGCTCAAAGATTCATTGGGCTATTTGGCTTCTGGAGGCAACATATTCCCCATTTGGGATAAATTTTAACCCCTTGCTATAAGGTGACAAGGAAAAAATATTAATTTGAATGGAGAAATGAACAGCAAGCTGCTTGTGAATTAGCTAAAGAAACCATTCAAAAGGCTTTAGATTTATGGCCTCTGCAGAAAGGAGAAGTGGAGTTAAATGTGTCAGTAAATGGATACCCAAAGATCACAGCATTCTGTCCAAAGGCTCCAACAATCGTGCCAGCCCCACATGGCCTTGACCACCCCAGAAATCCATCTCCTCTTCCAGGACAACCTGTCTTAATCGAACTCCCCATGGTGGGAGTGGTACCATTGGTATTGGATACCCCAATAAACAAGTATACCTGGAAAGCCAAAGATGCTCATGGAAAGGAGCACAAAATCAATACAAGGTAGATTATCCCATCTTCTAATTGTAACCCACTTCTGGTTCTCAAAATGAACCGAGAAGCTTTTCTTTCCTCTTTCTTGCAGGTAAAACCCCCTGGAGACAGATATCCTGAGTCACGACAGGGGATCCTTAAGTGAATCTAAATTTTTGTATAGTGTTGATGTTGTTTTATTAATGTTTTTAGGATGTATTGTCTATCACTGCAAAGTTGCTTTGGGTGACCGTTCTCCTCTCCCTTGGTTCCAGGGGAAGCTTCGGCTTCCTAAGTGTTAACCAAGAATGGGAGGAAAACAAATTTGTGGTTTTAGGTCATCCTGTTGCTAGTATTCTGAGCAAACAATAGACACCAAAGCAGGGGGAGGTCCTTTTGTAATGGGGCCTAGACTTTAAAAGGTCGTTACTGAGCTCATGAATGCGAGATGGAAATACCAAGGCCTAAACTATAGATGCCCTCTGGGCTGGAGAGTGGAAATACATTTTCCTGCTGCATAGGCAGACCCCAGCTCCAGCGAGCCAGACCACCATCTTCAGCTCCACAATTGACGACAACAACCAGAATTTATCCTCTTTTGATACTTAATTTTGTGGAGGTTGCTCTGTTAGTTCTTGCTATATTTTCTCTTGTGGGATGTATTGGTTTGTCTTGCAATTGTACTTATTCATGTAGACAACCATGTTCTTCCTAATTTTTTTTTCTCTTGCATAGTAATGATTTGATGCATTACCCTGTATTTTCCTGTTTGTTGCTTTAAGTGTACTATTCTGCTTTTTCTTACTGCATGTTTTCTGTATTACACTGTTACATTATTTGGTTATCACCAGTAAAATATGCCTACTCTTTTCACTCTGGTGTCTGAATTTAATTGGTATCCTTAATTAGCAAAACTGTTACTTAGACCCCTACTAATATGACAGGTAAGGGATAGTGTAACTGCTTATATTTCTATTCTTCCTAAAGAATTTTTAAGCTTTCAAAAGAACATTACGACTGCACAATTGAGTACTCAGGGATAGAAGGAAATGTTAAAATGATTACTTGTGACTTCTCATCTGTACTTTTGTGCATGTGATACCAGAACTAAAACCTCTTAATTATTCATCAGAGACTTTGACGGTGCTTTGGAAATGAATTAGAAAGGTATTAATTTCTTGCAGATGTGTAATCAAAGAGGCAAAAGAGAGAACGACTGTTTACTTTTCAGTCTTTTCCACACTGCTGAATAAAAGAGAGTCATGGAGCAAGCCTGGACGTTCGACCTCTGACTGTCTGCTTGGCTCTTTCCAAGGTGCGTTTGGTATGGAGGGACCAGCCCCACGTAGTGCAGACATCAGCCAGATGGTGCCACTCAGCTGGGGGGCCAGGACGTGTCCCTGAGACTGCTTTTAGTCAGCGTTCTGGCCATACCAGTTCCCTGATGGCCAGGAAAGGTGTGGGTCACTCTTGCCCTCTCAAAGTGTCTGATTTTTAGTGGGAGTACCCAGGCACATGGATGATGGGAGAAGGGATGTGCCATCCAGAGGGACATTGACAGGCTCGAGAGGTGGGCCCATGTAAACCTTATGAAATTCAACAAGGCCAAGTGCAAGGTCCTGCACATGGGCCAGGGCAATCCCATGCACAAATACAGGCTGGGTGATGAGTGGATAGAGAGCAGCCCTGTGGGGAAGGACTTGGGGGTATAAGTGGATGGAAAACTGACAGTGATCCAGCACTGTGTGCTCGCAGCCCAGAAACCCAACTGTGTCCTGGTCTGCATTAAGAGAAGTGTGGCTGGCAGGTCGAGGGAGGGGATTCTCTCCCTCTACTCTGCTCTTGTGGGACCCCACCTGGAGTGCTGTGCCCAGCTCTGGGGCCCCCAACATAAGGACATAGACCTGCTTGAGCAGGTCCAGAGGAGGCCACGAAGATGATCAGGGGGCTGGAGCATCTCCCTTATGAGGACAGGCTTGAGAGAGTTGGGGTTGTTCAGCCTGGTGAAGAGAAGTCTCCAGGGAGACCTTATAGCGGCCTTCCAGTACTTAAAGGGGGTTACAGGAAAGATGGGGAGGGAGTCTGTATTATTACAGGGACTGTAGTGACAGGACAAGGGATCATGGTTTTAAACTGAAAGAGGGTGGATTTAGATTGAATATAGGGAAGAAATATTTTAATGTAAGGGTGGTGAGACACTGGAACAGGTTGCCCAGAGAAGCTGTGGCTTCCCCTTCCCTGGCAGTGTTCAAGGCCAGGTTGGACGGGGCTTGGAGCAACCTGGGCTAGTGGAAGGTGTCCCTGCCCATGGCAGGGGGGTGGAACTAGATGATCTTTGAGGTCCCTTCCAACCTAAACCATCCTATGATTCTATGTATGACAGTTACATGCTGTGGTAGTGTCTGAAATTTCTGTTTTTAAGCTAAGGATAATATTACCTGTAATAGCAGTTCCCTTCTCAGAGGTTTTACGTTAAACAGAGGTCTGACGTTAAACAGTGATTTTGTGGAGCACTGAAATACTAAGGGTGATAGCCATGGGGATACTGAGAAGAAAATCTCATTTTTGTTTGCTATAGGATTTGGATAGCATGCACTGAATAAGGCCTCAGGTCTGATATGGAATAAGAGGATAAAATTAAGAGATAACCTTAATTCTGGTATTTTTAAACTTCTGTCTGTTTGATTTTGCAGGCTTGTTGCAGGTTTCTGATGTGATTTGGCAGGTTCTGGGAAAATAACTCTGAGTGTTGCTGCTTTATTGCTTTTATGTCACACAATATTCAGGCATTTTTCATTCAGCTGTTGCTTCTTTACAACATCTTTTTGTTAGCATTGCTGCTTTCTAGGTTTCTTCTTGCCAGCAAACATCTCTATGTCCATTTATTTTTCTATTACCTTGTTCCCTCAAGATGAATCCCTGGCTAGGAAGCAACTCCAGGTCACTTTTATGTCTGTCTAACTAAGCCTTTATGTTTTAGTCACAAGGTTCCTTCTCTGCAACTGGGAAACTTCTCTGCCACTACAGATATGGTTACCTAAGTTTTTTTAAAATGACCATCAAATACTGAAGTTGATGACTCACAGGGATTCAGAGGAAAAAATCACATTTTACAATGTTGTTTACAATTTATGTTCTAACAATATGTGAGTATGTTGTGTAGCATGTAAATTGGTTTCAGGAAAAGAAGCCCACAAATTAGAAAGGGACTGGATAAATAAATATGACCAGGAAGGAGCTGATGAGTCTGTTCATATGAAGAGGGATTTTGTGCAAGGGAAGGATCATGAGACCTCCAGAGCTGCTCTGCATGCCCAAACTTTGACCTCATTCTCCCAGCTACAGGACAGAGAGACAAAGGGTGAGGTGGTGAAAGGGCTCCTGTGTTGGAGGAAGGAAGAGAGAAGACATGAATGAATAACAGCCCATGTAAGAAGGGAAAATCAGAATCAGATGGGAGGAGAAAGAAAATTAGGGAGAAAATATTCAAGGGCATCTACTCTTCAGGAGGGTGGGAGAGAACAGATAAGTAGAAGAATAAAAAGGAAAAACATATCCAGCACAGAGATAGGAATCAAAAGGCCTAAGTACAAGGATATAAAAGGCTGAAGAAATATCATCAGACTTACTAGAAATGAAAGATAATCTTGCAAGTGTAAAGAAACCTACATGGTAGTGGATGAACATAGGAGTGTCAGTTACTCTTTTCTTATTGCAGTTTTGAAGGATTTGAAAATTTTTAAATATTAGAGAAGATATTTTGCTGAGATGTACTGCTTTGGGATGTAAGCCTAAGAGAACAAAGGTTTTTTCTGCAAGTTCTGAGTTGTTTTTTTCCAGGTCTAATGGCTTACAAGATTTTGTGTAGATCTGGTTGCACTTGGGTAACTCAGAGAGTCAAATAAAACCAAGATCAGGAGAGATAGGGGAGGCCTTTCTTCCCACAGACCTCAGTTTGATGGCTGCTTTTATCGTCCATATAATCTCACACTGAAGTTTTTGCCTCCACTGGGGCACTTAACAGCTCTCTCTTCTACTTGCCATCTAGCATGTTCTAGGTTTCCTGAAGCTCCTAGGAAATTTATGTATTTGAGATCTCTCTCTTCTGGGTGAATTACTCTTTAAGTTCCATCGACCGTAATGATTAAGATGTGTATTAGCTATAATAGGAGCGTAAAGACACGTAGCTCCTAGCTACATGCATACATGGTAGATGCATAAGGAACGTATCTTAGTCTTGAATTGACTTTCATCTTTTTTGATAGCTTTGCTTCACACATTTTCCAGTGAGAAACCTTCATAAGTTTTAAGTAATACATTCCTGGTGACACTATTGGAAAAACGTGTCTTAGATCATGCCTCTTACTCTGTGAACTCTGGAGCACATAAATTCACACCAGTTAAAATCAACAGCCAAAATATTTATCTGTAACTTAAAATACAAACAAAAAGATGGATTTGATGTAAGCTTCGGGTAAAGATTAGCATAGTTTCATTTCCATTCAATGGCTAATTTCACATCATGCAATGGATATAGGTATGTTACATGATCTTTGGAGTGATAAAAAATGTACTAAGGTATTATAATTTGAGTTTCTTGATAAGTACTTTTTGTCCAGACTTGAAATTTGGCTCCACAGAAGTGGAATCTCTTCTTTTTCAGATGAGGTTTATGACACTGTGAATACTCCTAAACTAATATAAAGGTGGTTTGGCAGAACAGAGGTGTAGTATTTTCTTCAAAGAAAAGAAAATTATTCACAATGGCCGAAATTTCCAGAAATGCTCATCACTTTTGGGTGCTCAGCTTGAGATACCTTGGATTCACTTGACTTGGTGAGTTTGCTTATCCTACAGTATCTTCCTTTTCTGTTCATTTTTTTCCACATTTGAAAATACTTGTCTGTGGAGCACTTACTTGGGTATTGCTTCCCATGTCTCTTTTCTTTCCACTTGGA
This sequence comes from Athene cunicularia, assembly GCF_003259725.1. Classification (NCBI taxonomy): domain Eukaryota; kingdom Metazoa; phylum Chordata; class Aves; order Strigiformes; family Strigidae; genus Athene; species Athene cunicularia. Next base: position 54,259,659 of record NW_020799091.1, on the reverse strand, counting down.
CCTTGATCTTTTACTTTGCAGTTTGTCTTATAGAATCATCTTTCTTCTTGTTGTCTTCAGAGTTATCACCTGTCCTTACGAGTTATCATGTGGTTTATTCTTGCTATTGATACATTGATTTCCACATAAATTTATATGTAGAATGCGGTATTTTAGCCAGAATTCTTTCCAAAATTCCAAAAGCTAAATACTTTACTGTCTTGCTGCTAAGCTGTGCTTGAGTACAGTAGAAGGAGCCTGAGAAACAATACTGGCATTGAGAAAAAAAGTGAAATCCCTGCCTACTTACTGCTGAGAAATTCTGTATTACTTGAGTGAATTGTGATTTCTTTGCCTGTACCTTTGAGTATTCTTTTTTATTCCCTTTATTGAAAAAAAAAAAAGTGAATGTATTAATCCCCAAAATGCATTGGAATTTGTATGGATATATTTCTTTGCCACCCTTTGACGATAGGCTGAGAAGTTCACTATCGGGGATGAACCTGGGCATGAATCCAGTCTACAGGGTACCCAAAATACTGTTTTCTTGTATTTTCAGCATAAAGCCTAAATATTTTAACTAATAAATTTAACACAGTTTCATGTGTGCTAGCCTGACCCAGTAGCTCAGAAGTGTGGACAAGGCAGCACAGGCAGAGTTTGTATGACTGGGGCTTCAGCTACTGCTCATGTGCTCAGATGAGCCTCCTGAAAAGTCCTTTGATAGCTGCAGGCAAGCAGCTTTGGGCAGTAGTGCCAACAGATAGTGCTGCTCATTTTTCAAAAGATAGTAAAACCTCATAGTAATTAAAAAGTAATTCAGCATGCTATTTTGTAAACTGGATAGTGCTGATATTGTGAGACCCTATCAACAGCTCCTTTATTTAAGCACAATAGCCACGGGGAAGCCGCAGGAACTTCTTAACAGCGAGACACTAAGGAACCGACAGTGCCCGCTGTTTTCCCAATGACTAATTGAAAGACAACTGCCTTTTTGTAATTTTGCTTTGTGTCTTCCGCATGGCGTATCATGCAGCGGCATACGACTGCTGATGCTGGCAGGCCTGCAACAGGTCACAACACAGTGATGCCAGGATGAGAGATCTGTCCATCCTTTTTCTGTCCCTCCAGGTACTCCCCCTGGCTGGGGATGGCACTCCTAAAATGTTGATGCATTACTGAGGACCGGAGGCTAGTGCTACATCTATACCAGTACAGCATGCTGTAGCATGCTCCCAGTTTTGTAAAATTATGTAGTTGTAATAGAGGGGAGTAATCATAAGAACAGCTACGTATGTACCACTCTCTACTCACAGTTTTCTTTCCCCTGCTAACTAGGTAATCTCCATATTATCGTCTAACTGTTATTCCTTTTTTCCATGCTCTAACTCCTCTAAAAATGACAGATTTCACCTTCATCATGTGCTACATTAGAAGCACTTTTCCTTGCCTTGTCTTGCCTGCCTCCCTCAACACCTCTCCTTTCTCTGTGCTTACTCTTTCTGTCTCATATAGGCTCTCAAATGGCAGTAGCTACCTTCCTCTGGGTGTCTGAACTGAGCCAGCTTTGTTTATAATGGTTGCATAGACACATATTTTTACATATAGATACATCAGTTCAGGGGTTTAATCAGCTAGCTGAATCCTATCCATATTTTTTGATGTTTTTTTGGTGATGCTGATATATGTGTGTTCACTTTAATTGCTTTCAGATGGTATGTTGATAACTTTGGTTAAAGACATTGTCTAACCTAATTCAAAGATTGATCTTTCTCACACCAGACAGGTGTATTCAGGTGCTGAGTAGTATGGGGAGGTGTGTTGTTCAGAGTGTTTTTGAGTCAGTGTCTTCATCATATTTTTCCAGCAGATAGTCGTACTTTCTGTTTTTTTCACATGTTGTGTCGAGAGCAGCAGGCAAAAGCCAGTTCTAGGTAAACTGAATCCTAAGGGAGATGAGTTGAAACCCATTTCAGACTACGTGGTATTGCTAATTGGCTTTGTGCTTCCATAAATGAAGTAGAATCGTATTTTAGTTTGTCTGGCAAGTAATAAATTTTTTATGTAAAGATTGGAGAACCTGAAAGTGCTGATGACAGTGTCTGCAGTGTGGATGAACTCCTTAGATGCATGATGGCTATAAATTTTCTGCATAGATAATAGACTTCTTGTGCCAGAATGGTGTGGTTGAACATCCATGAAATTACCAAGTAGTACAGACACAATGACAGCTGTTTTCATTATACGTACTTAAAAAAAATGGCTAAACTATAGAAGTGGGGAGGCGGGGGAGGTAGAGAAAGCTTTCAGTGAAGCAGAGAGAGTTGCCAGTTTTTAGTCAGTATGGTGGAGCTGAGCCAATAACTACTGCTTCAGACTCCTCTCATGACTTATAACTACTTTATTTTGATTTATTAATTTTATTCCTCTAGCACATAGGAGTTGCATTGTGGGCAAGGGCTGCTGCATACTAGGAGCTTTTAAAAGTAATTTTGTTGATGCCCTGAACAAAACCACTTGTCTGTGTGTCTGGTGTGTGTATTGATTTTACAGACTGTCTCCTGCCAGGTGGGTAATAAGTGCTCAGCTGTGACAGTTCTGAAAGTCTAGTGGCCAAACCAGTCCAAAAACAACCTCTGGTGTAATGATGGGGAAAGGATTAGAGAGCCAACAAGGACCACTCACCCTTTAAAAACAATTAAATAATTTATTTTGCATGCAAAAAGGCTATTAAGAAGGGAACCCTTTTTCCCTTGCCACTCAGATTTTTACAGTACAGTCACTGGAGTTTCGTAGTCAGCAGGTGGAGTCTCCATCCCAAACTGTTACTACCAGGTTTATTATTTTTTGTTAATAATGCACCTATATCCTCTGCGCTTCCACTTTATTTTCTATGGCTATTCTTTCACTGGAAAGTATTATCTTGCAGTGAATTAACTGAAAAAAGGGGTTTCCTCTTCTATTTATCATCTGTTTACAGGCTTTTGATTAAAAGAAAAAATGTGTTTCTCCAGCCACCTCAGCTAAAATGAGACTGTCAATTTCTCAAAGCTTATGAAAGACTTGGAGAAATAAATCCGAGGCATTCATTCTCCTGACAAGCTGCCAGAGCCTGCAGAATTTGCTCTCACACTGGCATCTGCCCTTGATGTCATGTGCAAAACACGAGGATTTGTGCTGTGCTAATCCCTCTAATGAGGGCTTCTCCTAACCTCTATATAAACCCTGCTCAAAGCAGTGGCTGCTGTGCAGGCACTGCAGAGTCAAAGCGCCTGTCTTTTTCACTGCATTCAAGGCAATTAAAGACTGGGATTAAACAAACACCCAACACCAGCATCCTCAGCAGCAAGAGGGATTATCCCAGTTGGCCGGGGCACGGAGCCACAGCAAGGCCAGGTTGTCCCACGGTGGAGATCTCCCTGCTCTGCTCACTCAGGTTCAGCAGAGAGGCAGAGCCTGCATCCTGCTGTAATGGGCTCCCTGAGGTGGCTCTTCTGGGCTGGGCTGGGCTACCTGAGCTGTTACTGTGTCCCCCGGGCTCAGGCACAATTCCCCCGTGCCTGCATGACAGTGGACGCCCTTCGCTTGAAGCGCTGCTGCCCACCCTTGGGGAGGGACCCAGGCAACATCTGTGGGTCCCTGCAGGGCAGGGGACAGTGTCAAGGGGTGCAGGCAGACACTCAGCCCTGGAGTGGCCCTTACACCCTTCGAAATGTGGATGACCGGGAACGGTGGCCCCTCAAGTTCTTCAACCAGAGCTGTCAGTGCACAGGTGAGAGGGATGCTGGGGTGGGGGGACAGGGATGGATGGGTCTGCTAACCTTGCTTCAAAGGCCAGAAACATCCCTAGTGGCATAAGGTGTCTAGAAGGCTTCAAATGTATCAGTTTCCTAAAAATACTGTTATGTTCATGATACTATCAGCACTTTTTCAGGGCAATGGAGACAAAAAAGTGTTTTCTCTCATGCAAACTTTTGGGTTTTCCTCTTTGCCCCTGGAGTTGTCCCTTTTTCTGCAGGGTTTTGGACATTTCAGTGCTGTGTCCAAACCTCTGTCACTGCTAATCATGGCACAGTGAACCTGGATCAGTTTGCACTGAACTGATCAGAGATTTACTCCCCTTGGAGTAGTACCTTGCAGCACGATGTATCTCTCTGAACAGAAAATGTGTGGATGTCTGGCCAGGGTGTTTCCCGGGGTTGTTAACTAAGTCTACAGCTCACTTTGATCCAAAATGGGCCTGTACAACTGCCAGAGGACATCCTGTCCTTTTCCTCATCACCTCCAGCCTCTCCTTCCCTGCTGTGACTGGGCTTCTGTGTTCACATGGTGAAGGTAAAACAAGTTCAGGGACGAGATGTGCTTGAAGGCTAACCTGGCCCAAAGGATCAGGTTTTAATAAGACCAGTTCACTAGTGCTGGCAGTAGGGAGGGAGTAGGAAGGTGAGTTCAGGGCAGGGTAAGGAAACAGGACCCTTTTTCAGCAGCAGCCCTGGTTGAAGGAAGGTTAAAATGAGCAGGAACCGCAGCCTCAGCCCAGACTGCCTTGCAGGGCTGGCAGGTGATGGTACCAGGACCTGGGCAAAAGGTACAGTTTCAGTTTTGAATCCATTATATGTGTACTACAATTTGTTTGGGTGTGCCTAATATTAATTCAATTTATATAAATTCTTAAACTGAAACGACCTGATGACAGTTCCTGACAGTGTGCAGTACTATATGAGGGGGAATATGGTAATTTGTTTTTCAGTAAGGTGTATGTGTTGAATTAGACAAAATGTTGGATGCACTAGTCTAACCCTGAAAATTGACATGTAGCTAATTACACAACAAAGCAGTATTTCAGTGAGTTAGTTACATTTAGTTTAGAAGAATACTGTTTTAGAAGACATGAACTAAATGCTATTTTGAGTTCTAAAGGCTAAAACTGTACTGACGTGATACAGATCTGCTATAGCATTTTAAAAACTCAGTACAAAAGATTATTGTGAAAAAAAAAGCTGCAGTCAGTCATGTGGTTGCTAGTACAGATTTTGATTAAACAGTGATTAAACAATGTTTGAATTCTCTGAGGAGTTAAACATAATTATTATTCTTTTTTTTTTCTGCCACTTCCTAAGGTTAACATGTGGACATGTGCTGAACGTTACTCTATTTTTTTTCCATAGAAGTTTTCTGAGGAAAAAAAAAAAATTATTACATTCCTGTGCAATATATAATCAAGTTGGGGGCAGAAGGTTTAAATTCTATTGTTAAACTGTAAACAAATTGTCAGTTAAGCCATGTAGCTGATATGATGGTCCTTCCGTTAGGTAAAAATGAACTTCTGAAGTAGCTGTAAAATACACTTCATTTACTTATTGTAGGGCAGAGTGGCTGTGGTATAATACTAAATTATAACCATACCTTGATGACCATGTTAAAGCCTGTGCTAGGTACAGATCTTCCACATCCTGAAGCCTAACAGTATGTCCAAATGAAGAACTAGAAGAGACAGAAGAGGTAACCATTTGTCTCACACGTAGCAGTCCTGATCCTACCCTTGAGATACTGCAGTCTGCTGGTGTTTCACAGCTAATGGAACTCCTATTTTAATGCAATAGCTGAAGAAGTCTGAAAAGGAGTCCTTTCTCCCCATCCAATAAATGATGTGTGTTAAGCTGGTCTCTGTGGAAGAAAGAAAGAGAGACAGTACAGTACAACAAGGCAGAAGATGGTGAGTGTTGGATGGGTTCATTTTTACTGAAGAAAAGACACTGAGTGGTAATTAATTTGTGTGATGCTCAGTTCTGAAGGCCAACCACATGCTGTGACTGCTCAGAGGTAGAAAAATCCCTGTCTGTGTGCTCAGGCAATGACTGGGGTTGAGGAGCAGCTACAGTGGTATGTGATAACTGCAGTTAGCATAAACCAGTGATGTGTATTAACACATACCAAGTGTTGTGTCATAAGAACTGTCTTTTTCTCAGTGTCATGCCTGTGGACTGACTTACTGGAGAAGTAGCATGGCCATAGCACCTACAGAAGCAGCCCGATTCACCAACTTGACTAGGAAAGAGCACCATTAATGATGGTGAGTTTAGGCACAGAAGATGGCTCCCGAGGCAGGTGATCCCATCTCCAGACAAAAGGGTTAGTGGGGAAGACACCCCAAATTACTTTCTTGCCCAGCAGCAGTACAATGGGCATTCCTGAAAGCAGTGGAACAAGCAGGGAGGATCTGGACTACATCCGTGACGTGATCTCCTGTCTGTGTGCCACAATGGCCTCCCACACTATATTCTCTAGGAACCACAAGAGGTGAAAATAATCTCTGTTGTCCCTGACATAGCCTCAGAGAGGTAGGACACTGAGTTGCTATGTGTTAGTCACTGAAGGCAAAAAAATGCTAAGGCATGAATCCTTGCATGTTCCTATAGTTCCTGTGTTCAAAACGATCTTGAAAGGATCTCACTGTCTTACTGAAAATGTCTGCTGTGTGCTATATCCTGATGAGATTACTTTTTCTGGTGTCCTAGAGCTGTACCATTGAAGTCCACCATCACCAGCATAGCAGACATTGAAGCTAAGTTGTAAGAGACTGGGATATACATTTCACAGTGCTATCATGTGGGAATTCTACAAGGCAGTAAATGAACTTTCTGAAAACAGCAGTGCATCATTTCCAGACCAGTGGCCTGGTAGAGTGCTTTAGAAACAAATGCTGAAAAAGTTATTTGGGTGGAACATGAAAAACCTGGGTCTGAGTACTGCAGTTATTCATGTTTGCAATGTGGGAAATCCCACAGACCTCCATCAGCTTCTCACCATTTCAGCTGCTGCATAATGACAGTCCCATGATGCATGGAGTCTGTTGAAAGAAAATGACAAAAAGCAACTTTCAATTTCATGAAGTGTTGTGCACTTCTGACAAGAAGAACATTACCAAATAGACCTGAGGACATTACAAAAATATTCAACACAATAAGCAGAAATACTGCAGTGTGAAACACCACTCTGCTTGGAAATTTGTTCCTCGTGTTTGCTGTCTCTTCTTCACTACAGTCCTCCTTCTTACTCAGTAATAGCTCATGTCCCTTTGAAAAGTGTCTGGTGGAGTGGTGGATTACTTAATAGATTAGGTGGTTAAGGGAGAAAACCCTGCAGAGCATCAATTGAGTATAATCAGCAGCTACCCAAGGGAAACAAGTGAGGAGTCATTCGTCCACTTGGCTCCAGATGCCATGCAGGTAGAGAAGAGCACTTTTCCCATGAAGATGACTCAGCATTTCAGGCCTTCGCAAATTTCTTTTCACGGTCTGAGGAGGCTCATAGAGTATACCTAAAATATGGATTTTCTCCCATAAAATGATCTTGGGCATCAAGAGCTGCGTAGATTCAAAGGGCTCTCACTGAGAGAGGAATAGGCACCATCAAAGCCTCAACAAGTGACTGCTGGAGTCTTGTTCTGGTACCAAGACCAGATGGGACAAACCTGGTCCTGCACTAACTTTGTTTCTGTTAGTGCTATATTTCAATGTGATGCTTATCCAGTGTTGTGAGTAGATGGGTCATTTGAATTGGAAGCATGACTGCCAATCTCTAGAAAGGTTGTTGACAGATTTTTTCATGGTTAATTCCTTCTTTACCCCCCTTCTCTTAAAAAGGATTGAATTGTACCTTTGGGCAAGAGGGGACAACAGCTGCTTTCCAGAAGTTTGTGGTCCATGTACTGAAACTTGTGCAATTTATATGGCCTAAATGGGCTATGTCGCAAGATATTGCTGATAATTGTCATCTGGTCAGTACAGGCTGGAGTATGTGTTGGGCCCTAATAACTAAGCTGAGTTGTCAAGAATGAGCAAGTATACAGATAGTGGAGCTCACCAAATTCACAACAGCGATCATGGTCTTCTGATGGGACTCTCAGGAATACCATGATAAAATCAACCTTCTGTGTTGCTTCCCCCCATCTTAACCTGTGCCCTCATAATAATGTATCCACACAATCTTATTTCTTTCATAAAACTATAAACTACTTGGTTTTTTTTCTGGCATACTTCTTCATCCCCCTAAACCAGTGCAGACCCCTGGCTTTGGAAGCCTTCTGTCCTAGCTGGAACACAGCAGCTGAGCCCAGCTGCTTCTACCTGCATTTGGACAAAATGTAAGCCATACACCTGGAAGCTGTCCTCATGGTATGCCATCAGGCTGTGCACGGTCCAAAACCTAGTTGAAGTCTTCATCTGTGTGGTCCCTAAGCTTAGCACTGGTCCTAAGCTTCATGATAGCATGTAAGCCTACAGATCTCAGATCCTCTGAAGTAACCATAAGCTCTCCAAACCTACATGTCCTCATGTCCTTTTGGTAGGTCTCACAGGAGTGTGTCACAAATGTTTAGAGCTCATCAGCCCTTATCCTAGAGCTAGCCATAAGTTACACAGCCTTCTTGGTAACTGTGGAGGTCTTTGAAACTGGTAATAAGCCCTGTCACCCCTGACAATCTGAAATCTTACTTTAGAGTTAAATGTTGTTCTGCCCATAGACTCAACCCTACGGCCTAGGGAAGTTTGCTCATCCATGAACACTTCCTAAGCCATTTCCCCATCGCCATGTTAGCCTGAAGCCTGTCCTGGGCATAGCAGTAATGATATGTGTGGGAAGCAGTGAGATTTTCTGGCATTTTGGAAAACGATTGACGTGGTGGTTGTTGAGTGAGTGTGTACATGGGGTTGAAGGGAGGGTGGCATATAGTGCAGATTTTTGGAGAACTGAGTGGAGATCCCAGAGGTCCCCTGGTTGCCCCTCTGCTCCATCCTTCCCCTGGCAGCAGTGCCCACTGCCCTACACCACTGCTATGGCAGCAGCCTGCCTATGTGCAGGCAGGAGGCAGATGTCTGCTACAGGAATGGTTGGTTGTTCCCCATCTTCCCCAACAAAGGCAAAGCAAGCTGCAGCAGGGCCTTTATGCGGCTACTGGCAGCCTGCCACAGTGAGTGAGAGGCCACGCTTACAGCAAGCTCTGCTTTCCTGGGCTCTTCCACCACATTAGAGGGTCTGAGCTAATAGCCTAGAGCGGACCTGATTGTTTGCCTTAGGAGCGATGCCAGCGGGGAATGATGGTACTGCAGTGGTTTTCAGGCTCTTACTGCAGTACCATTTAATCATGCTTAAAGCGTGAGCTGCAGCACCCCTGGTGCTTGTCTTGGATTGTGTTGTGTCCTAGATACACTGTTAACAGACATTAGTTCTTCCCAAGTTTTGTCCTTAAGAGAACTGTTTTGTTTGGGGATTTTTTTCTGTACTTAAGGATACACATGAAAAGACCCTCTTTTGGGTTTGATCTCGGAAGGAGCAAAGCACTTCATCATGTGTTTAATTGGTGAGACTTCTCACGTGCCTGAGGGCTTTGCAGAGCTCTGAGCACCTTGGGACGTGAAGCCTATTACCCAGCACTTCACCTCCCCAACCGGCTGAGTATGGTTCTTGGCCCTGCTGTGGCTCTGGGAAGCAAGCCATCCTTCTGGTTAGGCAATTAGCAAAGCTGCCAGTCTGCTCAGCTGCTGTCCCTTCCTGCAACTGGTATCTCTGGGGAAAAAGAGAATTAATTCTTAATTCTTCTGTATGACACTGTTAGTTTTCCCTGATTCATAATGTCATGACTGCTCTCTCCTCTTGATTCAGGAAACTTTGCTGGCTATAACTGTGGTGACTGCAAGTTTGGCTGGACCGGCCCCGAATGCAACGTGAGGAAGCCAGCGGTTGTCAGGAAGGATGTCCACTCCCTGACAGCAGAGGAGAGAGAGCAGTTCTTCAGTGCTCTAGACCGTGCAAAGACAACTGTTCACCCAGACTATGTAATTGCGACTCAGCACTGGATAAGTCTGCTTGGTCCCACCACAGAGGAACCGCAAATTGCCAACTGTAGTATTTATAACTACTTTGTTTGGCTTCATTACTACTCAGTCAGAGACACACTGTTAGGTTAGTGCTTTTCTTATCCAGTGGGCTCTGCAGGTAAAAGAAAGTGTGAAAAGTGTCATTGCTGAGCAAAGGTAAGTATGCTTAACACAGCTGTGCTACTTCATCGAGCAGTGAGTCCCAGCAGGAGCAGATCTGCAGAGTGAAACAGTTGGTGGTGAGAAGCTGGAGGCTATCCACAGTTGAGGGAGGTGTGCTTCAGACCTGCTGCGGTCTGGTCCCCCCACCCCATGGTGGATGGAGCACACCAGCCACACTCCTGGTAGATCTTCTGTCTGCCAGGGAGGCAGTTCAGACGCTCCACCACTGAGTGAACTGAAGTGCTGTCAGGCAGTGACTGATTTCAAAAAGACATTCCTAGTCCACAGGACAAGGTAGATGCAGCAGCAGTGGGAAAGGGGCTCTACGGTGGTGAAGGCAGAGACCATGTGGAGACATTGGGGACCAGAGTGCTACTGCTTTCTGTGGCCTTCAGCAAGTCACTAAGAATGGGATTTGCCTGACTAACCACAGCCCGCTTTTAAAACCAAACCAGGTTAGAGGTTTGGGTATCTAACCCCATGCTTTCTCCCAAATCTGGATTCCTAGTCCTCATTGCTCTTCTAGACAGAAGTACCTATGCCAGCCCCATTTTGGAAAGCCCAGCTCTCGCAAGAGGAGGCACCAATACAGCTTTTCTACCTGGCAGTCCTACATGCAAGCTCAACAGCCCATATCTACCTGCTTGCTAGAGGATATCTGCTACCCTGCAGCAGGTTTTCTTCAGTGTGACCTTCTGACACTCTTCTAATTTTGCAGGGCTGAAGTCTCTGGCCTAACAAGAGCAAAAGTCCTTCAGGGGACAGGACAGTCATGTGGAAAGAGAAAGAGGCAACCTTCTAGTGCTGCTGCAGTGATAAATAAATTCATATGTGGGTTGAAGCTTGCGGCAGTGATTAACAAATCTATATGTAGTTTGAAGCCTCTAGCCTTTGAGTGTCTTAGTTCTCATGTGTAATAACAAGAGCACAATACAAGAAATAACAATTTGAAGAAAATTGGCAAAGGATGTTGAATTACTGTTGGCAGGTTATGGAAAATGCTGAGGTTCTCCTGCTAGGTACATGGTGTAAGTCCTGCAGTTGAGCAAGAGAATGAGATAATGATGTGGTACATATTAGCAAGAAGCTAAGATTTTAGACAGTAAGACTGCTTCTCAAAACCAAAAGTCGTAAGAAATCTTCACAATATCTAACTCTTGGTGGAACGTGAACTTTTGGGAAGCTCTGAAGTGAATATCCACAGAGGATTTTGTTCACTTGTCCCGTGTAAGTGTTGTAGCTTCTGATGTGTGCACTCTTTCCAAACGTTTAGAGCTGCAGGTTTTTGTTTAACTCTACTCCAGGCAAAAGAAGAAAGTGCTGTCTTTCACTCGAGCCTCATTTGGTGCCTAAGTGCTTATTTCATCTTCCCTTTGTAGGACCTGGCCGCCCCTTCACAGGTATTGATTTCTCCCATCAAGGACCTGCCTTTGTTACTTGGCATAGGTACCATTTGCTGTTGCTGGAGAGAGACCTGCAGGTTAGCTGAACAGCCTTTCTTTTTCCTCATGCAACTTCTCTCTTTTGCTACATGAATTTGTCGAGCCAGCCAAAGCTATTTCCTAGGATAGATTCTTACCCAAACTCCCAGGAGTGTTTGCTCACTAATCTTTTTTTGTTTAAAGTGAAATTAATGCTTTCAAGATACTGTGGACTGAACAGTTTCTCACTGTGAACAATGACGTGAAGGTTATCATGGAGATTTTTTTCTTAATCTCCACAACAGAGGACAGAAGGTGTAAATTAACACTATTAATAAAATCAAAGCAGCACCTACATGTAAAACTTGGTAACAGATACTGCCTGCTGATGTTGAAAATACCATCCCAATGAAAGCAACTCTAAATATTACCCCCTTTAAATGTGACACATTATACATTTAATACATACATATATTCAGCAATACATCTTTTAAAGAAATATATTAATGTGCCCAACAGTCAGTTGCAAAAGCATTGACTCATTTCCATTTGTATTACTTCTACATTGGCAATGTCACTGTATTTCAGCCTTGCAGATCTCTAATGAAAATGGTTGGTATCAAAATAGCTGCAGGATCTTGCATGAAATCGTATCTAACAAGCACAAGCAATTGCACTGTATTCCTCTATTCATACAAGTTCAGATTCTTCCCCAGGGCCAGCCTTTCTGGAGCAAAAGCAAACCACATGCACAATTTTACACATTACCCACTTACGTCACTCAGAAAGCCTCTTAGTTGCTTAAGGCTTGATTCATCTCTACTCATGCTCAATCTCTGAGTTGGTAGGAAGACTAACATGGCCAAAAGAAGCACAGGCCAAGGGTAGAATAACTAATGACAATGTCCTCATGGACTGATTTAACCCCCCAATCTTTTGAAAGGAGTTGAAGCATCACTGTGAAATGCATATAGTTGAAATGCAGAATGAAAAGCAGAATATCCAGTGAAATACCAAGTGAATACCCAGTGAAACAACTTGCAGGAGTCCCTTTCTTTTCTCTTTGAAGGTGATTCCCTGCTAATGCGTTTCTGTCCATTGCAGCGACTGATAGGCAACGACTCCTTCGCGCTGCCCTACTGGAACTTTGCCAAGGGTAGAAATGAGTGTGACATCTGCACGGACCAGCTCTTTGGAGCATCGCGGCCAGATGACCCAGGGCTGATCAGCCTGAACTCCAGGTTCTCCCGGTGGCAAATAGTTTGTAACAGGTACAAGAATATCTAGGTCAAGCTCCCATACTGACCAAACCTTGCTTTCATTCTGCATTGAGAGCACGGACTGCTCTCTCGCTGTGAGCGAGAGGCAGAAAAAGAGCCAAGATGTCTTTTTTAAAACTGGGAATCACGGTTGGTTTGTGTGTAGATGGTGCTGTGTAAACTTTCTCCGCTGGTATTCTGGAAGTATATTTTTGAAAGATGATTCTTTTGGTACAGGATTTTAGTCAATTCAGCCAATTTGAGGCTGCCAAAAGTCTGAAGAGTTTGCACATTGGCAAGTATCTTTTTAAAGAAGAAATGCCTGTGTGTCGGTTCTCTAACAAACACCCAATTGATTTTGGCAGCAGAAACAGAAAACTGTTTTGGCATATAGGAAGCTAGAAATAGGCTGAAAAATCTGTTCCCTTTTATTGGGTGAGACCTTAACCCTGATATATTTAGTGCAGTTTGGGGATTGACTTTGAAGTGACTGAGATTTCACATGGAAAACAACACAGAGACAGCCAGGAGCTTGCTGACAGCTCTCTGTAGGCATATACTGATTTGGGTGAAAGCAGGGCTTTGATGGGAGATTCACATGCGGGATTGGGGTGCTATGACATAAGATGCTACTCGTTACAATATTCATATAACATTCTTCAGTCATCTCCGGGGCAGCGTGCAGTCAGTCAGATGAAGGTACTGAAAGCTCAGGGCTTTTCAAAAGAGCCTCTTTCTATGGGCACCTAAAGAACTACTTTAAATTCTAGCTTTAGGCACCAGTTGGCTTTAAATCTTGCCCCTACTTTTTCTCAACAATAAATAAGGCTTTGTTTTTTCTTGAAAAGTGTAGTGACTAAACTTTTGCCTTGCCAAGATTAAACAGAGAAGGGCTTTTGTTTACTTCAGGAGTTTCTGAAAATGCTGTTTCATTTCATACTGAATAGCACAGAATTTTTTCACAAGTGTTACACTGTTTTTTTCTTCCTCCTTCCCTCTTTCTATCCCTGGTGTAAAGGACTCCCCATTAGTTAGTGGGCAACCCCTGCAAAGCAGGATATCCTTCAGGCCCTGAAAAAGAAGATGCAATCATTGCAGTTGCTTTTCCTCTAAAGGGGATGAGGGATGGAAAGTGAAACCCTGTTTTATGTCATTCTTTGCATTTTCTCAGCCCACCCCACAGTAGGACTTTCCTTGTTTTTTTTTTTTCCCTTTTTGTTAAGAGTCAAAAAAGTAGTCCTTACTCAGGACTGAAAGTCTGTCAACTCAAAATTCAAAAGACTGTTTTAGATTGTCTCGCAAAAAATGTTCTTCCAAAGCCCTTGGGAGGGGAGAAGTCATGAAGGAAATTGTGCTTGCCTTTCTAAATCATCCTCTCTCTGTGGACAACGAACCTGGTAACACTTGGTCCAAATGATTGATGGTCCACAGAGGACACAGAGCCACAGGAAGCCAGGGCATGGTGTCAGTCCTGCAATAAATTCAGCTCCCAGGCCATGGGAGGTGAACTGAGATACCCCAGGAGGTGTCAGTCTCTTCTACTATGGGAGAAAAGGCCAACAAGTCATCACCTTCTTCTGACTTGCGCTGCTTTCTGTTTCACACTCAGCTTGGATGACTACAACCGCCTGGTCACTCTGTGCAACGGGAGTGATGAAGGGCCGCTGCGGCGGAGGCCGCCTGGGACCTCCAGTGAGCGGCTGCCCACCATGGAGGATGTCAGGAGGTGCCTCTCCCTGCAGGTGTTTGACAGCCCTCCCTTTTTCCGCAATTCCAGTTTCAGTTTCAGGTTTGTCTGTCGGCTCCTCCAGAGCTGGCTGGGTCATGGGTTTTCTTTGTGTGCTCATTTGTCAGCAAAATCTTGTTACTTGATGCTGCTTTTACCCATCTACAGGAATGCGCTGGAGGGCTTCGATAAACTGGGTGGAGCCCTTAACTCTCCAATGCTGAGCCTTCATAATTTGGCTCACTCTTTCCTGAATGGGACCAACGTTCTCCCTCATTCAGCAGCCAACGATCCCATCTTTGTGGTATGTCTTCCCCCAGCATGAGTGGCAGTGACTGTGGCTCAAAGTTAGCTGTCTCACCAGAGATTTGCAGAACAGAAGTGAATTCCCTAAAAAGTCCTTTAAACAGAAAAAGAGAAATCTTTAATGTTTTCTTGAACACTGCCACACCTGCATAACAGTCAAATAGAGAGGAAAGAAATCTCATGGCAATTTGTAAAATATAAGTTTCTAGGGAGAAGAGCTGCTATTCCAAGTCATGTTGCCCTGAATCCTTTCATTAGGTGCTACCTAAACTTAGTGTCTTATACCAGACAATTTTACAGCAAGAAGATAAACTGAAAGTGGGGCTAGTTATTTTAGAGCAATAGACTGAGTAGTTTGTGTCTGTGTTTCAAAATTCACAAGCTAAGAGGAAGACCATCTAATTCGAGGGTCTCCTGGAAAATAGAAATAATGTGATTTCACTGATGCAGTAGCGCAGTGCTGCACTGCAATGAGCAGCACAAACAGCAATGTGCAAATGAAAAGCCAAGAGTTAAATCTGCTTACACATCTTTCTCTCCTAATAAGTTAATGGCAATTTCTTTTCCTCTTTGTTAGATTAAACCACAATGATTATATACAGAAATTAGAATACAACTAATTTCTTTCTTACCTTTAAGTTTGCAATCTTTTGTTGGAGAAATTAGTCCAAATACTTATGTAGTGGTTCTCCAGCTTATTTCCTTAATAATTCTTGAATTCCTACATGCATTTCTTATACAATGAAATCTTCATTTCAGTAAGCTGTATTTTTATAGACAAGATTATTTTCTACAGGATATTTTCTAAGCTTTTTCCAGGGTTGTAATTAAAAAACATGAGTACATCAGAAAGTAAGTTGAATTGCCCCAAATTGTTGTCTGAAGCACCTTTCCTGTATTAGTGCTTTATAGACTTATCATCTCACTGGGCCAGACCTGACCAAATTCACGGGTACCTGGAGCTGTGGATCTGGTGGCATGCTCTAAGATGAGCATGAAGGAATCATTTTTCTGCAATTTTCCATACCTGTTCAGAGATGAGAGAGATTAAAATACGTTTGAGAAGTACATTCACCTGTATGAGCTCAGTGGGCCCTCACCCAAGAGGTCAGATCTGCCCATTCAATGCTAGCTGATATTAAACTGTCTGGAGAAAGAGCTTATTATGAACAAGCAGCAACAAGGATGTTTATAGCAAAATGTCCCATGCTCATGAGTTTTCCTGATTTCCCATTCTGTAAATCGCACCTAAATTAGATTACCCTCTTTCTCTTTCAAAAGTTGCTGTCACTTTAGATGGAAGTGTTTTAAATGCTGAAGAGTTCTGACAGAGTTTAGTAAATGTGTGCCCATGCCTGGATTTGCAGGTTCTTCACTCCTTTACTGATGCCATCTTTGATGAGTGGATGAAGCGGTTTAAGCCCTCGAACAATGCCTGGCCTGAGGAGCTGGCCCCCATTGGTCACAACAGACTGTATAATATGGTCCCTTTTTTCCCTCCTGTGACCAACAATGAACTCTTCCAAACTGCAGAGCAGCTTGGCTACACTTATGCCATTGACTTGCCAGGTATGTCTCAAGAGGTGTGGAGGCTGTTCTAGGCCAAGCGATGAGACAGCTCACCATATTTTCAATGACATGGGCCTGTGGAAAATAAGGCACCTTTCACAAAATGTATGGGTCTATTCACTTGCTCACTAGCAATCACATATTGTAGTGCAGGTAGTTATAACTCACCATGTAAACTGTGGTTACTACAAGTGTGCACATATTTAGTTTGCTCTGTTGCAAAATGCATCTACTTGAACTGCTCCAGCATTGATGATGGTGCTCCTTTGGAGTTGGGGAGTCTTTGATTTTGGCTCCTGCTCCTAGCACTGTTTAAGCCTGTTACAGGATCCTTTAACCTGTCAGAGGTCAGGCATTCTTCCGGAGAGTTTGTCTGACTAATGCCAGTCATTAGAAAGTACTTGTTTTGCGGAGTCCTGAATAATACTGTACCATGACACTCATTAGAGATGAACTACATTAATCTTTAGATAACCAGGAAAGATGTACCTGGGTGTTTTGTGTTATAAACTGCCAGTTTTAAAGATTTTCCATGCCCATAGGTATGCTGTGCCTTAGAGTCTGCCTATTAGTTTGAAATTACCTTTGACATGGATCAGATAAAGATAATAAACAAGAAATCAAAGTATTTATGCACAAAATCCAAAATTTGCAACACGAAGTACAAATATTTGTAAAAGGCACAAGTGTAAGAAAGGAATGGTATCCATGCTTCAGCTGCTTTACCAAAGATTAAATCTGAGCAGTTTCTTTCTCTACCTCAGTATTCCTTTGAGAGGCAGTAGGTTCTTATCTAATCGATGTGGCCAGAAATTTCTTTTAAATGCTTACTGTGTATCTGTGGTTTTAATCTGTGGAGACTGTTTAAAGGTTAGAGGCTGCAAAACTTTGAAAACCTTGTCCTCAGGCTGCATTCATGCAGGGCAGCCCTGACATGTGGAGACATGCTAGCTTTTTCTCAGGGGTGTCCCCAGAATTTCCCCTGAAAGTTTAAACTTCCCCTTTTTTGGAGTTTAAGTTTTCCTCCCTCTGAATGACTGCCCCTACTTCTGCATTGGAAATGCTGCTGCCCCTTGGGTATGAGGTACCCAGAGAGGAACAAAGGCAGCTTGTGGTTCTGCTGCTTCTCAACTCCCACCTAAATAAATTGTTATCTCACTATGAAGCAGCATATCTATCCCTGTCTGCATGATCAGTGTTCAGAGAATAATGTTTTTTGCATTAAAATCTTTCTTTTTTATCTAAACATATAACTTGCTAATTCTGCCTCATGTAATCAACATAGCTAATACATTGCTGGCTTTTACTTGAGAGATGGTAAAATGGTAAACAATTCATTCTGGGATCTTACTGAATTTGGCCATGGTTGCCCTCAGCTCTTTTGTTGACAGAGACTGCAGATTATATAGTCAGTGTGATATCTCCTTGAGCTATCTGGATTTCATCCTCTATGTCCAAGTACCTTTTAAATACCTAAAATCCTTCTGAGAGTTTTTTGTGAATATAATCAAATGTGATTATTGTAAATATATCAAATGTAATTATTGCCATCTTGGTATATGTAGCATTTTTCAGAATAGGGCATCAGGCAGTTGTTGCTTCTGGAAGCATAAATGAGAACACAAAATAAGTTATTTAGCCAAGTGGAGCAGGGTTATTGTAAGAATGGGCAATATTATCTTAGAAGACAGTGGTTCCCCAGAAGTGGTTCAAAATCAGAGGATGCGATCTGGAGCTGGTCAGCAGAACCACACTAAGTAGTGTTTTCAGTTAAAAGTTTGACAATCATCTGCTTTGTAGTCTATAGGAAAATTGGAGTGTTTTCTGTTGACCAAAATAACTTGGAAACAGCTATGCCGAAATGTCATTATAGAAGGAATTGCTGAAATCATTCATAATTATTTTGACCAGATTAGATAAGAGAATGGTCTTTTTGTCTTGGTACTGTTAATCTTTCCAGTTCTCAACACTTTAATTTGTAGGAAGGGTTGAAGTTTAAATTCATCTGTAGAACTGTCTGGCAGGAAACGTCTCTGACTTTGGTATGTGTGTTGGTTACACAGTGCAGTACCAGCTTCCCCTGTGGCCACTGGGTCTCTAAGCCACACAAGTAATCAAATTACCAGGCTGTGGGATATTTTTTTTTTTTTCTGTGTGATTTAAGAAATGAAATTATATGATGTCCTCACTTCAGACATTTCTTATTTCCAGGTTCACTTGAAGAATCCCAGGTGTGGGCTGCCATGGTCGGATTCACAACTGGAGGGGCACTAATAGCTCTGGCCATGCTTGTTCTTCTGCTTATACTGTTCCAGCGCCAAAGGCAGAGAAGAGGCTTTGAACCACTGATGAATGTGAGCTTCAGCCCCAAAAAGTACACGGAAGAGGCGTAGTGCCCTTGCTTTGTTTCGTTGCTTATTCTTGTAGGAAGTGTCCTTGATTGCCTTATTGAGATCTTAGCTGAGACCTTATTGCACACTCCTTTGGCAGCTGACTACATTGTTCTCATTCAGGTTTTCCTGTTACCTTGTTAATTGTAACATATGAAGTCTCTGGGTACACATGTACAAGGCCCAAGACGGGCCAGACTTTTCTTATCACCAAACATTATCTGGAGTGTGTGACAATTATAAGTCATCCTCTATAGATTTAGATCAAGACAACTAAGAATCTAAATAGAAGAAAACCAACTTGAATAATCAAGATAATTTTTCACCTCAATGTGTTCTTGATTTCCTTAAGCAGCTCAGAGATGTGCTGAAAGTTATTAACTCTACATATATGTTGAATAACATATTATTTTACAGTTATCAATAAATATTCTGACTAATATAGTCTTTTTTTAAGGTTCAAAATGTTTCATGCTGTTTGACAAAACACTATAGGACCCCCCCTGGTTACACTTTATTTTAGGAGCACGACCAATTCCATATGTTATTTCAGTCAAGCTTATGTTAGCAGTAGGTAAACCTCCAAACTCAAATTCTTCTGAAATTTAAGAGCAGGAGTTCCCTGACAGCTAGAGATACACTTGTGTTTTACCTGTGTTAGGGACCTGTGACAGAAGTTGAAAATGGTGTTCATCCTTCTCTGTTTTGGCTCTGCTGCACTTTTTCATGAATTTAGACCTAAATTTCCAAAGTCTGGGACCCAGGACTGAAGACTGAGATAGTTCTCATGACCCAGGTCTGCAGATAGGGTATTAGGTTTGGATATGGCACTCCCTAGACCCCATCTTAAACATTCCTTTATATGTTCCCTATATCTTATTTATTTAGACATAGATTTGGACCATATATGGGTGGCTTTCCTATGTTATCTTGAGAGAGGATTTTTACACAGCGAATGAAGTCCTGAACACATTGTGTCAGATTTGATGCATAATATGTTACATTAATGGAGTGCTCATGTTTTTAATTTTGTAAGGTCCTGAGTCTTAGAAAAACTGCTTTTGTAGCCTTGAATAAAAAAATCCAGTTAGTAATGCTTTCTGATATTTCTTCTAGGACTGCTTAATACTAACTGTGTGAACTAGAAAGAAAATCTCAGTAATTCTTCACATATACTTGTCTTTGAATATGTGTAACTTACAAAATTTACTCTAAATTGCAGACTTTTTTGGGCAAAGAAAAGTTATGATTTTCTAACCACATGCTCAGGTGGACAACGATCCCCTGCTGTTTCTGCTGTTCTGTGGTGCCTTTAGGGAGCCTCAGTGCACTTGGTCCCGGCTCATGACCAAGATGTCAATGATTGAAGCACTTTTTTTACATTCACTCAGTTCAGCACTCTAGCTTCTAATCCAGGTTGCCTGTCAGGGGTTTTTATTGTGCAGGGACCAGCGTTACTTGCTGGTGCTGAAGACATCCACTGAGGTCTCCAGAGACCTGGCTTGGGCATGTGTCACATCAGTTGGACCCTGGTCAGTGTCATTTTGTAGCTAGGTCTGAGGTCTCCACATGCCCTTCTCAAGGGGGAGATGTCAGCCACTTTCCAGCACTACGAGTCTTTACATGCACCAGTTTCTGCTAAACACTGATTTAGAGAGATGCTGTTAGATGAAGATTGAGACCTTTTTGTCCTTCATGTGATGCGAATGCCAAAGTTTAGGAGAGAGGCTAGGCTGCTACTTCCAAGGTTGAATCAGATTTTTCCTTGGGCTCACAAGGCAGTGTGTGCCTAACTGGCTTCACCACCTTGGAGGTCTGGATACTGCTGTCCCAAGTCTTTGCTTTGCAAGCTGTCCTGGTTGTGGGCAAGTGACAGTGGCATTGGGATAGAGGAAGGAGAGAGACAGGGGACAAAAGTAAGAAATGTAGCATGGCAGTTAACTTGTTAGAACTGATTTTGCCTAAAAGCAGGTGGGCAAAACTAGGGAGAGTTGCTCAGTTCTCATTTGTAAATTGAGTAGAAGTGTGTTTTCCTTTCCAGAAGAAAAATAAGGAGGAGATTAGATTGATACTATGCATACACAAAATCCTAGGGTCAAAGATCCGTCAGTTACTCTTTCCACTCGCTGCCTTAGTTTAGTAATTCGGGCGTTAAAACTATGACTGGTTTTAATAGTTGCTCGTAAAAATATTTGAAAAAAGCCTGCCCTCTCGCGGCTTACTGGAAAATTACTTGGTGACACCGGAAAGCTGTTTTCTCCCTTTTTTTTTTTTTTTTTTTTTTTTTTTTTTTTTAAAAAAAAAAAAATCTTGGTCTAGCAACCAAGGAAAGTTGTGTCCTTGGTGAAAGGAAGAAGGTAGACTTCATATGAAATGCTTAAAAAGGAAGAAAAAAAGAAGAAATTTGATCGTAGGCGCATTACAGAACTGTTGGAGGAACTCCTGTGGCAAGTCTGATTGTAAAAGTTGGTTTTACATGTTTTAATATTCCACTCATCCCAAACTACAGAAAAGGCATTTTGTTGTTGTTGTTGTTGCTTGTTTATGCAGGTGTTAGTAAATACCTGCAATCTATTGTTGCATAAATTGTACGGAAGCTACTACTGCCAGGGTGAGGTGAAAAGGGACTCTTCTGTCCCGTAACACAAACGGCAGACTCCCACAGGCTCCTAAGCTGAGGGAAACAATGCTGAAAACACACCATCCCCGATCTCCATAGCGCCCAGGACACCCTGAGATTTTTGTCCTATAAATCGGTGCAAAGTGTCATCTCAGCTCCTGGAGTCAGTGTGGAGTGGGGACATGGAGCGGTGCCTGCTGGGCTGCCCCTGCCTTCACACTGGGCTCAGCGTGGGCACCGAAATGGGGACAGGGAGGGCAGTGCCCATCTGGACACGGGTCACTGATGCCCATGGACCATCTCTGCCCATCGCTTTTTCCTCTCACATTCATAACTGAGCAGTCATCCAGCCCAGCCCAGGGCGGGAAGGAGGAGGGACTAGCACATCCATCTCCGTGGTCACGAAAAGGTCACTCAAGGCACACTGCTGGCAGATGGGAGGTGCACTCGTGAATGACTTCAAGCTGAGAACGGTGTAATCATCCCCAATACCGCCCCCACCCCCCCTTGAAAATAATTCCTGCTGCATTGGCTTTCTTCTGACAAAAGGCTCTGAATCACACAGGAGCATATACCACGCAGTTGCAAATAAGGTGTTTAAGCTCTGGAGAGCAAGAACTGCTCAAAATCATCCCTTTCTCAGTCTTTTTGTTAGCTAGACCTCTGCAGCTTCTAGCTCTGCCTGTAGGGCTTTTGTGTGGATAATCTTTCTGAGGAGTTCAATTCTCTGTAGTCACTAGTTAATTCCTCTCTCAATTGGCTGTACTGGATCTGTCGGCAGTTAATGGCTCTCTCTGAGTCATCCAATGGGTCAGGTGCCTAATTTTTTGACTCTGTAGTAAACTGGTGGCAGCCACATCCTCTCTGTCAGTCATGG
Source organism: Athene cunicularia (assembly GCF_003259725.1). Taxonomy (NCBI): domain Eukaryota; kingdom Metazoa; phylum Chordata; class Aves; order Strigiformes; family Strigidae; genus Athene; species Athene cunicularia. The sequence goes on along the minus strand of NW_020799091.1, from coordinate 54,237,472 downwards.
CCTGTGCCTTTGTGCAAATTACTATCACGAAAATTCTCTGAAGGAATTAGTGACGACCTGTTTTCTGAATTAAATTAAATCCCATTGCTGGCTGTTTAGCTAAATGTTTGAAAAGGAATCTGTTCTGCTTCTGCCCCAGCAGTGTAAAGCAGTGTAAAGCAAGCACATCTTATGGTGTGTAATAAAACTGGAAGTTGCAGTGCCATTGCTGACCTCATGCTTCTGTTGACTCCTTACTTTACACTGCTTTTGGGAAAGGCGTTGTGTGCCTCTGCTTGCAAGGGGAGGAAAAGAGAAAGAAGCAGATTCAAAGACTATCAGCTAAATTTAATAGTGAAGATACACACAGAATCAGGCATGTAGCCTAATGACAACTAGGAAGGGAAACTTAGCTTCCTAAAGTACCTTCTTTGGCCCTTTATGCAGTGTATGCAGCCAGTTAAGTCCTCTGCACACAGCTACCTGGAGAGTCAGGTTATGAACAAAGCTTCATTTATGGTTCTGCTCTACTTAGAGTTCCTGCAGCTGAGACACAGCTACAAGGAGATACTAATTTACCCAGAGCTCTTTGCTAAAACTAGGCTTTCCAAGACCTGGGTGGCCAGGACAAATGGTACCAGTGCTGGCATCTGCTCTCACCAGCTCTCTCTTCTTGTGAGAGGGCGTTCACCCCCTCTCCTAATGACAGAAAGACCATGGACATGAAAAGTTACCTCTACACTGGGTTTCAGATTAAGCCAGTATAAACCATTGCACTGTACAGATCCAAAGTCGTGCTCCGATACTAGTAGGGCACCCTCCAAGGTTGAAATATGAGAAGAAAGCTCCAGGTATGCACCTAACTGCAGAGTCTGCAGGTCTGGTTCATTTTGCCTGTCCCGATCTCCTTCACCAATCCTGTCTGCATTCATGTTGATGTTACCATCACCATGTGTTCCCCCTTCATCCTTGTGCCAGGACAGATGGGACGATGAGAGTGAGAGACCTGAACATACCAAGCTATTCAGAAGAAAGGGAATAAATAAGCAGTCAAGTCTCATCCACAGCAGATGATTCCTCTCTGTTTGTCTCTCCTCCCTTCACCACCTTGCTGTCTCTGGCCTGTTGACAAACCCATGAACCCTGGAGCAACTTCAACAGGCAGGATGGAAAGAAAGCATGGGCTGACTCCAACCATTGCTCTTGGCAGCACTTCCAAGTGCCTGATAAAGGAGGTAGTCACTTGATATCCAGCTCAGATGAAGTCTTTTCAGCCCTTAGGTCTGCTGTCAGGCTTTCTCACAGACTAGATTAAAAAGCTCCTTTTTCAGCACTGTGGTTCTGCCCATGGTGAGTCTCCTAAAGTGGTTTCTGATTTTCTGCGGTCATGTAGCTAAGAGTTCAGCTGTCTGTTTTGGATATGGTGAATTGCATTATGTGGCTAGATGCCTGTGGGAGACAGGTGCTTAAATGTTCAGTGGTGTGGCCACAAAGTCCCCTTTTGTGGCTCCCTTCACTTGGTGATTTCATTGCTGCATTCCAGGCTGCTTCCAGGACTGTTTCCCTGCCATCCATCTCTAAGTGTTTGGTCCATCCAGTCTCTAGAGCAGATTTTTGCATTTCTGCCTCAGAAGAAGGTCTCCTGAGGTTTCACTGGCTTTTCATTTTTGGTGCCTTTTGCTTGAAAGCATCTTTCAGCAGCTTAATTTTTATGTGGAGGTGTTATTGCTCAAATATCTGTAACAGTTTCATAGTTGCCTCCTCTGCTTGAGTTAACTGAAAAGCTACTAAACACGTTACATGCTCAGAAGCTGTCATTTTTGGGAATAAGGCTGATGACTGGCTTCTTTTAGGCTGCTTTCCACCAATTTCAAATAAAGCCTGAAGTGCTTATTAAACGTACTTTGCTGGATTTCTTTTTCATTTTTATTGGGGACTTTCAAACTCAACGAATTCTTCCACTTTCTTTCATGCTGCTGTGTCCTACCATCCCATGGTCAGTGTCTGCTCAGGGCAGGGAGACCTTGCCAAAGAGCTGCTTCTTTCTGTGTTGCTTTCGTTGGCTGTGTACAGTGAGAGCATCGTGAGGAGAACTGCCGTGCTCAGCCCTTGCAGATGCACATCAAATTTAGTTGCAGTCCTTAGGACCTACATCAACAACTGGCTTCATGCTTAGCAGGTGCACTCTAGCTTGGCATGCTACACTCTCACTGGTCCCCATGGCATAGCTGTCCAGCAGAGATGTGAACAAATGGCTTCATTTAGAGCAGCCCTAAGACTGTTCAGATTCGTGTCACATCCCAAGACAGCTCATCTCCTCCCTGAGCCTGGAGATAGGAGCTTCAACAAAATACAGAAAGCCTGCTTCTTCTGCAGCTGTGTACATCCACTCAGTGTGCCAAACCCTGTGGATTTAGAATTCAGCTTGGAGCTTTGAAAAATACCACTTGTGAAGGCAAAGCACAATCCTTCCTGAGAAAAGAAAAAGCTGGATTTTTAAAAGAAGGAAAACCTATCCTTTTATTCAGGCCAAATACACTCTTTCCTACCTCCTTTTCTTTTCCCTCCAACACTTTGCATGTGTAATCTTAGAAGTCTCGTGATTTGGCAAAAAAATTAAAATAAACGAAAGCATTTGTTTTTAATGTAGAATTTGTTGTTTTGAAATGTAACCTCCCAACTACAAACATTTGATCAGGGACATGACATATGGAGAGAGAGTTGACAGAGCTCAGTGTTCATTTATACTATGTCTATCTGCTGGTAGAAAAGAAGTATACCCTGGTGGCTGCGCTAGGACAGACAAACAGAAAGATAAAAGGTCTATTTCTGTGTGAAACTGAGAAAGAAGGAAAAAAGTGGTACTTTTCATTTCAATCTTGCCTGTATCTAAATTTTTTAGCTTGGTCTGGGGATTGCTAGTCATGTTTTTTTGATGTATACTTAATTGTGTTATTCAGACAGATGAATTTGTGTCAGCTCATCACAACAGCCTGTCTCATGCTCATTTTTGCCTTAGTTACCATCAGTCATTCAATATCGGTATGGTTTTTATCTGGAAAGCACATCTCTAGTAGCAGTGCACAAAATTGCTCCCTCTACTTTTCTCTAATATTCCACAATTTATTTCATTTGGAAGCAAGGAAAGGGCAGTTTTTAAAGAGCAAAGTGAATGGGAATGGGAATTTATTGAACAACAAAACGAACACTTGGAATATTGCATTTGCCCGACAAGTTCCAGTAAATTCATTTTGCAGCCAGGGAATGTCAGATTTTTTTCCTTCTATACTTCATGGAGTGTGTAGTGGAGCAGCTTGCTCTAGATAAGAAATCCCTTAGTTTTCAGTTGTGACTGTGGGATGGTTAAGGATTTTTGAAATTGTTTTAGGGAGGTATCCCCCAGATATTTCAACATTTCAGGGCACTGTAATTATAAATACACTGAGGGCTGCTGAATTGGGAAACAAAGTGTTCCAAGCTTCACAACAGTTGGGCAAAGAATTTCTAGTGTGTTTGCATTGCAGTGCAAGATTGTCTCAGCTGTATGTTTTCTCCTGAGGGGTGCTCAGAGATTTCACCTCTTCTGGTCCCTCTGGAGACTACTGCAGTCTCCCTCCTCTCTTCCACATTGCTTGCCTTGTTCTTTTGCCTCTTTCTGCCTTGCTTTACAAATATATCTATTTCATCCTCCTCTGACTTATTTATTAATATTCATATAACAGTGGGAGAAGGTAGAATGAGGCTTAAACCTAGCTGTTTTTTTTGTTAAAAGCATTACAAAAAGTGTAGCACGTATAGTTGTCCCATGTACTCACCTTCTGTATTGTATGTACCCTCAGTTGTTTTAAGTATAGTCAGGGTTACAGTTAAAAGATGGAAGTTTTTAATATCTAATTAAGAGTTTGTGAGGAATTTCAGTATTTATATTAATTATATTGATTGTTTTGTATTAATTAATGTCTGTGCCAAAACTGAATAAATACATAATTGAAGAAAATAATTAACCTTTAAAAAAAAAAAAGCCAAGAAAGAGAAACTTCATCCCAAAAAATAAAATCAGGACTTGGCATCTTTATCTGTTTCACTTTAAGGATATTTTTACTGATACTCAGCTCATAGTTTTCCTCTTAATTCTGTTATTCTCTGGCTTCTGGACTTCTTCCATTTTCCTCTCCTCTCTCTCCCATATTCATCATCTCATCAAATAATTTATTTGTGGTAATTAGAAAAATCAAAGCTGGCTTGTTGCAGTAGGCTAGTCCCTTCTCCAAGCCCCTCACATTTTTAATGGTTCCTCATTAACCCCATCCCCAGAGCCCCTGTGGGCTGCTTAGCACTGCAGTCCCTCCCATGGGTCGGGCTTGGACAGGTGAAGCTGATCTCAAAAGTGAGCGCCATCCATCGTGTGGAGCTGCACAAAAGTGGGTCATTGTCTCTCTGCTTATAAGACAATATAATTCCTCATGCAGAGTCAAATTCCAGGGTTTTTTTCTTGCATTTACATCATATTGCAAATATTTGACACTTGCACATTCTTTATATTAGCTTGGCATCTGCATTTGATGTCTCTCTGATATGTCTGAGCTTAGCAAGGCACCAGAAAACATTTTCTTAAGCCACAGCTTTTCCTGGATTAGTGACAACGGTCAATTTGATTTATTAATGTTTGCCATCTATACTACCCAAACATTTAAGTGAACGGATATGCATTTCACAGATGCAAATATGATATTACGTTCAACAGTGTATTAAAACAAGAGTGTGCTAATAAATTTAGCAAAGCCTCAGAATTTAGTATATCCATATCTTTTCAGTGCTAAGGCTGGTTTTCAAATACCATCTCTAAAATATAAAAGAACAGACCAGAACCTTTACTTGCCATTCAAATAAAAGCATCTGTTGTTTTCAAACAGTTAGCTAGTTATATTTTCACTTTTTAAAGTACTTTCTCACATTTCATTCTCCTTGAATTTTATTTGCATTCTGATGAGACAAAAAATCATAATAGACTCACAATGTTTCATGCAGTCATGAAACAAATATCAGAAATCTGGCAGAGAAAATGGTCATAGTATTTCTAGACAAATAGAATTCAGTGGTGTTTGAATAGGCAGCTAGATTTTGGACACTGAACTGTATCAAATCTCTAGCAATTCAGATTTTCATTCTGTTCCATCAGGATTTAAAGTAAGACACCATTAATTAATAGAACCTTGTGGTAGGTGCCTGAGAAAAGAATAATAATTTAAAGGAGTTATTAATTGTCAGATTTGCCATGATTCACAGAAGACTATGCACTGTTGCAGGTAATGTCTTCAGGCAAGTAGCAGAATTTTAAATTGTTGTTTCCATTAAGCTCTTCTATGATAAACAATTGTTTTTTCTTCCTTGTGGAGCATGAAACATGAACAACAAGGCTTGACTTGTGTTAAGAAAGTAAAGAATACTGTGAAATTATGAGAACCTGGAAATAATTTTTCAGAGGCTAAAACCTGCAAAATACTATTTTTGCTTTAAAACTCAGTGTTTTGGTCTAGAATGGGGAACACAGCAGTCTGCTCTAAACAAGTGAGGACATTCCCAACGCTGCTCAAACAATTTGTTCACAAATACTGTTTTAAAATGAGATGGTCTTTCTAAATTCAGTAACACCACACCCCCCCACCAGAAGGTAGCAGGCTTCATCTATCTTACAGCCCTAGTGTGGGTACCCAGATATAGGTCATATAGTGCCACTGGAGATGCTCAGCAGTGCCATGCATTGCTCCATTGACCCCAGAAGGGCATGAGTTTCTTGCTGCTCTGCCTATTTGACAGCTACACACAGATATCTTGGATGCAATACAAGCTGTGACTCAGTGAGCCCCACAAAAGTGCCCAATGCAATCTGAGATATCCTAGAAAATCCAAGGTGTAATGAGTAGGACCAGAAGATGTAGACATAGGATATACAACAGATCCAGTGGACAGTTGAACCAAACCCTGCAGTGCCCAGAATGGCAGTGGTGCCTCTGTTTAGACAAAAAAATCCCTCATCAGCGTGACCAAATCAAGGTTTGTACCAGGTTAGAATGGATTCAGCTCACTCAAATTTAGAAAATTGATTCTCTTGTCTAAACTTAGGCCTCCGGTTCTTGAGACCATCCCACCTGGATGTCCCGTTGCCAGTCTGGAAGGGTGCAGGGCCTCTGCAGGTCCTGTGTCATGTCTGCTGGCTCTGGGCTGATGTCTTGGCTAGCTTAAGGTGTTTCAAGTGACACCCGACAGCAATAAGTAGGCAGCTGAACAAGACTCTTAAACTTAGAACTGAATCAACAGAAGAATTTTAAGGAGGCTGTATTGACAGTTAAAAAACCTAGTATGAAATCTTAGACTCCACTGCAGGAATTAGAGTAAGTCAAATTAAAATGGAGAAACAGACCCCGCTAATTTGCTAGAGCCCACATTTCTTAAAGAACAAGACTGATTTACATTTTAAGACTTCTGTATCATGGACAGTTTTATGTAAAAAAACCCCAGGTGTTCAACAATTGCAAAAGAATGCTACCATTAAATTAGCTCCCATCTGATTGACTTAGAACTAATACGTAAGTCAAAATAACAGTTGAGTATAATTTTTTAAACTATATTATGTAGAGTCACAGAAAGCTCTCACCTTTTGCAAGAGAATAGATAAATAACTCCTGCCTGAAATTTCATCTTTAGATGTCGTGACTTTTGACACTTCCACAGTGTTTTTCACTTCTCTGACAGATTTTAGGGGAACATGCCTAGCACGTAAATATAGCCTGAAAAAGAATGCTGTAGGATGAACTCCTCATAAATTATTTTAAAGATTCATTTTACCTCATGATTCTCCAGTATCTGACAATCATGGGATTAACATTGCTGGCCTGCAGACAGCACTTTTTGCTTCACAGCTAAGAAACCACAAGACCAGAGGCAGGTACTTACTTCAGATATTTATTGTAGTCCATCAGAGAATATCAAATTCCTGTTTTCAAACCACCAATATACATTGCCTTCATGGTATGAGTGAAGGGTGATGGGAATGAGAAGAACTGATGAACATGATTTAGATTTATTTAACACATCCTGGATAAAAATGAATTGGACAATTTTAAGTCAGAGCAGTTATAGTTTTATTCTTTATATGGTAAAGCAATCTAACAAAACCAATACCATAAAAATAACTAGAATGAATAAGGCATGTCAAAGTCTTCACTGAGGTGTCAAGTATATATATATACATACAGTACTGAATATTAAGCAACAGTGTAAAAGATCGCCCCCCACTTTATTACTGTTGTAACTGTGAACTAATAAAGTAAGTGTCATCAGTGTTGTTTGAGAGATAGACACTGGGGATATAAGCACAGATTTAAATGATTAGTATCAAACTTGTTAGATATACTTCTCCTGGTACTGGAGCTGATGGCAGACTCTCACTAGCTTCAGTGGGAGGAGGATCAGAGAGGCTGGGGAAGGCATTTTTGATCCTCCATTGCATAGTCCTCGTGCAGCGTAAATTACATTGTCCAGATTGCTGTACACTTTTCAATTTTGGAATGAAGGAAGTTACACTGGGGAGTCCTTATCCATACACCTTGGGAATAGCTACCTCACCAGAAATGACTATATCTGATCACCTACCTTTAATACTTGGATAAATGGGCTGTGTGCAAACCACCTACTATGGCATCGTGCATGTCTGTAATGGTTGCTAAGCTGAAGATGGTTATGAATCATTCACACAGCTTATTATACCATGATGCTAGACCAAGGATGCTCTGTACTGTCAATGGAGAGAAGTAGGCGCAACATATAATGTATACACCTACAGCATGTGGAATGAATATATTTCCCTATTTCTGTCTGTTGATAGTGCAGACAGTTGAGATCTCATAGTATTGGGTGCCAGATAGTTTGGCTCCCTCATTGTTTTCTTCATGTTGCATGCCACAGTAGTTGCTGCAACTGGATACCTATAGTAGATGGTCTGCATATGACTTTGTGTGTTGCATCAGTAAGACTTTCCTGACAAGCAATTTGATCTTTTTTATCTGAGATATTGCTCTCTCCACACAGATAGTTAGCTAATAGTGGATTCTCTATTCTAATGCTTTACCAGTCCAATTATGGCAAGATCAATTTAAAGGTCAATATATCTTCTTGTTCAACTGAGAAAAGTCTCCTTATTTCTCATTATGAAGACAACTGGAAAAACTGTGTTTTCTAACACTTTTAATGCCGTGTTTAGGTGGAGATTCACTGATAAAGAGTTTGCTGTGATTTTGCAAAGAATATCCTTAATATCCAATAATCAGAATTAAACTTTCATGTAATGATCAGAATTTTATGTAATGTGTCTTAACAAAAACAAAACTTTGGCTAGTAATCAGTGACAATCAATTAGACTTTCCAACAAGCCATTGCAAATTTAAAATATGCATATGAATAAACAGTAGAATAACACCGTGAGAGAAATAACTTGCCTTACACTGTTGTCAGTGAATATACGTATTCATTAATATAGGTATACTATGAAGCAGGGAAACTAACAAGGTACAATCTGTCTGAAAAGCATTATGCAGATAACGTTTGCAGGCAAAAGGCAGGGCAAATAAAATTAATCTTTAAGAATGCTAGTTATTGTCTCAGTCTGTTACTGAATGTTACTATCCTAACTCTCAAATGTGTTGTAAGCAGTAAAAAAGGATTTTTCAGTAGGCAGCAAAAGAAAGTATTGATTTAGAAAATAAAATGTATGGCCTTTTTCAAATGCCTTTGTCTAGTAACATAATATTGCACCAGGCAAAATTGCCTTAGCTGATCAGCAAGGTCTTCTAATGCCTATATTTCAGGAAGATGCGTTACAAAAAATGAGTTTAATAGTAGGTCATTCATTACCTGGTAGTAATTTTAAGGTACGTGAAAGAAGCAGGTGCAGCACTACAAATAAATATACATATGTAAATGACTGTTAATACAACCCTTTCAAGAAAATAGCCCTGCAGTCAAACTTTTCTTACTAATGGACAGGAACACAGCAGTTTATGGTTTAACTGTTCTGTGATTTCCAAATATTATCTTTAACATCCTTGACATGACAAATTGTGAAAGAAACAAGCTCAAGAACCACAGAATTCATTATAAGTCTTGAGAGAAGAAATGGTATTTACATTACTGATCACTACTTTGTGAAAACCACATTAACTGTTGTGCACTGGACTTGGTAAAGACTCAAGGGGAAATGGAAAAGCAATGGGCCGAACAGTACCAACTGAGATTGTCTTGAAAATGTCAAACACTTCTCTTTTTTTATCCACAGGGAAATCTGAATGCATTTCTACTAATCAAAACTTTCTGGAGCAAAGTGTGTAGAAAGGAAAGATGTAATAAAAAAGACCCAGTGCTGTGGGAGTAATCCACTGGGTATTGTTGTGTCATGTCATTCTTGGGTGATGGACAGTGGCAGTATGATTATAAATCTGTAATTCAGTTAAAGGGGGTCAGATGATACCATTAGAAGTAAGACACACTTTCTGTGGATTATGAATTTCATCTAAAGAAAAAAAACACTAAATAGGATGACAGTTTTGATCATCAGTATTTTACCCAATTCATTTTTGGAGAACATATTTTCATAAACATAGAAAAGTTATCATTTAACAATTATTGTAGCCTGAAAGGAAGGAGGTAGGGTTTCTGAAAAGCTTGGCAGGCCTTTACAAGTTTTTTGTGTAAAAAACAAGAAATAATGACATTTGTATCAGTAAAGCCTCAAAATACTGTGAATGAGATACCTAGGTTGCTGTTTTTATCTGGATAGTTGTCTTTTTTTTAATGTTTTCCTTACTAGTACCAACAGATGTTGCCAGATAATTTCTGCAGACTCACCCTTTCCACAGTTCTTTCAAAAAAATGCAACAACACTTATAGAGACACAAGCTATAATAATCTCTAAAGCACAGGTCCCTGCCTGGAATTCTCCTCATTAGGTCTGTGTCAAGTATTGTGGTAAATTAAGTCCTTACAATACTCTTTTAAAACATATGCACTTCAAATTTCCTGGCTTGTGGCTGTATTTATAGAGATATATATGTGTGTATATGGGTACACAAATGTGTATACAGGGAGATGCACGCTCACATGTCCTATGTGAGTGTGCCATTCTCAGAAATGCAAAAAGGAAAACAAAATGGAAGAGCAGAAGACATAGAAAATTGGACATTGAATGGGTGCTTTACAGGTAGGGCTTTTGGTTTCTGCCGCATTTCAAGCACCAGCCCCCCAAAAGTAGGTTGGGGAAAGAAAAAGGCTTTCCTCATTATGGATTCCCAAGAGATGACAGGGGATAGAGACGAAGCAGCACTTAATTGTTTTCAGTCTTTAAAAAGTTATTTTTTGTCATAACAATCAGTTATTTTGCAAGAGGTGTGTTAGCAGTTTGTCAGCATTAACCTGTGTTAATTAACCTTGCTTTCTCTACCAACCTCTTAGAAGATGTGTTTTCCTTTCATTCATGCAGTAAGGGCTGAGACTGACAAATGACTAAGTGCATTAATGATTAAACCCAAAGGGTATCCTTATCGTGGTTCTCACTCGAGGCACTGTATTAATCTTTCTGCCCTTCAGCGATGTGTACCTTACTCCTCACTAACTCTCTGAGATGGCTTGAGCCCAGTGCACTGCTTTCACCAGCCTTGGAAAGGCATCTGAGATTTCAGGAGAGACCTGTCTGAGCAACATCCCTTGTGCATATCTGCACTGAAGGCAGTTGACTTCTGTGTTTGTAACTAGGGTAGCTGGCAGGTTCAAATGTCTTACAAGGAAGAATATAAACATAACAGCATTGCGTAGCATTCAGAACAACAAATGCATGTTGGGTGTATGTCTAGTTACATCAGGGTTGGTTTGGTCCGGGAAAAAAGTCATTATACTATGACTTCCCCAGATAGCATCCCTCTCCAGGCTCCTCACGCCAGGACTGGCATGAAGTGGCACTTTTGTGCTGACAAGGAGAAGGACAGGAGAGAGTCTGGGCAAAGCCTGGCTTCCCTGTCTCACCAGTGGCATCTACCTCCAGGCACTTAAGTGAGGTGCCTACATGACAGACCTTGTCATTCCAGGCTGCCTGTGCAGGGAAGAGAGATAAACTCCTTCCCAGATATGGAGGTGCTCGTCTCTTTTGCCTAACTGTAGAGATCTAGAAAGACAACCCTGATGAGCAGCATGCTCCCTGATGCACCTAGTGCTAGGTGGGACAACCTGAGGCCCTAAGACACAGCTGGTTTTCATGAAGAAGACAGATGGGGTGAGAGGAAAAGCAGTTGGTGGGAAAGGATTTCAAGCCTGAGAGAATGTAGGGATTGACCATCATGAAGGACTTGGTGCTCTTGGCACTGTCACCTCTTCTTGCTTCCAAGCTCTAAGTCTACAAGTGGACGGAAAGTGCATTTACAGCTAATAAAGCAGAGCTTTCATAGTCTATCTGTTGTAGTTAGTAATCATAAGGCTGTATATGATTGTAGTGGAAAGAAAAGTCTAGTGTTGCATCTGAAGTAATTATTATAAAAGGCTATATACAGAAACAACTTCAATTGCATTAGCCCTACAGAAAGTGTTTTAAGGCATTTTGCACAAAAAATATTGGGCTCTGTGAAACCTATTCCACAAATGTATCAAAATGATTTTATATATTTTTCTATTTCTGTCCATGGTACATTACTTTTCTGAAGTTACAAAGCCATAAAGAATCTTTTCCTTAAAAGTTCAAATTCTGCCTTGCTACACTTATATATATATATATCTACACACTGCCATATGCTGCTGAATACTGTATCTACTTAGAAGTAGCTCTTGGAGATGGGAGAACTTGAGATTTTTCTTTAGCTTTCATTTTGGTTGGAACTCTCCCAAAACTGAAACCATACCATTTAGTTTCAGGTATGATCTATAAACAGGATCTGTAGGTTTTGTACATGTGTGTGTGTGTGTGTGTGTGTGTGTGAGTGTGTGTGTGTGTGTGTGTGATTAGGCTGAAATGTTAAAATTGATCAGTAGAAAAGCTGTTTTAATGTTTAATGAGATTTTTTTCAACCCAACCCTATTTCTGTCTAAAACCAATTTTTTCCTGAACTTAACTTGCATTCAAATATCACCCCTATCAATTCGCATTTTATCTGTGTTAAATACTAATCTAGAAATACAGCATCGAAACCAGAGCTAACAATTTGCATGCTTTCAAGCAATGTTTATACGCCTGGAGTCATAAAAGTTTAACAAGCAAGTATAAATGTCAATTGATATCCAAATCAAGACATCTGACCTACTCAAACAACATCCTTTCTTTGAATTTGATAAATGTAACAAAATTGCTAGTGAAAATTAAATGATATTGCTCACCAACAAACAAAGTAACCTGGGAGGAGTCGGTATATAAATGTCCATCAGTTTATGAAGTTTGACATCCCTGAACATCTGAATGCAAATTCTTCATTTGTAAATTTGTGTTCAGATTAGGTAAAAGTTGAAAAGAAGCTTCAGAATATTTTGGAAATGCAAGCCCTCCTTTCTCCCCCCTCAAGTACACACACATATTCACAAATTATTTACAAAATATTCTTGCAGCCTCAAACTCAACTAATAGCTCAAAGATGAAACCTGAACTCCTCCAACTTCTCTTTGGGCAGACTTATGAGTGATTATCACACTGTAGCTCTTACAAGCAGACTAAGGTTAACCAACTACTTAAAATTAGTCTGTGTAATCTAAAGACTGAAGGAGTTTGTAGTTATGTTACATGCATATAATGTAATATACACATAGCCAGTGTGAAAGTAAATCAAATGAAACCCAGAATGTTAAAATAAAATAAATTTTTTAAAAAATCCAACACCAAACCTCAAAACAATCATTTACAGAACTGATACGAATTATTTCCTGATGTTGTTACCTGTTCAGTTAATCTCACTATAGAAAATCCACAAATTCTTTGCCATCAGCCTTGCTGGCTCATCAGCATGGCAGGCAATAACAAAACAGAAACTGTATGCTATAGTTACAAGGAAGAAACAGAATTTTGTCACAATTGAATGAATGAGCCAAAATATAGTCTATAAATTCTAAATATACACTAGATTGAAAAAAGAGTAATCAGAATTTATGTCAGATGATCAAGCGCATACACCCATCAAAACATCTTTAGAATAGAGAATAAAAGCTAAAGGTGGGATCTGATAAAACCTGAAAAAAAACATAAGTGGACCAAAACTCTCTGTTGCTACATCCTCTGTGTGAAAAGAGAAGCATTAAGTGCTACCAAAGGCACAGAGATCTGGGGAAGTGAGATAAAAAATCCAGTGAGCTAAAAACGACTGAAAACACAGTTCAACCTGGAGAAGAAAATGGTCATAAGGACACTAGTAACTCAAAGACCGACATGATGTTTGGCACACAGGAGGAGGAGTGCCAGACAGGAAGCTTTAGTTAGAAATGTTTATCATCAGGAAACATGAATTTGCCAAAAAGGATTTTTTTTTTTTTTTTCTGGAGTGCACTAGCTTTGATGAAACATTCATTTTGAAAGATTTTTCAGGCCCAGGATGATACTTTGAGGTGAGGAGTAAGGAGCGAAGGGAGGAGAAAGAGCACAGCCCACCTGTAACCTGGTGTTTGGGATATTTAGTGGAATGTGGGAGACCTCTACAGAACCTTGGCTGAATGACTTGAGTCTGGGCTTTCTCTAAAGTCCCTGTGAGTGAAGTCCTCAGGATTGAGGAGAAAACTCACTAGATGCATAGTGGAATTGAATCATTTTTGTGAGATATGTGAAGGACTTTCATGCCTAAATAATGTATATTTTTAGGGAAAAAGGACTGCTGACACACAGAAATTTGTTTTAGGTAGTAAACTCTTGCTCACGCACCGAAAGATACAGGATTAACCAGTGTACCTGGAAACTAAGAAGAGAGAGAAAAAGCTTGCAGCAGATTACAGAAGCACCACTGACTTGTGAAGCAATATTTGGGCCTTTGCTGTGTCCACGAGTGGATGGTTATAATTATATTGCACAGAAAATTCGCAGACGGTATGTTGGAAGGAAGAGCTGGACAGCAATGAGGAGCACCAGCTGTCCCTCACGTGATTTTATTGTTACTCCCCCATGGTCATATATCTGCTGTGTTTCACTGTGAAGTCAGCGCTCCCCTCATTCATTCCTCTCTACCCATGTTGGAAGAACAAACTCCACCATTGACAGGGACAAATTTCATGCCCAGAAGGCTCCTTGCTTCAGGTGATCTGTGGGAGCTCAGCAGAGCCCTGAAGAGGTATAAAAGCAGCTCCAGAACTTGAGAGCAGCAGAACTATCTAAACGGCTAGCCTCTCACTTTGAAGAAGGTAAATTTCTTTCCCACTTCCCCAACACTTGGAACTGAAAGCCATAGACTTTGTATTTTTTTCAAGGAAGGAAATCATACTGATTTTTGGTTTAGAGGAAGTAGTTTTGTCTTCCCTGGAAATCTGGCTTTAAACGTCTTCAGAAATACTGACAGACGGTACCCACTATATCGAAGATAAACAGTATCCATTATGGTCAAAATCAGTAATGACAAAGCTCTCATTTGCCTTGTCACAGGGACAGGATATCACGCAGGTGAAATGTGTAGGTTTGTTATATGATCACATGTGATGCACAATCAGAATTGTAAACTATGTAGTTGGTTTAGTAGAAAAAGTAGTAAGTACTGTAAGTGAACAATTCAAGTTACGTTGGCAAATTACCCTTAAGTGATTGGTTATATTGTCAACAGATTTGAATAGGATAGACTGTTGGAAAATGTCCTGACTGAATTAATTTAAGACTATCTCTCTTGCCTGATGCTAGAATTTTATTTTAAAAATAATTTTCAAAGTCCTTGGTTCTCCATTAGGTCTCCTATGCTATTTAACATATGAGAAAATGGTTATTATCATATTGTATATCTTTTGTGTACCTTATTATCATAGTACTCTAGTCTTTAGCATTGTTTTATCCCAAAAGGGTCATAGTCACACGTGTTAATATGATCCTCACAGTCCATGAGAGTAGCTGTTATGGAAACTTTTCCCTGTTCAATGCATCACTTGCCCGAATTTTCTTGGTAGTAGGCATTGTGGTGTCTATTGTGTTTTGAGAACATATACTCAGACCCAGCTAAGAGCCTTTGACTGTTGAATTGCCCTGTGAAATGATGGTTTTTGCAGTTCTATGTAATATTCCACTGTTGTTAACTCCATTCTCATCTAGCAGGGCTGAACATTTATGAGTTAATATAGTAATATAGTAAATATAGTACATATAGTAAATATAGTACATATAGTAAATATAGCTTTGTGGCCTTTTAAATGTGGATTTCTTCTTAGTATCTGAAGTCTGTCCAGACATTTGTTTCTGTAATGAAATCTGTAGAAATCTGAATTTCCCAGCAGGATAATTCTAAAATTTTCTGTATTCAGTCTTAATGGATTATCTTTGAAAGTAAATTAAAAACAAAACCCACAACTTGCATCAGTGCTGAAATTTATTTTTCATGTTAAAATAAAAAAAGTTTATGTGAATAAGTATAGTTACATTTGATAATGATTCGGAGTTGGTTAGTAAGCTGAAAGCAACTGCTGCCTGCTGAGATGCTGTATGTGGAGTCCACCTTACAAGAACAGCTCTAGCTCACAGCCATTTTTCATGGAAGCAGCTCAAACTGGTTCATACATCTGTGGGAACTGTCATTCCTAAATACCCCACAGAATTGGGATGATTTGTATGGCTGAGACTCAGATTTTGGGAGCTTTCCATGGATAGAGCTCTGTGATGCCTCTTAGGGAATTGGGATAGATCAGCCCTTAGCAGAACCCCAAGGCACAGGTTTCTCTGCTCTTCCTCTTTAGCAGAAAATATCTACCCTCTTTTTGCAGTTCTTTCTGACCGTCTTTTTTGAAATGCCTAAGTTTAGCCAGAGTTCGGGTAGTCTGCACTGCAGTTACAGCACTGTGTACTCATTCATCAATAGAAAAATCTGCAGTACACTGAATACTAAAAATTTGGGGATGATGTAAAAGCAATTGAATTAATATTAAAACAGAAAACCTCACAGGGGTCTAAAGCACTGGTTATGTTATTAATTGCATCTATTTTTTAATAGCTGCCACTTTAAAAGACCATAAAGTATCAAGAACTTCTGGATTGCACAGCATAAAAGATTTACACAATCAGTGGATTTTTCCTTAAAACTTAGGTCCTCTTTCTTGAACAGGTAATTGTCTTCTTTATCATTTCTTACTTTACTGGCCACTAATGGAAGAGAAATATTTAAATTGTGGCACACGAAAAAATTACCTTAGAAGGTTATTGGATGTAAAGGATGTGCAAATAGAAACATTGGAAATTATGTAGATTCTCACATTTATGAACACGAATGATCTTTCTTTTCTTTCCTTCATTCCCAATTTCATTTGCTGTGTAGATTTAATAGCTCTCTTAATCTCAGAAAAATGCAATGTATGAAGAAATATTCAACCTTTAGGGGCTATTAAAGAAATGTATGCCTAATAGCCTAATACCTCACACAAAGGCATCTCCATCTCCCGACAAGATATCACCATGCACAGTAGGAAAATAAGAGGAAAAATAATATGGAAGACATAAATTTCTGGCAGAACTCCCACAAGACAATCAGATTTAATCAAAGTTTAGTCTGGTTTGTTGTTTCACTTGCAATTTGTAAAATCCAGTCCAAGCAGAGCAGGGCCCCTCCTGCAAGCTCCCCGAGTGACATCAGCCTTCAGCTAACCCTCTAATTCTTAGGCATCCCTCTTACTCCTTGCCCATGGGCCCATGGAGGTCTACAAACAGCTGAGAGAGCCCTGGACACCCAGTTTGGCTGCATCAGCTGAAAACAGTCATCAGATCACCTAAATGCGGGCCAAGGCTAACACAAAGACCCTAGGAGTCCCTCGGCTACTTAACCAGCAGTGTGGAGCAGGTACAACAGAGGACTTGCCTCAGAGGGCTTGGACTTTGTTACCTGTCAATAAGCTTCCAGACACATCAGATGGAAATAGTGTCAGTTACCACTGAATAAACACACAATGGGATTAATCAAAATGACACTCAACTTGTCCTGAAACAAACCTGATGAGGAGAAGCATAGAAGGGTATGGGTAGAAAGAGATGGACCATGGAAGAGTTTCAAAGGGCTCTCCTTGTAGAAAGCTGTATGTGTAAGTTGAGGAAAAAAATCAAAAGAAAAAATCCTCTGCTTGGTACCTGCTTTACCAGGGCCAATGAAAAGCCTGTGAGAATTGACTTAAACTCTGCTGTTTAACTTCCTGAAGACATTAAATGCTGAATCACAAGATCCACTCTAGAGGGAACCATCAGAGAAGCAGGAAGCACTGCTACAGCCTGTGTAAAGACATGTGTGATCTGAACACCTAGCCAGCAACTCCTGCACACTGGGCTTGGCCCAGAAGAATAGATCATTATACTTTGAAGTAAATAAACATATGTGAAAAAAAGAATGGAATACAAGTGGCTCAAAACTTATGCTTTTTGTTATTAGACATACTATACAGAGAGTTTGTAAATGCTTTTCGGTAAAAGTGATTAAGTATACTTTATCTTAACGTGCTGTGTGTTTTCTATTTTAATTTCATGCCTAAATCGATAGCTAATTATAATTTGACAAGAAAAAGAGATTGCAATGGATATGATCTACCTGCTCTGCTGTTAAATTGTAATGTGGTTGGCTGGCTTTACAGTGTTACCACAATTTGTCTATACCATTTCCAGAGTCACTGTAAGAATCAGGAAATAAATTTCTAGCGAATCATTTCAACACCATGCAGAATAGTCCCAGAAGCCCTTTGTCTGTGGCTGATGGAAGAGGGAAGGTTTTGATGTCTCATTGTTGACACTCATTTATCCAGGGTTCAAACAGCTTCCATCCTGGGTCTTATGACCAGATGCAAATTAGGGAAACTCTATCCAGGACCATGGTCGTTCAGGCAGTGATTATTAAAGCAATGTATCCTTGAAGAATCTGAGAGTACAATTGCCATCACAAATAACATCCATGTCCTTCTCTAGGCCTATCACACAAACTTGCATGCCCCCTCCCAATACATACACATTAGAGAGGCTTTCTCCTCCACCCTGCAAATCTGTTAAGAAATGGACAACTGGATATGTAAAAAATTATCTTCTTTGATTTTCGTGCTCACCAGTCATCAAAGGGTTACTTTTCAGAGCAGCACAAAAAAAGAAGAGCTGGTTGACCAAACATTTTTTTTTCTTACAAAGAAGTGTCAACCCTGAGCTTGTAATTAAGAAGTTAAAATCTGTGATTTATATATATTTATATATATAAAAATAGATGATCATACTAAGACTAAAAAAGTGAAAGAAATCTCCATGTCAGTACTATATATTTGTCTGTTCTGAAACTTTGCTGAAGAAATCCTTGTGACACTGAAATTAACTAATATGAAAGATGTAGTTAGGTGTGAAACACACTATTGATCTGGTCGCTGTTAGTCCATTAGAGAATTGCCGTCTTGGTAGGATAATGAACATAGTAGCAGAAAGTCCTAATCAATGTCAGAACAGTGAAAAAAGGAAAGAGATTATATCACAAGAGATTTTTTTCTGTCCAAACCCTTGAGGGGAGATTTGTCAAGAACGTTGTTTAGCATTACCATCATGGCTGATGGTGAGCTAAGTGAAAATCTGTGCCAATTGTATAACATGGATAAATACTAAAAGAAGCTAGGTGAAATCGTGCTACTACTTAATTTTTTACTGGGCATTAAGATTTAAATCCTAAACAACTGTAACATGATATTCTGAAGCTAGTGGGGTTACTATCATACTAGAAGATAAACTTATTTTTCAGCTTCTCTACCTTCATACCAATCTGATGTGGTTGGCAGATGAAGTGAAAGACATTCACCATTGAGACATACTTTTGTGTTGGAAAAAAATCCCAGACTTCCTCCCTATAGCAATGATCATTCTGATGACCTGAATCCTCCTACAGAAGTTCCTAAAGGAAACCTGGCTGTTAGTGCAGAACAGTTGCTATTTTTTTTTTTTTTTTTTTTTTGTTGATATTCTGTTGAAATGCAGCAGCCTTAAGTCAGGCCTGATTCAGAAAGAAAACTGTTTTGGTTTCTTCCCCCCTCTTTTTTCTTGTTAGGGAAAGACACGCACTGTAAGATCCTTTTTTACTTTTGCAGCATAAAAGGAAATGAAGCTCAGAAAGTCTCCTGTAATAAAGGTTTGAGAAAGAATTCTCTCAAGAGTGGATATCGTCTTCAGAGATATCTGAAAAAAGCAGGAAGCAGTTCAGTCTGGCACCTGGTACTCTTTGGGAAAACAAAAAAGGGAAGCAGGTTGCAGTACTGCTCTCTTCTTGTAGAAAACTGCAAGTGTTTGTGGCATGGTCCATTGTCCAAGAGTATAAGAAAAGAAGGAAGTTGGCTGTTTCTGTAGCTAAAACACAGTTTCTCCTATGAGATCCAGGATTATCTCCACTGTCTCTGCAGTACAAGACTGATGAAGATGATGAGCAACGTCTGCAGTGACCAGCCAGGCTGTGTGGCTGAAGCCTCCACCTCCCTCCTGTCAGAGTCGACGGGTGGTGCTTCGGTGGTGATGAAGTCGAACTCGGTGGGACAGATGTCATCTGTACAGCCGCTTCCGCTTCCTGAGCCACTGGTTTCGTCACCTGGTACAGAGGAATGAGGCAAAAAACATGAGGGCCACGGGTCACAGCATTTGTCCCTTTTCTCTGTTTCCTTTCCACTCAGCACCCCAGTGGGGGTGAACACCTTGGGAACTGGAAAGTGTTGGTGGTGCTAACTTTCATTCAGTAAAGCATCCAAATGAAAGCCACTGTGATTTAATTAGGTGATTAAAGACTCTTCTGAAAAAGAAGTAGACTGCTGGCATTATGGAAAGCCCTCAGCATCTTTATGCATTTGACATGAAGGTAAGCAAAAGAAACAAATATATAACTGGAATTTCATGGGACAGAAAAAGACTTTTTAAAATGTTGTTAGCAGTACAGAGCACAATGACCAAAGTCATTACAATGGAACTCTTTTATAAATGTATTCCAAAAATATACTTATTTAATAACAGTTAATGGTTTCTTACTTGTATCCTGGAAGTTGACATCATTTCCATTATACGCATTCTTCAGTTTGTTAGTCATGACACGTAAGGCCATGATTTGTTGTCGAATGAAGGTGTCTGGCCTTGTGATGTCCACATCTACTTCTGGATTGTTGATCTGGTTGGTCAAGCCATCATTCATAATCTCGGGCAAATACCTGTTTAGCAGGATGAATGGTTAGTTTAAAATGCAATGAGTATCGGAAATAAAAGACTGTACAGTAAATGCTGTGCTTAGCAATTTAACATTGATAATGATTACACAGTTCTTAAACAGCTCCAGTGAAATCATTTTAAAAATATGGGTTTTAATTCTGCAGACTCTAAAGAATCTCTTTAGTAGCTTGGCTGCCTGGAGAACAGAAAGGATTTAAGATCTCCAGCCTCCTAACTCTCTGTATACTCCCCAGCAAGTACACTGGCTCTGTGAACCATGGCAGAGGTTCACCAGGCAGCAGTGAGCCACTGCATGTTTAGATCCTCTACTGATATGAATGGTTGCACACTAAATTAAGCATTAACAATGCATTCTTCTGTTTTTATTTATTTCTGCTCAAAAAATATGAATTCCTTTGTTCTATGTAGCATATTTGTGTTCTGGAATAGTTTAGAAGGCTATCTTAAGGCATTATGGCGCTCCTTGCTTAAAGGAAGCACTTAATGAATTTTCTTCTCCAGGTCTTCCTTGCATCCCTTTTTTGACCACTGTGAACACCTCCGTCTATCCAACACCAGGCCCATAAACAGCATTGTTAGTTTACCAAACTCCAGTATTATCTTTGTTTTGGTCCTTATTCCTTACAAACAGGCTATACTTGCATCTCACATGTGCTTAGTACATAACGCATTTAGGGTACGACATTTCCTATCCATCCACACATCTGAATTTTTTATTCAGGTTCTTAGATTATTATTTCTTGATTACCCTTCTATGACCTTGGAAAATGCAGTCTTAGGCTGCTAAGTTTGCAGGTATCTCACCCCTAGAAAAATCAGCCCATGCCTCCAATCATTCTATAACAAAAATCTTCATCATCTTTTATTAAATATGTACACTTTGTCCCTTGTGGCTCTTTGTCCTTATAGGCATTTGCAAAGCTACCTTTTTCCCTGCTTTTAATCTCTGTTAAAAATTATCTGTGCATTTTACAGCTGTTAGGGTGATAAAGGGCTGACATTATTTCTCTGTGCTGACACAGTATCCTGAGAAAATAGTGTATCACAACATCCTTGTTGTCTCTTGTCTGTTTTTATTTACCTACTATCTTTGTCTCATATTTAGTCTGCAAGGGATTTGGGGCAGATCTACCCTTTGTTCATGTCTTTATCAGGATATGATCTATTTTGTAATTAGTTTGCATATCAGGCTATCCTACTGATATCTGTGGGACTCCTTGTGTGAGTATGTGCTCAGCCAGTAATGACAGCACAGTCTAGCCTAATAATGGCAAATTTTCATGATGCCTGGTACCAAATACAGTTTAAGAGTATTTCACTTCACTCTCGCTTGTGCCAGCCCAATTCCCTATCAATATTCAAATTTGGCATTGGTGTCAGTGTTATGTTCATATTGGTCTGGAAAACTAAATAGATCCCTTAAAAATAAAGGTGAAAGCAAGGGAGAAGAAAGCACTTTCTCCTGAAGTCATGGTTAAGGGAAAGTAAGTTTTGTATTGCTTCTGGAGGTTCACAAAGTGATGACTGCTTTGCTGCACCAGGGAAGGGTTTAGTCTCATTGTAACAGGTCCTTGCCTTGCAAGATGAGACTCATTTGTCATCAATGGCCTTTGAAAGTTTACATGAGAATAATCCTGGGGGACTGTGAACATGTAAGAACAAAACATGACTGCCAAAAATACCCCACCTGAAACTGCATGTCCTGTTGTTTCACTGGTACCATAATGAGAAATAACAATGCTATAGGGATCCCATCCAGAGTGCTGTGGTACAGCCTTAGCTATGGTGAGAATACAGAGCCACCTCCCCTAGTACAGAGGACTGCAGACTGCAGTGTTACGAATCACCAAAGATAGAAATTGGAAATAATTCTGCAGAGTTGCCTGGAGGCAGCAGGATGAAGACCTTGGCATGCAGGGAATCGTTGGGCTGCAAAGGAACAGCACCTCCATCTGTCACATGTCTCTACGAATGAAGTGGCTGCTGTAGACAAATTACTCGGCATGGAAGTAAATCAGTGATTCCAAGGTGCAGTTGATTAAAAAAAGTAAGAATGTAAGAATTGCCCTACTGGCTCAGAGAGGATGTCCATCTTGCCCAGTATCCTGTCCATGACAATGGCCATAGCTGTTAGCAGCTAGAAGTGATCTAAAATCACTGAGCATTCATGTGGATTGCTTTCCTTGTTTATGAAGGGTTAGCTGCTCTTCATTGCAAGCCATCCATGAGAAGCTATGTCTAGCTCTGAATGGTAGTTAACAGGTTTTCTTTGACTGATTTGTGTTTGATTTAATCTTGTCTTACCATCAATAATAAAAGAAGAATGTACTGACTGCTTAGTGAGCTTTCTATAAGGAGACAATATGAGTTAGTTTGGAGATTTAAAGCAGTTAGAGACTGCCCTGGTGTGTGCTTTTTATTGAGGTTCATACTCTGCACTGTGGATCGGTGTGGATCTGATGTCCTTCTGAAGACCATTTACCTTTAAATGGGCCAGGCCATTCAGTCACAGGAATTGATTCAGTCATACTGTCACATACCCTGCAGTATCTGCCTCAGGATCTGGTGATCCCCAAAGCATTCCTGGCATGGAAGGGCTTAGTCTCTGAGGGGAATGGTCCAGTGCACCTGTCCTACTGGATGTGGGTCACAAGAAATACATTACCATATGATTGCCTAAAGGTTAGGTGGATACTGAAATTCCCAGGTGAATGAGCCTCTTGGCATTTAGGGCGTAAGAGCAAAAGAATTAGAGATGCTGAAGATTCATGTTTAGGTTTATACAGATACCAAAACTTGTTTGTATAAATGCAAGTGTCTGCATATGAGCAGAGTCCCACTGTTGCCAGATCTAGTCAACTCACGATCTCATCAAAACTAGTCAGGAGTTTATTCATCGGTGGAGTGGAGACAGCTGTTGGAGTCCCATGTGCCTTGGGCCAAATGACTTGTTCATTAGATTTCATCTGCTGGGATTTAGTTGCACAAACACAGACATCTGGTGCCATTTGAATGCTCTTGGTTATTCCTCGTCTTCTCATTAATATCCCTAAAAGGTGTGGCTTTCTGCATCTTACCTACAGGCTTGAGGGGGAGGTCTTGGACATCTGGCGCATCTAAAATTATATCTGGTGTCTTTCTTTAGGCAGCTGAACAGAGTCTTGAGTGTCACTTTAACCACCAGGGTGTATACTGCTTGCTGTCCTGCTGCCACTCCAGTAAGGTTTGAATATCCTGTAGGTCCAGTGTCTAAATGCCAGCTCCATGAAGGTGTCTTGACTATTTAGACCATCTCACGTAGCAATAGATAAGCATGTTTAGTGAGTGAAAAACTGCCTCATTGACTACGCTGACAGGGTATTGGGGCTCTCTTCAGGCACCTTAACACTGGTGATTTTTAAAATGCTCAAGCAGTTCAAGCCCAGCCTTTGGTCCAGGTGGGAAGTAGTATCCTGTGTCATACTCACCTCAGACATGCCGGAGAGTCTCAGATGACACTACTCTCGCTTGGGCAACACAAGTAACTCTATTGTCTCACCCACAGGCATATTTAAGTGCATGAATTTACATGTCTGAATGTGAAGTTGGATTCTGCCCTCATTACTGAACTAATTCACCTGCTTCCTCAGGGGGGGAAAAAAAAAGGCAGAAAAGCCTATATTGAATATAAATATCTTTGAATTGTTTTCCTTTCTTTAAAGGACTGGTACAGATAAGGGAACACACAGCCCAAGGTGTGTTGTGAGTGACAACCTCTGAGAGGCAGCCCTGCACATGTTCTGACAAAAGGATTTTGATGTGTGTGGGGTAGGGTTATGTCACAGCGAATTGGAAGCCGTGTCTTGGGACCGCTTTTTGACAGAAGATTTGTTGCTGGCTGGGTGAAGTTGTTGAACACAGCTGCTTTTGCTGCAGTTCTGTAAGTGGAGACACCCCTGTGAATTTTAAGCTTTGCTGCTGCTTCTGGTCTCATTAATGATCTCTTTGTAGGCCTGGCCATTACAAGAACTGTATGCCCATTATAAATGAAAAGAAGAGAAGTGCCAACCTGAATCAGTGTCTGTTCTTTGTGTACTCCTAGCGAAAAAAAAAAAAAAAAATAAATCAGCTTTCTTAGCCCTCTTAGCCGTGTGAGTATAGAGAAGCTGAACGATACTGTTTGTTTTCTGCTATTTGCTCCTTGCTCAGCTATGTCAGGATTTTAGCGTAATTTACATTGTTTTCTAAAATATTAATGCTTTCTGTTCCTCTTAGCCTTTCCACAGTTCTTGCTTGTCTCAACAGACACAGCAAAGATGTCTTTTGGCACATCACAGCCAAGTACCACAAAGCCTAGCTAAAACCACTTTTTTTTTTTTTTTTTTTTTAAAAAAAAACCAAACCCACAGTTAATGTTCCAGGGTGTCTGCTTCCTTTTCAAGTCTAGAAATGACTGATGAAATCTTCTTACAGGTCATTTATATAAAGGCTGTAGCTTTGAAAAGAAAGAAAAAGGAGGAATCTTCTGTTTTTTAAAATACATCTGCCTGAAAGATGTTCTTCATATTTTGCTGCTGCAGCAGCTGCTTACAGTACAACTGGAGCATCCCACCTAGACAGTACTGGAGTTTTTCCAGGTGCACAGAATTGTAGGCAATAGAGTACAAAATACACCACAGGCTTCCTCAGGCTGGGCTGTGGGTAGGCAGTCACATCTGGTCCAGAAAGATAAGTGCAGTGGAAAATAGGCTAACTAGATCACCTCATCTGATTCTGTTTGCTCAGGAGGTAATCCCCATAGGATATTTTCAGGTTTCTTTTTTTTTTTTTTTTTCTCTGTCTTGGAGAAAAGCTTGAGAAGACAGAAGGAGAGGGAGAAAATGGCTCATCTACCAGTTTGTTGGAAAGAAGATGCAAAAATAAACGAGCCATCAATTAAGAACAGGCAGTTTTCACACTTACTGAGAAGTGGTTTATTCACACTTTCCCTAGTGTGAAACTCAACGGTTATCTTGCCTCCAGGTAAAGGACATTCACTCATTCTCATTGCAAGCCTTGCTGTCATCAGTGAACCACTTTCCCAGGGCAAACCCTGAACTGGTGCGTCTCTTCCCACCTGAATTTCACCAGGAATTAAAGGCTCTCTGCTGGTGAAGTAGGTATTCCCATACATGTGGCAGGAGAAGAAGAAAATTTCGGGCCAGCTGAGACTATATCCTGTGTTTGTTTTGGTGAAATACCTCATACTTTTAAGTTAGATGCTGAATATTACAGTGTTCATTTTGCCTTTTATTATAATCCTTTCCCTATTTTTTTTTCCTGCTTATAATTACTGTCTGTCTCACAGATAATTCTATTTCTTCTTCATTGTACTTGGAGGAGTGATATGTTCCTTATGGAAAGGAACATAGGTCTCATTTCTTTCATAATTACTGACTTCCAGAGGTAAAACACATTCATAAGTCTATCATCCTGGTGAGCATAAGCACAAGGATAATAAGTGCATAAGCACAATCTCTCATGTGGTTTGGCTGAAATGAGTTGGCTGAGTTGGTTGAAGCAACTCAAGGTTCTTCTCCTGACCACCAGAGTGGTTGAAGATTTGGTTACTGATCTCACTTCAGTGTAATTCACTTAGTCATGGCTAATACCTTGGATTTGGTTTAAGTCCTAAAGCCTTAATTCCATCATTCTTGGGAAAATTCCTTAATTTCTGAAGAACATCTATTAGAGAAGAGGTTATCAGCTTCTGCTAAGAATTTATCTGCATCTCGGGAAGGAGCTAAACTTTTAATGTTTGGTCTTAATGTTGTTTTTTAGAGTCTAAATATCTTTTAAAAATCTGTACATTTGGCAGAGGACATTAATTCTTTAAACATACCATTGTGTTCTTTTGTGAATACAGATATGATGGGGAAGTCCCGTTGCGCATTTCTCTAAAAGACACTTTGTCTGAAGTAGCTATTATTATTATTATTATTATTATTATTATTATTATTATGATTAATAATTTTTCAAAAGAAGAGATTCATCCACCTCATAAATGTCTTCCCATTTCCACAGCACTTGGTTTCTACCTGATGTGATCTGATTAAAAACATTCTTCATACAGGATCAGCAACAAGCCAAGTGCACCCTTCCAGAACACCAAATGGATGACTCTGTTACCCCATGATTATTTGCCAATTGGTGATCTTCATTTGGTGACCTGATGTCACTGTAAATTAATCACGGTAGCAAAGTGGTATATGGGGACTTTAATAACAACAAGTGACCTTGGTGTACTGCCTCTCTCAGGAGAAAGCCTAGCTTTCATTTTCTCTGATCTCAGGTTTGTAACTCTTTCCCCCTGTAAAAGCAGTGTCAAAAGGTGATGTGCAAAATGAAACATGAGGCATTATGTCTATCTGGCAACTCAAAGTTTCCAATTTTTTATACCACCACAAGATCTGATCAAAAACCAGCAACAATCTCTTTTCCCAACAGTAGCCAACTCCACATTGTCTTCTTACTTGAAGTATTAATGTCTAGGAAAACAAGAAGTGGCTAAATTTACTTTTTTCTATCATGGGCTGTTGTCATATTACCTGGAATTCAAAATGCAGCTCCTCATATAGCACAGGGGTGCTTATGACAGATGACACAGTGAACACAAATAGTTATATTGCCCAGATTTTGCCACCCTTGGTCTGTGAACTAGCATTTGATATCAGATACTAATCATTATGATCAAGGAAACATTTATGTTTTTTCTTTATACTGCAGTAAATGTCCTTGTTCACCATCCAAGAGGTAATTTTGCATCTAAAGCTAGTTATTTTCAATAATAATTTTGATGTTATTTTATATGTAGACTATGGTATTCTGTGGTTTCTCTCTGATTTATTACTATTTTCTCCAGCTGAAGCATTTACTGAGTTGTTATAATGGTGATTATACATTTCTCCTGTGAATGGATATGAAGGAGTAACTGGACAGAGGAGCAAGTGGCTGGGCCTTCTGAAACTGTATTTTCAGGTCATGCTTTGAAGCTGTGATTCCATATCCGGTGAAATGTCTGTGTTAAATTAATCAAGGAGATTATCAGCAGAGGAGAGCTTTTCTTAGTGGCTCCAGAACATTAATCTCAGAAGGCATCATGGAAATAATCAGGCTTCTCATAAGATAAACACTGCAAAAGGAGGGTGAAAAACTACATGAAAAAATGCACCTCCATAACTCCCAACAAATGTGGAAGTTGTGCCAGATCCTTCAGTGCAGAGCAGATGAGAGCTGAAAAATATCGACCAGACGTGGTACAAACAGTAGCGTTAGTCATGGAAACCAGGAGGGATATTAGCAGGTTTGACTTCTCTTTTGTAGAAGGAGTAGCATATATCTCTTATTAATGCATGCATCTGATGTGACACATGGCATCCAGCTGGGAAGCCAGGAAACTCCATTTAACTGCTGCAACACACCGGCCTGGGGTCCAATCTCACAAAGCCTACTGACAAGAAGAGATATAATAGTGGAAGGTAAAAACATGCTTTTATTTCTCTCTTCACACTGTTCCTCTGTGATGAGTCCTGTAATAGCCAGATGCTCCTCCTAGCTGTTTTTTTCAGAATCCCCAGGGGCTTTCTCTGGATCTGGGACTTAGGAACTGAGCAGTGATTTGAGCTTTTGGACAGATCTGTTCATGTGTGTCTCAAAGTGGGTTCAATGGCCTAGCAGCATCTCAAAAAGCCCTTTGCTGTTGTCTGTGAAATGAATTATTTTGAGCATTATGTAGTAAAGCTAGTAAAAAGGACATGTGTTCAATGCAAAACCTCCCCCTGTAAAGTGTGCTCCTTATGAAAAAATTAGATGATGAGGTGGGTGCAATCTATCTATGTACTTGACCATCCACCCATCTATCCGTCCATGCAAAATGGCATTTAACAGGTTTTTGAATTTTTTTCCTATATTGTCTTATTTTCACCAAGTCTTTATATTTTGTGGGTTTTTTTTTTTTTTTTCCTTGTTTGTTTTTCATTTGTGGGGGATATTTTGTGTTTGCTTTTGGCTCATTTTTGTATTCTGGCTTCATACGTATCACCAGGTAAAATGAAAATAAAGATTCCAGGCCCTGACTGCCAGAAAGTATCACTGCTCTCCAGATTCAGTGGTCACCAGACACTCAGACCTCTCCACTTCTCCTGTCTCCCCAAAAGCACAGGCTACCACTTCAGACCTGACACCTGACTGCCCTCAGCATGGTCCTTGAGCCAATTCCTCTCTCTCAGCAGGGATAATTGGGTCCTCTCCTCTGTCAGCTGATGAATCCACACTGGGACCTCTGGAGACACCTGCCCATCTGCCAGCTCCAGCCCTGCTACAGCCAGAGCCAAGGAAACCTCAAAATTAAAACTCACAGAAAACTCATCACAAACAAAGGCAAATGACCACAGTATCTCTGATGAAGTAACATAAGGTCAAGCCTTCCACACAAGATAAGTAGGAGTGTTATATTTATTCTCTGCTGGCTATTTGT
>NW_020799091.1:54201771-54208554 GCF_003259725.1 Athene cunicularia | reverse complement strand
CCAGCAAATAGCCCTAAGCTTTGCCAGCCAATAGTAAATAGAGCTGAAATTCCAATTTCTGTTTCATCCCAGTATGATATCCCAAGAGTGCAATTGCTTCACAAGCTGTCAGTCCCAACACAGGGATGCTAAATGGAGCTAAAGAGCTCTTTGAAATCTCGGTATAAATTATCCTTCTGGAGCTGAACCAATGAACATTTTCTGTGTTCACATGCTGACACGCTGTGCACATTTACCCTGACTCACACTCAGGCTTTAATGGCACCTTGACAATAAGTAATCTCGGCTGCAAGCTGTGTGTGGACAATTACTTGTTCTCCCCATTTCTGTTTCATTCCTGTAAACAGTTTTGTGAAATACCCTCAGTTTCATGTTTGCTTCAGGCCAGACAGGGATTTGGACTGAATGTGGTGGAGAGGGGTCCACCTCACCTTGCCTTGGTGTGGCCATTCCAGCAGTCCTCCTCAATTGATGGACCCGCTGTCACTCGCTCATTCTTGCAGATTGTGTAGGGTAATGTTGACCAGAACTTTTTAGAGAGCTTTAGCTTTTCTTTAATGTCTGTTACCTGATTAAGAGATGAGAGGGAAAACAAGTTAAAAACATTGGCCATGCTAACTATCATGTCAAATAATAGGTTGTTTAATGGTTATGATGGTGAAGGTTAAAAGGGCTGAAGGTGCTAAAACTTAAATTCCTGTGTTTACAAGAAAGGCATTCAGCATTTAGGTTTGGGGAGTACAAATAATCAAAGTCACCTTTTTCCACAGGCAAGACATTAATAAAAGTTTGTTACATCTTGCTCTTTTTAGTCTCCATTTGTCCAAGGTTTTCTAAATATACATCTTTCTAAGAATTAATATGCCTCACAGTCTGCTGAATGTAAATTCAATTAAACAGTATACATCAGATGAAATGTCTCACCCACCAACTTGGTTATGTCTTAGATAAATATTATATTTAGAGCTACATGCGCAGGTTCTAAAAAATGGTGCAGTGCTGAGCTGATGTTGAACTGATTTAACATATGCATGCTGAATACATTGCAGTATATTTGGATCTCAGTAACAGTGAGAAGTTTGTGTATATACACGTATACAGAGACTATACCCATCTTCACTGTTAGGTGTAGATAAATATCTGTAGCTGGATACAGACTTTAAGTTCCAGAAATATTGGAACAGTATTGAAACAGTTTCTTTAAGTTATAAACTCCTTGAACAATAATTTAATTTGGCATGATTTAGCCAGCAAGCAGGAATAAACTGAGTTTCCAGCATCAACTTAATAAATAAATGCTCTGGCTAAAATGTTATCAGTTCTTGTTTTGCGATTGGTATACTAGAGTGGAAAAATCTACAAGAATAGATAGAAAACACAACAAAGGACAGACTACAGAGGATGAATGGTGCCACTGTTGTTCTTATGGAAACAGATGCATTTCACATTAAGTTGTAATAGGATTTAGAGGAGCGTGCTGAATAGCTTTCAAAGGAAATAGCCGAGCTTTATTCTTAAAAAAAACCCAAGAAATAAAAGCTCTCCATTCTTCCATTCAGTTTTGAGATTGGCTTTTAGGTTGTTGAGGTACAATGTTGTACTTGGCTATTTATCTCTTTTATCTTTTATTCTGAAGACATGATAGCTCTCTGAGCAAATGGCCCACGCTGCTTTACCATGCTTAAACTCTGTGGAATGTCACTTTATAAGCCAGGAGATAGAAACAGCCAAGGATGTTATTTCAGAAGCACTGTCTGCATTTTCATCTGTAAGAAATAAGTAGGACAGAATTTGGCTGCATGGGTTGTTGATGGTGTTTCTTGCCCTGATAGACACCTTATAAATCTCCTCCACACCCCTTGCCAAGCCCTGGTTGCTTTGTTTTCATACGAGATACTAGCAGCATTTGTGAGCTTTTAAAGTCTCAACAGGGGAGACATGTGAAGCCAAAAATTAAATTCCAGTTTACAGACCGTGGGCAAGACTTCAGCAGAAGTGGGGATGGTCTCAGGATGCCTGCCCTTTCTGATGTCTTTGGTCCATACGACCAGATTCTTTGCGCAGACCCCAAAGGTCCCTCTTCCTCCTGTTCCACCCATGCTGAGAGTAAAAAGCTGAAGGTCTCTGCTGGTACAGCTAACCAGCACAAGAAGCTCAGTTAAACTGCACAGCGTTCATGGAGAGGTGTATAAACTTCTGTTAGGTCAAAGTGCATAAACCAGATAGCAAAATTCTATAGAAAATGTAGGGAGGAGGGTCCATTCATATAAGCTTCAGCAACACCAGGGTCAAAGGGTCAGATTTTCTCATTTATTTCTTGTGCTTGGATAACTATTTACACAAACAATCTGATTGATATCACTGGTGAATAACTAGTTTTCAGAGCAGTAACTTTGTTGCTATGTGGAAGCTATTTTAAGCTATTCAAAACTCAGGTGTTTAGAGTTATAATCGCATATCTACAGTAATCAAATTAGAGCTGGAGCTCTAGGACTTGCAGACTTCTGTTTTGAACCACAAGTGAGTCAATACCTATTGGAAAGTGATTTTCCCCCCCTGGCACTTGTAAGGGTAATTTGTAATTTGGGTTACAGACCTTGTATTTTCATAGAAGTCAGCAAAAGAATGGAGAGAGGTTTTCACATGCTGCACACGCTCTCCAGATATGCTTTGCAAATGAAAATGAGTACTCCCAATCCCCAGTCACTTCTGAAGATATTAAATGATGTTTACATACTCTATATGGGTACTCCATACAGACAACAAATCATTAAATTTCCTAACAACAAAGATTTTTTTTATTGGTGTTACAGAAGTACACTTGGAAAAGTAAAATAATCTTATTTTACCCAGGATCGTTGGTAAATGACAGCTAATTAAATCTCACAGACATCCCCTTGAGGTGTCATTCCCATTTTAGAGCCTGAGGGGAAGGTAGACATTTACAGAACTCACAAAAAGCAGCAATAGCAAAAGTGACTACAGCTTAGGGAAAGGTTACCATTTGCAGCTCTCTGTAGATGCCTCCAATTCAGGTGCATTTTAACAGTTTTTATCCCTATCAGGTATTTCCCTTCATAGCTATCCTCTCCCTTCATAGCTATCCTCCCCCTCCCCACTGCAGTATTTCACCATTGAGCTTTAAACAACGTGTGGACTCAGCCTTCAAAGTCTTGGTCTTTCCTTCTGTGTGACTGGACCTCTGTAAACCCTCTCAGCTTTGGCAGTGGAGTTTACACATCTACCTAAACAGTTCCTTGAACCTCACCCTGAAACTGGTTTTCCAGAAGTGTGGTGTGATTTCTGATAAGCTTGAAAGAGGAATTAAGAACACCGATTGATTCACCTCCTCTTTCAGAGAGCAGCCTGATGGTCACATTCACTTGTGCATGATGAACTGTCAGGCAGGCAACGACTTTGGAGTACTTATAATGTAACTTTAAATGCAGAAGAGAATTAGGTGATGTAATGCCTGCCATTACATGTAAAACTTTTGCCTGTGGCTTCAGTTCTGGGATCTTCTCAAGCATGACCACAGAAAGCCTCTTATTAGTCCCCATGGTTATGCGTGCTCCTCCATACATTGTTTTGATCACCACCAGCATTTAAAAAATACGTAACAGATGTACAGTTCCTTGAAAACAAGATAAAAGCCACTAAGGATTCAGTTAACATTGCTTGCTTGTGGTTTACGAAGTTAGACTACTGCATCCCCCTAGTGACCTGTGGCCTTGTAAATGATTCCTTGGTATTTCCTATTCTTTGAATTAAAGATTAACTTTCAAGCTCGGTTAGACTTCTGTGGAAACATTTAAACATGAGACATATGCAATTTTGGTATTTTACATATTTCCTTTCTACATTCTCTAGCAGAGATTTATTTGGATTAAGACAGCTAGATCTCTTTGGCTGCAGTTAGCCTGAGTTTCCCTAGCTATCTTCCTGACATAGCCCTGATATTATACTGAACTACTTTTTTTCAGCTACTTTGAAGGTACTGATTTTATTTTTAATTGCAATACTTTCTTTCTCATAAGGAAAAGGATATAGCAGTAGCCATGCAAAGAGTTAATTTTTTAATTTATTGAGGGATATATAGAAATGGATATTCAAATACCCTGGCCTACATCTAAAATTGCTAACAGAAGAAAGCCATTACTTTGTAGGTAAGAAAAGTTAAATATTTGCATCATTTCCAAAGAGAAATTAATATCCAAAGTTATAGAAAAGGTATAGTTACATGCCCTACATTGAGAGATACAGTTAATTTCTTATTTCTGCCACTGACTTCTTATGTGACCGAGGCAGTCATGTATGTCATGCAATTCCTCAGAAAAACTTGGAACAGCACGCATGAGTTCAGTTCCAGTCCTACCAGCACTGGCTCAGTTATAAGCAGGTAAATAAAGCTGACCAACATTTCTGTCTTCACTCACCTTGCACTCCAAAGCAATGAAGCGAGCTAAAAAGCAAGCCCATCATTTTAGCAGGAATCAGATCTTAGCATTTATTGTTTTAATTCAGGACATCTGGATAAATTGAAAGACTCACCAGGATAATTCCAAAAAGGACTGAAAATACCACGCAAAACTAAAAGTGAGATGGCTACATTTCATAAGGCGTGAAAGATCCCAGAAAGGCATTTGCTTGTGAAGTGGGCAGCCAATTGCCCATGGAATCCACTTCAGTTTCTGATAGAAATGCGCTTCTTTGGCAGTGGGATAATGTGTGCTCAGAAGCAATGGGGGGCAAAAAGCAAATTTTAAAGGTGGAGACTTTAAAATAATTTTCAAAAAGTAAATTTCCTTTTTTTATTCCTCCTCCCCTGCCACGTCCTCCCTAGGCAAGTCCATCTCATAGTCCTTCCAGATTTATCACCCCCACCAATATAATCCCTACTCTTGCAGTTAGACGAATATCAGAAGATGTTAACATAGTGTTCAAAGATGGTGGAATGCATCCAAAACTGACTCAGGTTCAATGCAATAAATAAAATAATATGGAGTCTTGCTTGTGTCCAGAAGAAATGGTTCTCATTAACCTTCTTCTTACTGATGTTTTTGCATGGCATTTTTTTCTTCTTTATTCTGGATTATGGGAAGATTTTCCTTTTTCAGAAATATTTCAGAATATTCAGCTTGCCTTTCTGTCAACACCTTCTTCCTGGGGAATCTCAGAAAGACCTCAGTGCAAAGTCCTGTTTAGAGTTAAGTCTTTATGCCCTGGAAAAATGCACAGAAGTTTCTGGCTGCTCACTGGACATTGTCTCTCTGGTGCACCAGGGTGCCACTCGGGATGACGAACTGTGCGTGGGTCAGTATGTGGTGGCGTAGCCACTTGGAAGATGTTTCAAGTGGATGTTTGTGGTGAGGTGGTGTAATTTCAGGGACTTCAGGCTGGGTATGTAAAGTGTATCCTACTGGTGTGTCACACTAAAAAACCAGCTACAGATAGGGAGTAGAAAGAGGCATGGGGTTTTGTCTTAGTGAACAGATATGGAAGTAGCCATCACAAGCCACATTTGTGTCTGTGTGGTTTAGTCACATAATCCCTTGCCCTTTAATTCACAAGCAACATGTACCTAATGCCACTTTTTCATGCTACATTATTTCCAGGTGAAAAAACAGTTTTCTACTGCCTGCTGCTTGCTTTCCCCTACATGTCTAACATACCCAGCAATGCATCCAGCGCCCTTGCAGTCTTTATCACAAATGATGTAGAACTTGTATAATGACAGGCAGCTTGATAACAGACTTATGGATACAGCATGACCATGTGAGCCACATGTGGGATCGTGAAGAGCATGCCCTTTGACCTGGGCATGGCCAGGTAGGGGCAACAAACAGATCATCGCCATCTGATTTGTGTTATGCCATACCAGCAGAAAACTGCACTGGACTTTCATAGATCAATCAGTATTTACGCCCATTAGGGATTTAATCTGAAAGCATCCTAAGACTAATGGACAACAATTTGTTTAGAAGGACTAGGTCAGCAAGCACATATTAAATACTGTTTCTAACTGGTTGTTATGTTTGTCTCTGCTACATTTGGGTGTCACAGTCAGGGCAAGAATCATGTCACAAGCAGAATAGTATAGGACAGCTGAGTATTTTAATTGACACATAGCTTTTCTTATATAGCGGGCTTAATGAAAAACAGTTAACTTGGACCCCTAACTTTTAGGGGCTGCCCCTCGAGAACCGTGTGTCTCCTGTATGTCCTTTGCTGCATCTGGCAGCTTCATACAGATGTCTCAGAGGTACTAGGCACTTGTGTATAAGCAACTGAAATGGGCTGCTTCTGTCTCACCCAGGTGTTTGGATTTAGCTACAGAGGATCTCTCTCAGGTTTTTTAAAGGCACCTTCATTTCTCCACTGATTAGATACAGGGAGCTTAGGCACATATTTTTGTTTAGAACAGCTCATTAGGTGCCCAAAATTTCAATGCACATTAGGTACCTCAGAGAGGGCGACCTGCATCGATTCGGAACAAGCGAAGCAGAACTTTATTTGCTCTATATGGAGATTATTTTTCATACATTATACATTTCCACGCTTTCTCACAAGAGAAATTTAAATGCCAAGCAGTTGCCGAACCACCATGGATTATTTTTCAGCCTTTTAAAACTTGAAGTGCATACGGCATGGATTCCGCAGGGTTTGAGCATTGCATCGCCCCAGCTGCTGGGAAGCACCCTGGATCTAGGGGGTCCTGGAGATGGCAGTGTTGCTCAGCCTTTGGCTGATGACAGCCCGCCGCCCCCCCCCCCCCCCCCCCCC
>NW_020799091.1:54199237-54201721 GCF_003259725.1 Athene cunicularia | reverse complement strand
TTTTTTTTTTTTTTTTTTTTTTTTTTTTTAAATTTGACTTTGTGACTTTAAATGGTCCAGAGCGCTACTGATAACTGCCTGCCCATGATTCATGTTTCTGCACAGAAAAGCAGATGACAGCTCTTCTAATCAAGAACTAACGCTGAATCCCAGTTATAAAGCACAAATGGGCGCTTGGGTAATTTGTGAAATAAAACAAATGAGCTAGGCGACTTTCCAAAGCAAGACTTTTCTCACCAGAGTATTTTAAAGTGAAATGAAAGGATTTTTTTTCTGTCATTGTCTCTAAGGCCTATCCATGTCTTTGACAAGAAAAAAGTTAAGTCTTTTAATAACAGTGAAGAATGACTACTAGCCCTACTGAATTTTCAGACTAACAGACATATAATTTTAGAGAGTCAGGGTGGATTCAGGTCCCATATTAATACTCCTACACTTATGTATCTACATTCACAGTATTGTCCACAGCAACTTGGCACTGACTCGCTTAAGTTTCTAGTGCCATTTGAGATGCCTTACAGTGACCCGATTAAGTCTCTCATAGGTTGTGATATGTGACCGTCAGGTGTGTTGTCTTGGATGACCTAGTTGCATTTTGTTTCATTCAGCTTTGATCTGAAACAGGCATTTTAAAGCAATATAGGTTGCCTATTGCATGTTTTTCAAGGAAAATAATTTACAGGTCTGCTTGAATGCTAACATGCACTTGCAGAAGTCTCCTTGCCATCTGTGGCCTGGCAATGCTTGTGCCACATTGCATTTTGCTCCAGGGGCAGATGCCATTGCCCGTGTAAGGGGCTAAACTGTCACTGCTCAGGGCTGACAGCCTCGTGCTCCAAATTAATACAAGCAAAGTGAGCATGTGCCTTATGTCATTGCTGTCTTCTTGTGTCTTAACTATTACCCTGGAGACTCTACCTCCATCAGTCTCCACAGCTCTGCAGAGAGTCTCACATCATCAAATAGAGACTTTTTAAAATAAAACCACTGACATTATTACTTACAGGCAGCTAGAGCCTGACACCAAACTGTTCCCACATTCAACATTCATTTTGGCTGGGGAG
This sequence comes from Athene cunicularia, assembly GCF_003259725.1. Taxonomy (NCBI): domain Eukaryota; kingdom Metazoa; phylum Chordata; class Aves; order Strigiformes; family Strigidae; genus Athene; species Athene cunicularia. The sequence continues at coordinate 54,200,657 of NW_020799091.1, read as the reverse complement.
AGAGGAAGGGGAAGAGTCTGTCCAATGGTGGAGCAACCTTGGCTAAACTTTACTCCTTTCCATAAATGTGCCCATTTACCCTCACCCTTGCTCTTGGCTTGATTTGCACTACAAGTCCACCTCTTTAAGTAGGTATGTCAGGCCAAGTTCACTGCACTTGGCTCCCCAGTGCTTTTGGAAAGTGAAAGCTACTGGAAACATCAGCGTCCTGAATTGGAAATCTGTAGGAACTTGAATCAGCTTTCCCCTTTCCTGTAATACCTGTGAGCAGTGCTAAAAAGCTGGTCTATAAATTTGATTCAAGCAAATCCAGAGCACTCGGAGGAATTAGCTTTTTATTGCAGATAAGTACAAAAGTAGCACCAGAAATATGCTGGAATGATAAAGATAAAATGCCAGAGGCTTTTCTGTGGCAAGGCTTAGCCATTAAGCACTGCTTCTTTGAGAACAGTCCTTCATCTCTCCAAGCAAAAATGTTAATAGCTAATGTAAACAATTACTGATAGAGTATTTCAAGTTTATACAGACTTTCATTTGTCCTGGAAGTGTGGTACCAGTAGTGAAGTGGCTGTTTCTTCTCTTAAAACTCAAGGGTTTAAAGGGAGCTGTGTGTGTTATAACAGAGAAGTAGTTCAGGACTCCCAACAGCTGTGAGAAGCATATGATTTCTAAGGGCAGCAAGACCTGGGATATATCCTTTTATAACAGAGCAAGAAGGATAATTGTACTTCATAGCTGAAGTAGCCTTACATTTAACTTCATTTCTTCTAGTGGTTGCTTCTTGACATAGCTCCATTGCCTTCCAAACTGAAGAAGCTCTCAGTGGACTCTCAATGCTTTGAAATAACTCAAGATTCAGCAATAAGATGACGGCTACCCTGGCAGCAAGTTCTGGGCTTCTGCCCTTCCTTTCACTCAACCACGAGCAGCACATCCAGCTGTTTACCCCGAGTAGACAGAGCCATGTGCTAAGGTGGCTGAAAACACAGAAAGCAAAGAAATATGTAAAGCCACGAGTATGCAAGTGAGAGTTTTGATGAAGGATCCACCTTAGGATTTTGAAATTACTGAACACTGCCATAAAAGGTTTCAGATGTCTTCCATACTGTGTAAAAACCAGTACAGTTTTCCCTTACGGACTTCCAGGATCTTTTGGCATCGGCCATTTTACAGTGCCCAACTACCTCTTGTTTTGAGGGAGTTTATGTGTAAAAAGCACCTGCTCTTCCATGGCAGGCGTTCTCATGCTGCAAAGTGATTAATTAATTAGTTAATCAGACTGTAGCACCTTTCTCGGACCATTAAACCCTGATTTTAAGGCTATTGGAAATCTGTTCCCTCCTTTTCCGTGTGAGCTCTCTACGAGAGACCCGCAGACCAACCTCCTCCCCTCCGAACGCGTCTGGAGCGGCCCGGGGCC
>NW_020799091.1:54078625-54199187 GCF_003259725.1 Athene cunicularia | reverse complement strand
CATGTTCCAGATGTAAAGGGTGGCTACAAATAAGATGGAGACTCCCTTTCTACAAGGAGGCACATGGAAAAGATGAGGGGTGATGGGTACAAGTTTCTCCTGGGGACATCCCAATTGGACGCAAGAGAAAAATTTTTCACAACGAGAACAATCTGGCACTGCAATAATCTCCCCAAGGAAGTGGTGGATTCCCCAACATGGGACGCTTTCAGGATTCAGCTGGACAGGGTGCTGGACCATCTTGTCCAGACTGTGTTTTGCCAAGAAAGGTTGGACCAAATGATCCTTCCAACTTGGTATTCTATGATCCCCTATTTTTTGCCAAATTTTCTTTCCAGTCTCTCTGAGGAAGATAGATAATTTCATTTTCAGAGTTGCTTCAGAGATGAGAGAGGATTCAACAAATGGGTGTTATATCACATGCAAATATAATTTGTTAAAACATCTAAGTCCAACATTAAAATCACAATTTAGAAAGAAAACAATAATATTTTCAGAGACAGAAAGGTTTATCAAAGGGTATTTCTGGCAAGGCAAGTAGAGAGTGCCTTGTACTATAAATCTACCTTGTCAATATACTAATGACTTTCATTGCCTTCCTACTGAAGAGAGGGTGGGTTATCCTCTGCTGATGTTAAATTGCAAATTACACTCTCTTGTCCTTTCATAATAGGGTTAAGTACCCCAGTTACTGGATCCTAACGGAACAACTGCACACAGCTTCCTCAGGGCTGTTATGGACTCAGATGTAGGCAAGAGACATAGAGGCTGGGTATGGGTCCAGCTACCCCTAGTGCTTAAGCATAACTCTAGAAGAGGGAGAAAATTTAAAGTCCAGTTTGAGGTATAGCAAAGTAATGAGGTGTTCTCATAAAATTTTATCCTAAAGCAGCAAAAATCTACTGAGACTAATTGATTTCCTGTTTTCTGCTATAGCGGATGGAAAGTAATAAATTTAGATATTCTTGAAAAAAATGGTGTTCAATCTAAACTTGAACCAGGGAATGGACCCCTTCTAGTATTTGGTACACTTTGAAGCTAAAAGTGCTAGCACATGCATATATCTGGACTCTGGATTCTGAGCCTTGTGACTTGGTGAGCAGTATGAATTCAAGGTGCACTGCTCAACTCTGCCGGAAATTCAATACATTCTGCAAGACCATTTGTGGAATCTAATCTGGGCAATTTAAAGAGCAAACACCAATGGAGAAATTTTGTGTGGATACGAATGGGCACAGTAGCAAGTACTTGAGGCATACTGTGTGAATCTGAATGAGATGGTGTTTCTCCTGAAGAGTTTTCACTCCAAATAGAAAAAGGGAGAGCAGAAAGGAATACCCCCTATATATATATATATATATATACACATAGACAAAAAATAATTATATGTAAATAAAATTACTTGAAATCACTCAGGGAGTCACTGGATAAGCGCAGCATTACTCCTACATCTCTAGCACCTTCTTTATAATGAAAACTCTGTTGTCCCTCCTTGGGTATTGCTTAAGGTAATAAACCTCCCCACTCCTCTAAGGATATGTGTACCTAACAGTCATGACAATATAGCACAGCTCAAGCTATATTTAAATCAAGCAGGTAAACACAGCTTGCATCTAGACTTGGTGTTACTGCTTGAGTTTTTATTGTGGCTTTTGGGCAGGCTTTGTAGGTTGCCATCCATCTCCCTGCCATTGCAGGTGTGCTGCTGGCATCTGGGCACTCCATGTCACCGCACTGCTAAGGGGGACAGACCACTTCCTGGACACCGCCAGATGAAGAGGCCTGGATCAGGCAGCTGTGTATGTAAAGATAATTTTGCCTCCCAAGAACGAAGGGCAAGCACCAACCCAGGGCCGGATGGGAAGACAAGTGAGACAGAGCTGGGAAGAGCTGAAGGAGGTGAAGCTGCTGCTCCTGGTGGACTGGGAAAGGGGAGGCAGCTCTGGCTGCTGCCCTGCACATGATGGGCAGTGACAGTAGTGATGTGGAGCCTGTGTTCTGCCAAAGGCACAAATGGCAACAGGCACCGACCATTTTGCCGTGCTTGCTCCTTCCCCTGAGTGCTAATGCAAGTGGTCCTGTCATCACAGAAGCTATAAGAGGGAGGATGGGCTGCATGGCTCTGTGGAGACAAGGATGCTGTCACTGGGATATGTAGAGCCCAAATGGGATGTGGAAAGAAGGTGCTCTGCATCTTCTGCTGTGGGTTGTGAGGGCAGGGTGGGTGGGGAAAGCAAAGCTACAGGACCCAAAGCAATCAAGCTGCAATGGGTAGCTAGGGAGTCACTTTGAAAAGAACAGTAAAATATTCTTGTCTTGTTCTTCCCTCAAAGCCCAGGCAATGCCCTGCCTGCTCTTCACAGCTGTCTATGAGCACAAACAGGTATAACTGAGCGTTACCTGCTGCAGAGCTGCCTACAGCTGGCAGGCAGCATCCTGCCAGCTACATCTCTTGATGGAAGTGAGTAGCTGGACAGAAGATCAATACTTGCTCCTTGCACATAGGCAGCTTAAAAGCAGCCTAGCCTCTGTGCCAGTACCCTCAGGATTGAGGCAGCTGCACGCTGGTTATTTATTTGTCTCTCTTTCAAAGTGCCTTCCCCACCTTAGCCTGCTGCTGCATTTCAGTAAGGATTCATGCAAGGCCATGCCAGGCATTCGGTGATCACGAGCTGTGTTCCCACAGTCATGAGTCTATCATAAAATTAATGACATTATAAAAATAACAAGTGCTGCACTTTATTTGCCTCCAAAATCTAGAAGCTGTAGTATTCTTGTTGTGGGGGATATAGTAATAGTCACAAAGGCTGGAAAACTGGATTTGTTTTACCATGCTAGTGAAGACTACAAATTTTAAGAAAAGCAGTTTCATTAGACATGGGATGAAAAATCTAGAAAATCTGCTATTTTATCTATAAAATCTAAGACAGACTTTTTTACAGTGTAGAAAAAACTCAAAATGGAGAAAAATACAGCCTCACAAAGACTAGTGTCACAAACGAGATAAAGATAATAATAGAAATGTTCACATTTTCTGTCTATTTTAGTTATAAAAGCAGTGATATTTTCCAGTCAGGAGCTCTTCAGCAGACAGAAGAGATTACCCTCACTGAGTCAAAGCTACCAGATACTGAATGCAAAAAATATAGGCCACTGCCTGAAGTATATTTTCAGGAGCATCCCATAAGGATGCTGAGCTTCACAGACTTTCATTTCTTATCCTCTTAATTGGAGTATTTCAAGAATGCCACTTGAAAAGTCTGGGATTTGGTGACATGGAGTAAAAAAGGACCAGGAAGGTACTGGCACAGGGTGGAAGGATCCTAGCTACCCTCCCATTGGAGTTGATATGGGTATGTGAGGAAAGACCAAAACCTGCCATCTCTGAATTACCTGTGAGAGGAAAGACACAATGTTGACAGAAAAGAAATATGATTTTTGGCAAGGGAGTGAGAAAATGTCCCTTCTAAAATCTTTTCCTCCAAAGGGCTCAGAGCAGTTTAAGAAGTTAAACTATAAGGAAAAATTATGAGGACTCACCTAAAGTATGAACACAGTTAATTGTTTTACCCATCAAATTGTTCAGCAGCAGTGATTATGCTATAATTTATAACACATTTTTTAGCCACTGCAAATTTACTTCAGTACTTGCCTGAAAACTTCCTGACAGTAATTTATGCAGGCCAAAGTCATATTCTGTCAAATGTGTCTCAGGCTATCATACTTCATCTGTCCATCAAAGACAATAACAGTAGACACAGGGAATTAAAAAAAAATAAATAAATAGAGGAACAGAAGTCTTTATAATGAGTGAGGTAACACTTGGGATAAAATAAAAAAGATGAGAATGAGTTTCAGACAGACTATTCTGCTGCTATCCACTGCTCTTACACCTTTGTGTACAATAACAGCAGGTCCCTAGGGGGAACCTGGTGTATGTGGAGGAAAGGGAGTACAGTTGCTCTCAAATGTACAAATCCTCGGGGTGGAGTGGCTTGAAAAAAACTAAAAGCCCTATGGAAAGAAATAGCCCAGCACTCTTATTTAATTCCTACCAATGGAAGAAATAACATTAAGCAAATAGGTGTTCAAGGAAAAAAAAAGTAAAAAGGAAAATTATACTTATTAGCATGCCTTTTATTCTGCACAGCTAACATCTTGCTGTTGTGTAAAAAGATAGCCACCAAGGAAGAAACAGAAGCAGGAGAAATACAGAATCCTAACTGAGATTTCTGTCCTAAGCAAAACATCATGATGATTGCTCATTCGTTGGCATTCCTCCACTCCTTGAGCCAGTGCTCTGAATGGCAACATCATCCTGTGATATTTCTGAGTAATGGCCTGACCTAGTGGTCATTTGCCAGCAGAACTAGGAGTTGTTAGCTACTCTGCCCTAAATATCAAGGAAGTAGATACATTCTGTCTAGTTCACATCTTCAGCCATAAATTGGCACATACGAGGAGGAACAGTCATGCAGCCATGAATTGGTCATACGAATTTAGCAGCTATGGAAAAGGGTGATGATGCTCAACTTCTTTCGTCATGTCAGTAATAACTTGCCATGAAATACAATGAAAAATTAATTTCTTCTCATTTCATAGGGTTCTTCTATTTTTTTCTCTTTTTCTGTTTTATCTCTCTCCTCTTTCCTGCTTCCTTTGTGCAGAATAGAATCTCCCTCTTCAGCTGCCTCAAAGCTGGCACTGTCTGCCCTGCGTGGTGTGTGCTGAGGTTGTGGTCCAACTTATTAACCATCTCCCAGGGTTATGGTAGCTCCAGCTTTGGTCTGTAAACACTTGCAGGGGAGCTTGCCCCTCTGGGTGAGGCAGGACAGCCTCCCATGCTCTGTGAGTCTGGAGGAGGGTCCCCTGCACCATGAGAGATGGGGAACAGGAACACCTTTCACCACCACTCTTCAGCTGGTGGGTGCTGCCTCCTATTTGTATCCAGCCACCTGCCTGTTCTCCCTCTGTCCCTGCAAGATGCTAAAGAGGTTGGCTCAATACTTGACTGACAGTGAACTCATGCAGGCACACAGATACGGGAATTGGTTTAACCGACTCTTCCTTGGCACCTCCAAGCCATGAGCCTGCCAGCATAAGCACAGCTATGGGGCAGGAGCTTTGTTGGGTCAAAGCATTGAGTGCATATAAACCAAGCATGCAGTGTAGACATGGGCTTTCATTGGGATATTTTTTTAGCATATCCACTTCTCAGGATCAGCAAAGCATTCTATGTATGTACATACATATACCCCCTACACTTAACTGCTGCTGCATGCCATGGCGTGTCCTGCAACCCCTGGTCATCTACATCAGGTCCTATGATTCCCATCCTGTCTTTATACCCGGATTTCCTTTCCCAGAAACCAGGAATTACACAGGTTTTGGTTGGTGTGTACTTGAGTCTTGACAGTCTGGAGCTGGAAGTCAAGCTAGCGGAGTTACCCCAGCCTGATCATGAAGAGCAGCTTGGAAGCTGTCATCTAGCCTTTGCTGCTGAAGACTAAGTGGAGCAACTCACTTTTAGATATATATCAAGTCAGCACGCAAGAGGTTAAAGCATATTAAAAAAAGTTTCAAGAAACTTTCCCTAGAAACTAATGTTGCCTGTAGTCATAGAGCAGATGTACTTCTTTGGAGCAGCTATAAATCCTATGAGTCCCCTAATAAAAACACTACACATTCATTGGAACAATGTGCCCCATGGATTTAAACTGCATCTTATCAATTTTTCCTGAAAATAATTATCACACCTATTAGAGGCTATATTTGGGATTTTTAGCCTTACACATACATCTGCTTTCCTCTCTCTAGACAGATATTCTGCCATGAAGGACATGTGCATTGGCAGTCTGATTTTCTCCCCAAAGAACAGAAATAACCCTGTGACTATACACTGGGGTACTGGTTACAGTTTAAATCAAGGTGCCCTTGAATATGGCTTGAAGATACAGGCACTGAAAATCCTACTTTTAAACTGTTCCAGGAGCAAACCTTTGTGCACAAAATAAATTTTAAAGTGTCTTCTCATATCAGTCCATTGGATGGTGACGCTGTATTCATAAAAAAGCAGTGGAACAAGAATTCCAGAGCAATGTAATCTTGGTGTTTATTTCACTGTTAACTTGTTTTTCAAAACACCATGGCTGTCACAGTTGCTGCTTTGGAATAACTTTCTGAAAAATATCTTCATTGCAAAACAAAGCCAAATGAAAACTCTATAATATTGTTTTTTGAAAGACGTGACAAGTTAGATTCTGTGATGCTGCCTAGGCTGGATTCAGATTCTAGGGAAAGTTTGTAGATTATTTCATTTTTCCTTCAAAATCAGACAACAGGCATATATCAATTCTGGATCCTATCAATAGGATCTTCTTTTTCTCTGAAATTCAAAAGGAATTCAGTAGGTAGAAAGCACCTAAGAAACCCCAGAAAAATGGAATGAAGAGACCCCCCTAAGGATAGCATACATTTATGAAAAATCCACAGAGTATTCTTACGAGAAAGAAAAACAAGAAGGGAAAAACAAGGGAGGGTGCAAACAGTGCACAGGGACAAGTCAAGTGGGTTCAATAGGCAAACTGAAAATAAAGTCAATTACAGAAAGACATGCCTGGTAACACTAAGAATAGAACTGAAATTTCCTTTTTACAAATGTACAGTGGATACATGTAGCTTTATACAATGAGTATCAAAATTATTTTGTGCAGACTAAGTATACAGTGTGCTCAAATGACTCCTCACATTAATTTGACTCCAAACACCAAGAGCTGGTCTTGCTTGAACATGATGAGCCTGCGTTACAGCTCTGACCAGCCTTGTTTGCATCACAAACAGAATTTTGCCAGCACAGTACCAGGAGCAGATAGCTCTGGTTGTCATCCTTAGAGACAGCAAGCTAACCTAATTCCTCTCAGCAGACAGATGATTTCTAGGTGTTTACCTCAGCAAAGAAAAAATACTACTGAAAAAAACAGTAATCCATACTTGGGAACTAAAGCATCCTAGAAACTCTAGGAGATATTTCCCCATAATGTGCAAAATACTCACAATGCAGACTGAAGTCTTGCAGACATTTGTGGATGAGATGCTTCACATGCAAAAGTAATGAAACTGTGAAAGCCACAAATACTTGGGTCTGCTGACAGAAGCTTGCAATATAGTAGTCACAAAATGATCTGTTTCCACTTGTAGGAAGAAAACTTGTCTATGAACAGCAAAGCCATGTGAAAGCATGGCTTTTCTCTACCAACAGCAATATTCACAAAGTGTAGTTTGAGCTGATATGTAAATACATCACATATAAATTACCTATGATTTTCAATGTTTAAAATTTTAAAAATAACAGCAAACGTAAGGCATATTGTCCCCTCCTCCTGCCCTGAGAAATCAAAACAAAAGTGCTAATGTCTTTCTAATGAACCACTGTTTTGTTTACCTAGAATCCAAATAACAACACACAGAGGCTGAGAGTCAGCATAACCCACTTTGGTGCAAGAAACTTAAATCAGAACTGATATTAAATCAATGTCCTGATCATTTGCTTCCCCAGAGCCCTCTCACTCCCCACAACAGGAAAGCCACTGAAACTTAAAGTACTAGTGCATCACACTACTCATTTGGATTAGCTTTATTGTAGCCAGGAGCAGATTTTAGCCAGTATTAAGTGCTTAATTCTCACTGACTCTCATTTTCTGGGGCATGCACATTATCTGCAGACCATCTACTCTCCGTGGGATGTAGGTTACATCAATGAATATACTGCTCTCACGCATGTGAGACAGAATGCTATTGAACATGGTGCTTTGTACAGTGCGCTAAAGGAGCTGGCATGAAAAGTTCCAGGAAGACTGAACAGAATTGGTCATCCAAGTTCTTTTGTCCAAACAGGACACAGTCATCCTAGCTCAAAATAATACCAAATTTTCAAGCACACTCTATATTTCTCCTATATTTGAAAAGTTATAAATGTAAGTGTATTTGTAAAGGCATACATATTTAAACCTAACATCAGTAATACTAACCACTAGACACTGAAGGTACATCTACATTGCTAAATACAAGCAGCAGAAGGCACGGGAAAGCATAGGACCTCAAATGGTTCATGGTGCTGAACTGTTAATTTCTTCCCTGGCACTGTGTTGGACCACTCCAAGTACTTTCCCCGCCACAGTGTTCTGGCATAGCTTGGAGAAGACTTCATTCCAGGGACTACTCCCAGCAGGCAGTGCACATGAGACTGCATATTTGTCATACTCTCTGCCCTGTGCAACTCTCTAATACCATCCTGGCAGGCTTTGCCTTCTGTTGCACAACCATATACCTGCATGCCACGTTCAAGTGCGCATGACATATATGCTCAGTTTCATGCTACCACACTGATGGACTGCAGCACAGCTCTCACATTATTTAGCATTGTTTGAACTGGAAACATACACACACAAACAGTATTTTCTAAGACTACAGCAAATCAGTGTGAGACCCACAGGAGATCCAAGACCAAGTGGTGTGGTCTGTGGATGCAGGCAGTTTGCTTGAACAAGGCACAGTTTACATTGTATAGCCTCAAGATGCCAGGATCATGTCCTAGCCATCTTCCTATTCAGTGGTATCAATATGCCCTTATAGGCCAGGTTGGCATTTCCAATACAGACAGAAACTCCTTTGCCTAACTTGATGGATATGGTCCAGTTGCCCAAGTGCATGCTGTCATTTATATTGGAGATGCTCTGGAGAATGCTATCTGACTTTCAGTTGTTGTTTCAGAAGGGTGCATGTCTACTATCATTCTGAAGCACTGCTGTGACACGTCTTGTGTCCAGTTGTGTCATGTGCTCCATGCAGATGCCTCACATAGTCTACGTAATTTCATAGGTTCCATATCTAAGCAAATGCATTGAGCTCCAACAGCTAAAAAATTAGGTGTGTACTAAATGCTAGAACAACCCTTTGTAGTTCAAAGAAGAATTGACCCTACATATCTCATGTTTATCTGACACTGATGAACAGAGTTTGAGAGGTCCTTCTCTTCCAGTAACTCGGAAGAGATGGTCTACAGGCTGGGGGTATGGACTACAGATGGGCACACTTAGGACAGCTCTATGTACAGGCGGCCATGGAGTTCACAGAGGGTTGGAAGTTGTAAATGGTACAAAAATCATGCTTACTTAAGCCAAAACTGGATGAAAATTTAGTTGCTGGTATATTTTAAATTGAAAGGACTAGTGGTAGGGAAAAAATATATCTCTGAACTGAATCCACTTGTTATTTTTGTTTGTGCTTTGGGGGCTCCCATTTAGACCAGAACTAGTTAGAAGCTGTGACTTTATCCTCTGAACACCTAGTGAACCTGCCTTGTGACTCTCATCCAAGACTTAACAAAATGAACCCAAATTCTCCCATTAGGCTCTAGATTTTCTTTGCTATATACAGATTGATTTGTGAATGTTATGCCCATTTTGTTTTAAGAGGGTATCTGATTTAGTCTGTTATGTCCACACTTAGCTCTTTGGAAGAATGAGCAGATGCTTCGTGCACAATCACTGGAACAGTCTGGGAGCTCAGATCTGCTGAAAAACAAGGCCACTTGCTGAAAAAGCTCAGTATGGTGTTATTAGCCTAACCGTGGGCTCTAATAAAGGAATATGGTGTCTTGTATTCATACTTACTCTGTACTTCCTGTTTACCTGGGACAAGAGTTTGTTAGTTTGCTCACTGTGATTCCAAACTCAGCTAACATCATTCCAGAAAAGACAGGCCAACTAGCCGAAAAGATTTCAAGTATATATATAAAAAAAAATAATTATGCTGTATCTTAATGTGTAGTTTCATTGTCTTCAGTGAAACTACTGTTCTGAGCAACATGAGAATCAGAGAAGTAACTGTGTCATTAGAGGCAGCCATGAAAGAGACCACACATCTGGTGTCACTGCTATAAAACAGCAGGCTGTCCTTATTACAGAAAGCCATTTATAGTTCAAAGCTCCTCATGGAGGGTTAAATGCTTTAAATACTTATGAGTGATGCCATAATGGCAGAATCAATAATAGTCTAAATGACCTCATTTTAGTGCTCCTCAAAAGTGAAGGCATTCCAGAATGCCAGGAATCATAAAATTACAGTTTGTCAAAAATGGATGATATAATTTTTATGCTACACTTCTGTATCTTTTCTACCTATCATTAGTTCTAATAGAATAGACAATGCTGATGATGCATTCACAATTTAGTAATATATTTCAGCTTCCCTCCAAGTCCAAACAAATAAGAAACTTTATAGGCAAGATTTAAAATCCTTTAACTACAACACTGAAACAATCAGTGTTCCACTGATAAAAAGCAAGACTGCTGTGTTGACAGTTAAAGGATGACTTGCCATGTGAGATTGAACGGTTCTTTACCCAGGGATGTGGAAGAGAAAAACAGAAGTAAACCTTCAGTGGAGAATAAGAACAGCAGCCCAAATACCCTGAGGTGAGACTCACTAGGAAAGAGGCACCAGTTTAAATAGAGGAGCAATCTGTTTCATGGTTCACGTTGCCTCTGAAACTCTTCAATAAAACTCAGCATTCAGATTTGTCTGTCTTGCTATACTGTATTTTTCCATACTGCATCTAAAAGGAGTGGTAGTAAAGTCTGTGTAATCTGCTCCTAAGGATTCCCTATGTGCTCAAGCCATCAGTTTTTACATCAAGTGCAACCACAGCTGTTGGAACAGAGACCAACAACCAACGTACAGTGATAAACAGAAATGAGAAGTCACCTCAGCAACACACTAACTGGGAGGGCTGTGAGATTTCTAATACCTGCACTTCACACTTTGTCCTAAGACATTTTGATGTCTTTTCTGCATGCTACCAAATTCAGCCAGAAGGATCTTCTTATGCCAGGATGGACAACAGGCTCTTTCTAGGAAGGTGGGAGGTTGGAGTCTGTTCAGCCCGGGAAAGGTATTAAACCTAGACTTTCCATGTGCTGGTGAATGCTGTGATAATAAGCTCTGTTATGCTTGACATCCATTTTGGAAGATGACCTCTGCTCAGTGATTCAAGGTGATAGCTATGAAGAACATACACAGATACATGATCCAGCCTATATGTGGAGGTCCTTCCTGGTACTGATGAGTTAAAGTAATGAACATGCCAAGGAAGTCAAGATCTAAAATGTTAGCATAGCAACAGTGGTTATCTCTAGGCTAGAGGCTCCCAAAACTTTTCAGCCAACAAATCACTGCTAACTTTTAAACTTTCCCTGGGTAACATTGCTTCCTTAGAAACACTTTACTGAAAACACTATGAATAGCACTGTTCTATATGTTTCCAAGACCAAGCCTGCAGACTGTTGGTTTAAGTTCTGGAATTTGTTTTACATCTCACAATGGGTACAAAACTGTCCCCAGATATGATACAAGTAGTGCTAATGCCTGACTCAAAGATTTGGATTCAGCTCTGGTCTCGCTCAATGTGTCATTTTTTTTTGCATCTAGCCCTGAAAGACCCGATCCAAAATTCACTGACAGCAGCGGGAAGATTTCTGTTGACACTGGGCCATGTGCTAATGAAGAGATAGATTCACTTAGCCCAAAACTGTCATTCAAATTTGTATCACTGGTGTTTCCATTGAACAGTACTGATGAGCTAAATTACAAAAAGGATAAACATTTACTTTTCATAACAGAAGACTTCAATACCTCATTGTTTGAGAGAAAAAGAAAGAATATAAATTGGGAGAGAGAGGACATAACCTCAGTAAGGAAGGAGTTTCAGCCAAGAGTCAAATAAGAGAATTGATTTGTTTTTAATACTTGCTATTTGTATTTGCCCTCTTTACAGTTAAAAGGAAAAGCATTACTGTGAAGACTTTTCCTGTGTGTGTGTGTGTGTGTGTAAAGGAAGACTCGTAACAAGATACAATGAGGAATGACAATTTTAGACAAAATCAGCCTCAAATTGTGTTCTCTAACTTTTCATAAAACTAGGCATCAAACTACGCTGGATACCATTGGGTTGAGAAACACCACTTTTTTTGAAAACAGCAAAGGAAGAAAACCTATGCCAATCACAATCGCACTGGCAACTGTATCATAAAACCCAAACATCGAAAAGATGTGATACGTACATTTAAATACCTGGGTGTAAGTCTTTTTATTGTCATCAATATATTTATGGGGCCCACACATTAAAAGTCAGTTTAATCATCCATACGTAGACAGACCTTTTTCATACACAGGCTATACTTTGAAAGTCTTAAAAATAGTATTTGGCTGCTCAGACGTGTATCCGTCCCACCCCTAAACCCAACACTAAAGTTAGACACAGATGAAGATGTGATGGTGACAAAGACAGCTAACTGTTTGCTGAATATTTTGTGTCTGATGTTTGTCTCCTTTTGTGAAGAATCAAGAGACTGAGAAAATAGCTCCTCTGCCACCTTTCATGTCAGTATGAAAAGTGATATCACTGAAGTGATAGCTAATGGTCAGAATCCTTTAAATAGCTCTGTCAGGTGTGCTTGAGCTATCTGACTGATTTTTATTTTGGCTTTTTGACTCGTTTGTCCATAATGGTTTGCTTTTGCATCCAGGAGGAATGTGATGCTCAATTAGGACTCAGTCAGGCGGTGTGCTAAGAGGAAAGTTACTTACCTGTTCAGTAATTGGAGGTCTTTGACATGCTTATATTTGTGGGCATTTTGCGCTGCAAGTGGGGGTGTGCATGCACTTACTCACTGGAGACTCTCCCAGCAGTGCCTGCTTGGCAGGGGAGAGCAACTGCAGTAGAGACATACAAATGGCAGTGAGTGAAGTGGGTTTCACGTTCCTCTTGTTTTAAGCTGGAAACAATCAATTTGAATAGGAGTTGGCTCCCCTGCAAATCCAGTCGGAAGCAGAGAAGGCATAGTTTGGGGCATCACAGGACCCACTAAGGGGTCAGGAGCTTTGTGGGCAAGACGGTTTTGAGTTCCACACTGGAGGAACTGGTTGTTCTGTGTGTTTTTCTCAGAGCCTTCAGCAGTGCGGAAACCACTGGGGATGCAGACCTTAATGGGCCTGACAGTGCATTAGAAAGGCATTCTGGCTCTCTGCCCCTTGAGCAAAATTTGACACATCTTGCTTGTGCTGCCTACTGAGGGGTTCACGGCTAGACACGCCTAATTCTAAAGAATGAACAGAATAATCAAACTTCAGCGCTCCCATTCATGATCTGTGGATAAAATGCTTGTGGAGTGTTCCAGCTGGTGTCCCCTCTGGGCAGCATGTGCACCACTGACAGAGTGCTCTTGCAGTGCATACACTGTTACCAAAGCATTGGCTTTAGTGTAAAACTAAAAGGGGACTGTTTTTTGCTTCTGCTTTTGTCTATGAATATGCTATTTCCATGCTGTCCAGTGTTAAGGTGAAGGCTGATTTTGATGGATGAGGTGGGAAAGCTGCTTGTGCTGGGTACTGAAATGCTGCTGTGGGACAATGACTTTCAGGGAATTTGTGCTCTCTTTCACATGTCAAACCAAAAGGACTCTCTGTCCTAGTAGCAATCCATTCACTGACCGCTCTTTTCACTGGCATGAGAAGAAAGAAGGGAGTTCCTAAACAAATCTCTAACTCTAACTGCAAGATAGTCAGGGGGTTGGAGCACATGACATAGGAGGAAAAGAGAGCTGTGTTGTTCAGACTGAAGAAGAGAAAACAAAGAGAGGATCTTATTGCTGCCATCACTACCTAATGGGAGGTTACAAAGAAGATGGAGCCATACTCTTCTTGAAGGTCCACAGCCTAAGAATGAGACATTCTTCAGTGGACACAAGCAGCAATATGGGAAAATCCAATTAGATGTTAGGAAAATTTTTTGCACAATGAAGGTGGCTGAATATCAGAGCACACTGTTGAAACAGTTTGTGGTATCTCCATCTTTGGAGATATTAAAAATTTGACTGAGGCAAGACCCTGAGCAACCTGATCTAGCTTGAAGATAGACCTGTATTTGAAGTTGTCCCTGCTTTGAACTGAATGGAGATATGAAGGGAAGGTGGGGGTTGGACCAGATGACCTTCAGAAGTTCCTTCTAATCTGAACTATTCTAAGAGTATGCAGTTCTGCTTTCCATCCACTGTGAATTATTTAGTTCTGTTAAGGAACAGAGACTGGCATCTCTGAGCTGTGTCTTGATGACACAACCTGCAAACAATGAAGGTCAGTTCTCATGTTGTGTGTGATGTTAAATGACCCAGAAGAAATAGAAAGGAGGCTGGTGACATTTAAGGATTTGATCAGAGTCTTTGTAGAGGTTAATATATGCAGTGTGTCCAAGGATTAAGCTTTGCTCCAATGCCTTTTAGAGATTTACACACTTTTCATTTACCATGAGGGAAAGAGTCTGTTTAATGATTGCTAATTCTCCTTATATGGACCTTTTTAAATGCTAAAACATTTCCAAGTGTTGTGAAATACAGGTGGGCCACAAGCACCAGCAGACACAAGTACAGATATCTACACAAGTAACATCCAAAAGCATTTACATCTATTTGAAAAAGTGCACCTTTGAGGACAAGAGTTCCAAACCAAACTCCCCAACCTAGCAGAAGGATTATTTAGTGACCAATCTGAATCTCAAATATTGAATCAAAGTGCTTAGTGCTTGAAATATAAAATGGCCTCCACTCTTTCTTCCTGAGGAGGAAGAAATTGGACAAGATGGGTAACAGGGACAGATGATAAGGATATAGTTCAGTTATATCCTTTTAGAGAAAAGACCACACTTTCCATGTGGTAAAGCTAAAAAGGGCACAGGAAAATTAAAGGAATAGATATTACTTGATATTGCTTGCTAAAATTTGGTGCAAGCATACTTACTATGGAGTGAAAATGCAGGGAATGAGAGCTATATCTCAGCATTTTTTTGACAGTTTTTTTCTCACAGAATTCTGGAGGGATTCTAACAAAAAGGAGGTCCAGTACATGAGTTTGCAATGCCAGAAGAGCTGGATAACCATTAAGGATCATCTCTCTCTTGCATTTCCTGACATTTTCATGTTAATGCATGAGAGTCAAAGGAAAAATGTTTTCTGTCACCAGTATGATCATATGCTACTTGACTTAATTTTTCTCATAGACATAAAATCCTCCTAAAAATGAAGGATAGTTTTGAACATGGAGTAAGAACTGTATGACTTGTGCTGAAAAGATTTGCTGTTGGCAAGGTCATCTCTTTGTTGTCACCTACACTTCTGATGATGTCTGAATACTGTAGCCAGGAAGATAGTCACTGTTATCTAGTCTATGTAGTTGACAAATTAGTGTTGAAGACATTCAAAGCTGTTTGGCATTAAGATCTTAAGAACAGCTTTCTATGTGATTGTGATGATTTTTGTTCACTGATTTCCTAAGGCTGTTTATCCCTGAACTCTGTTAATTTGTCATACTTAATGAATTTACATTTGGCCATGAGCAATTGGTAATTTGAAATAGAAACTTGAAAATGCACTAACAAGTCATATTTATTTCCAAAGCACTCCAATTACTCAATTTCTTTCTAGTAGATTATCATGTTGAGTGTTACTTATACTTCCTATATTTCTATGTAGCCACAGTGATGATAAAAAAATTTGTTATGGAAGGACTGTGTATAGGCTTTATGTGCTCATATGGAGCTATACCATGTCTCTGTTTGCATACCAGTTTTCTTTGATGTGGAAATAATGCTACTATAACATTCATCATCTTGTATTTTGTCACTTCGGAAATTAAATCTGAAAAGACAAATACATCTGACTTATTTTGTATTTTTTAACTAGATACATAAATGAAATGAATTACACGTGTGTGTGTAAGGCCTTCTGGAAAACTACATCACCCAGGTGCTTTATAAATATGAAAAGTCGACAATTTTCTGTTCTCTGTGTAAGCTGTTTTTTGGAAGCCTTGGACGAGCAAAGAGGCTGGGTAGCAGCACTTCTTGCAGGGATGGGAGAAAGCTGCCTGAGTCTGTAAGCTTCTGACTAGGCTAGACAAGGTGGGTTAATGCTTTAGTGGCAATTGAGGCATTTAGGGACAGAAACAGAGCTGCAGCCCATGCATTTAGAAACATATTGGCAGTCAAACCAAGAAAAACGCACCTTAATATCTGCCATATCCTGCACTAACCAGGAGAACGAGACTGTCAGTGTCAGAAGGGTCAGAGTTTGTAGCTATTTTAATTTTTTTAGGAAGGGCAAAAGAAAATTATCTTTTTTTTTTTTGTGAAGCTTATATGAAAATCCTGTTACTAATTATCCCTTTCTAAGAGAACTGAAGCCCTGTGGGGGAGTTGCTGGGTAGAGATAGCTCAGCAGGGTGGTGGTTGTGGCCCGCAGATTGTACAGCAAACACAGCTGGTGGCAGCAGCTATAAAAAAAATAAATCCAGCCCCAATCTGCAACATTTATTCTTACGTGATGTATCCAAGATTGTCTGGATGTGTAAAAAGAGTGTTGGGATGAGGTGAGGCATAAAAGAAAAAAATCTCTCTAGTCAAAGAAGTGTGTGTGCCTGTGCAGAAGCCTCAATGCCGTAGGCCCTGAGGAGCAGCTCAGGCAGAAGTCTCCAGAAATCCTCCACTCTCTGCATGGGGGTGGTTGGACCGCAGCTGTACGGGAGTCCTCCTGCCTCTTCTGAAACGTTCTGCCAACTGTACCGGGAAGGAGTAGCTTTGCCCTAGTTACCTGTGCATGTCACCAACATAATGAATCTTCATGTGACGCCTGGTGTTTTTCACAATGTAGCTATTAAGCGTTGCGTTTGGTTCTGATGATAAATCCTCAAATAGAAGAGCACAGAGTCTCTCTCAGGTTTACAAAGATAAAGACTTGTAAAGCATTCCCTTTCTCTTAAAGCACTAATAGTGCACCTTTTTGTGTCAGCTGATGACAAATTTATTTTTAAAAAGCAGAGGAGCTCATTACTGCTGAGACCAGCCCAAATACCTGTCAGGGGCAAATGTGGCATAAGTGTCAGTGGTTGCCATCACTACTCTAAACTGTTCAAGTACAGAGCATAGTAAATGCTGGCCTAATACTTGTAGAAAAAATTCTTAATTACACTCCTTTAGCCCTCATTTTCTTTTCAGAGGGTAGAGTTATGACGACCTTCTCTTCTTGTATGGCCACTATATAAACCCCGAGTCTTCATTCATATTTAGTTGAAAGGATTTTCATCTAGTACTGTGCAACAAATCAAAACCCTGCAGCAACCTGCAGATATTTTATAGTCAATCTAGCAAGACTCTGCAGTTTTCATACTGAGTAGTAATATATGACCTAGACAAGACCCAGACAAGGGCTTGTGAGAAAGACCGTGCAACTTTAAAATGATTGCTTTGAATGTGGGAAAGAAATATGGGTAATCACTGGCATCCCCTGACCCAGGGTAGTCTTCCGAGAGATAAGTATACAGCAGGAGACAAAAACCATCTGGGAGTTGGCAGGTTTTGCAGCTAGGTCATACCACTTGAAGCTCAGATTTAAATTGATGTTTATATAAATAAAACTTTTGAACGTTGCCCTGAGTGGAGATGAAGGGGATGGCTTTCTCTCCCTTCTGGGACAAGGGATTTTAAGTACTGCCAGAAGAGAAATGTCTGGAGGCAGTATCTACCTTTCAGGCTCCAAATAAACAAAATAGCTTCAAAAGTAAAGCCCGTAAAAATCAAAAGAAGGCTTTGCATGGTTTTGAGGTGGTACAGCATGCTGTACCTGTGAGAATTTCACTGCATTTCCCAGAGGTTCTCTGTTCTCTGTTTTAGACCTTCCACAGAGGAAAGATGACTTTGTGTGGGGTATACAGGAGGCTGCTGACAGCCAAAATAAGATGTGAGATATGGTACAGCCACCCTGCAGAGCTGTACATCCCTTCTTCTGGTAATGGATGAATGGAAAGTGAGTCCTGAGCCCAGAGTTGGAGTGTGAGGGAGAACAGACTTCAGCAAGTTACTAATCTCTCTTCTATTGTTTAGTGCTGCTTTTCAGAAATAATTCAAGGACTGCTTAAAAAGAGGCATAGTCACCCCAGGAGGAACTTTGATGGACATCTGGATAACTGGTGTGGCTGCATTGCTGTTACCAGTGTAGCATTACAAACTGCCTGGCGCCAGAAGGTGAATGAGAGATCTGGACTGAGCTGTCGTGGCTGCAGTACACAAATCAGCAAAGTCAGGTGAGTCTCTAGGGCCACCCTAAAATCCTGTCTGTGGAAGACTGAGCCACCTAAACATAGCCAACTAGAAATATGGGCACAGTGGGTATGTCCCCCACTTTGCAAGGCAGTGCTTAAACTGTTGATAGTGTATTTTTGTATACTGAGGTGTGTGGTCGCTATGGCACGATAGCACTTGGTTTTGGAGCAGAAACAGTGAGCCCTAATGTGTATTTCTGTCCTCAGAAGGCACCTTGGCTACAAAAGTAAAGTAGGCTTGGATATATTCCAGTGCTTAAATTTCTTGTTACCTTTCAGTGCACTTTCACCACCTACACCACACACATATTTTACATACTTCTGAGCTTCTTTGGCTTCCTATGACAATCCATTTGCCTCAGTTTTTCAGACTCAGCGCTGTATCCAGATGCTTGAAAGTTTGGTGTTGTGCGACATAACTTTCAGGTACCCAAGTCCTCTGTTGGAATCAGCTTGTGGTGATCACAGAGCAAATGACTTTTTCAGATGACATCTGATTTTCCTGCACTTGGTTGGTATTAATATATGCCCACAATACTGAAGGTGGTTTATATAAAATTAGGTCATAAATAAAGCCTGAAAAACATCTCTTCAACAGTGACATCATAAAGTTCTGCGGTTATTGCCTCTCAGTGGTTTTAAAATCAAATTTGCTTTCAAAATCAAGTTTGCTTTCTATATAAATAAAATGGTGTGGGTTTTTATCTAATTAGCAGCCCTGCCTTGAAATATGAAAGTTAAGCACTTTGTTTCTAGCTTGGGGATTATTCCCATCTCTGAATGAATTGCATCACAAGCACAATAAAGAAACAACTGACTTAGCTCAAAATGGAACTGGGATGGCATGAGGGGGCCTGCACACAGCATGTTGAATGAAACTTTACATATCTGTCTCATTGGTTCCAGCTGGTGCAATAAGCCGAGTACCCCCATGAGCCAGACAGCTGGAAGACGATTATCTGTCTGCAGAGGTATTACAGATCACCTGAGAAAACTTGGGTAAACTGGGAAGAGCAGGTGTGAATACTATCAAATATTATGCCAGCATCAAAATTGAAAGAGTGTGACTCTACTCAGGGAGGTGGCAGGTGGCCACTCAGGTGTGTTATAAGATCTTAAGAATCTCCTGCATGCCTAGGTTGCAACTGTAGCCCCAAATAATATTTCCATTTATGTCAGAAAAGGCAAAGACAACCTCTTCAATAAAACCTTGCCACGTACCTTTGTCAGCTCAAGACTGGATTATTATAATGCACTCTATCTGGAGTGACCTATTGAATTCATTTGGAAAATGGAGTAAGCACGGAGTGTAGCCAGTGCTTCACTGCTTACTAAGCTGTATGCGATGCCAAGAACTCATTACACGTTGCTTTGGGATCTGCTGTACTAACATAAAAGCAGCAAAACTTTTATCAATATCTATTTCAAGTTTTATCCATTCTGCTGGAAAGAATATTCCCAGTTAACTCTTTACCTTCTGAATTAACAGCCCTGGATTTGTTGATGTTACAGAGAGAGAGAACACAGTCTTTGTGAAAGGACTTTCACCTGAATTTTACTAAAGCTGGAAAAAGACTGGAAAATGACAGAGGGTGAATCCACTATTTCCTGCTGGAATCTGCTCATATGGTTAGTCATCCTCACTGTTAAACCAAATGCCTTATTTCAAAGGTACATTTTTGTAACTTCATCCAACCACAGGCACTTATTATTTCTTGTTTAGATTAAGTTCTTTTAGTACTTGGAATTTTTCCATTTGGAGGCACATACACACAGCCACCAAGTCACTTCCTGATCTTTTCTGATAACCTAAGAGGAGAAGTTTTAAGTCTGTCATTGTAAGGCATTTTTCTAGCCTTTATGTATGGCTCTTACTGTTCTGACTTTTCACCATCCTTGTTAAAGTCTTCATTTAAAAGATACACGCCTCTTTCTAGAAGTCATCTCAAGAGTTTCCTCCTGATGCCAAGTGGCAGCAACTCCCTGCATCTGTTCTACACAGAACTTGGCCCGGGGTTTCCCATGGCCCATGTATTACATACCTTGAGGTATCTGGGCAAAGTATTCTGAAGGTGATACTGGGATAGCAGATGGTAAAATAGTGTTGGAGGAATAGGCTGGATTGGGAGGTCAAAAGAGGGTTGACTTTATGCCCCAACTGCTGACTTTTGGGAATGGTTCCTGATATCCTTCAAACTATATCCATGTCTTGGAGGGTATTTATCTGTGTGGGTCAAAACTGTGATGAGGAATGAACTAACACATAAGCAGTGTGGGTGATCAGTGGTCCAGCCCTTGATCACAATCCAGCCCTTTCTTATTCAGTGATAGAAGTAGACCCATCAGTTCCATATTCAAAGACATAAATCCTTACTTACTGCTCACCATTGCACGTGTGATAGCTAAACTTTTTTGCTGCAGCAGCTGGAATTTTCCACCTTGCCTTCTCCTGCTATCTCCTCAGTTCTCTTAAGCTTTTCCTTTTCAAGGTAGTCTCAGTTTTTTAGCTCTGGCAGGTAGTCACTGTTCTCAGATACATGACTTTATATCTGGCTCTATCAAAACATGTTTTGTCTAAAAGGACTAAAATCATAAGTGACTTAGATCACTCTTTGGGCTGTCCTATTCTATAAAATATTTATTATGTGACCAATCTGTGCTACCTGAAAAACTCATACTGAATTCTACCAGTGAAAAATTGAATACTTTAGAACCTATCACTGGTACACACAGAGTCCCACAGGAAGATATGGTTAAATAGAGGACCACAGTTGTGCAGAAACATACTGCTTTGATGGCGAATACCTCTATTTGCTGAGGTCAGTCAGCCAGGTAGTGAGGCCAGATACTTCTTTTTGAAATTAAAGGACAGGAAATGCCTTTATATCTTTAAAAATCTGTCTTCATTTTAGAATGGTTTTGGTATAGGTTTTCTCCATGTTTTATAGAGGAAGATTTTAAAGCAGGATACTGAGTATTGTCACCTCAAATAACAGGGATGTGTTATTAAGCTATATTACGAAACTGACTGATTATCTCTGTGAAATACAATAGCAGGTAGAGATGTTCTGTGTTGTCATCTGCAAACCACTGCCTTCATGGCATCATTCTTTTGGGTTTTTTTGTAGGGACCTGCACAAGATTTTTGCATTTTCTACAAGGTTGTCCTTGAACCATAAGTTCTATGTAGGGAATCTAACTCTAAGTAACTCTGTTGCTTAAATGACATCACACAGTTGCTGTACTTATTTTTTTGAAGTGGCTTCTAGTGGTGCAGTAAATTCTAGTATATATTTTAATGTCAGATAAGCCTGTCAATGATTATTTTAGGTCGCTTAATTTTATATGCTTAACGTTATAATTTTAGTTTCTTGTCCATGTCAATGTATTATTTTGATTTACATAATTGAGCCACATATTCAGAAATAATTTCTTTTTAAAATTTTTATTTTAGCAGTCAAAACTCTTAGTTGTCTACCTTAGCTTAGTAGCTAAGGTAGCTCACAAGCTCCCAGTACATGTACTTTTCTCACTCTTTATCTGATGATCTATTATATGCTCTCCAGTACTTTGATATAACCAGATATCTGTCCCTCTGCAATTTTATTTTTCTAGTGAATCCTAAACTATTCACACTAGAGAGATCATTGCTGCTCTCTCCCTGATTCATTGTGCAGATGTAGACTAAGATCCCTGGATATTGCCTTCATCTACAGATGTTTGTTTTGTTTTTGTTGTTGTTGTTTGTTTGTTTTGGTTTGTTTTTTTCCTGTCTGTTTGGTCTTCTTTTTTTAAGCAGAAGAAACACAGGACAGAAAAAGTGTCACTGAAGCATGAGAGATCCAGCATCACACTTCACTGCACCTACGTTCTGTGGCCTAGTCTATTAGGTTTTTTCTTCAATAAGTTAAGAGTACTAGGAACACTCCTGGACCCACTGGTCCATACAGCTAAACTGTGAGATCAGTCCCAGGAACAAGCTGTGGCATGAGTCAGCTCCCCAGACGAATTTTGTGGCATGGTTCAGGAATTATTATAGGCCAGGCACCATCCCCTTAAACAGTTTTCATAAGGCCACCAAGCTTGGGAATATAAGAGACTTAGCACCATGACGGCTCCAAGTTCTCAGCTCATTACATTTCTACAGGACTAGTCCTGAATCAGGAACTCTGTGATCCTATCTCTGTCTGCTGGTGATGCCACCATGGCAAGTGGAGGCATCTGGCTGCAGCACCAGTGAAGAGTTACAACTGTGATTAAGATAGCTACATAGCCATAGCCATACTACTTCTAAAGTTATTGTTTAGAGGACTA
Source organism: Athene cunicularia (assembly GCF_003259725.1). Taxonomy (NCBI): domain Eukaryota; kingdom Metazoa; phylum Chordata; class Aves; order Strigiformes; family Strigidae; genus Athene; species Athene cunicularia. The sequence goes on along the minus strand of NW_020799091.1, from coordinate 54,176,669 downwards.
AGATATTTAAAGAACTGATACTTCTTGTTGTATGCTATTGGTGTTCACAACAACCAGCATTCATCTCACTAAGTCTAGTCACTTGAAAAGTAAAAAATCAGGCTAGCCTACTTGTCTGGATTCCCAGTGTAGTCATTTCTATTGGCCAGATCAACCTATCCTGAGAAAGTATATGGACTGGATGTCCATGCTGATTTTACAGGGTGCATAGATTCCCAGCATGGACTCATCTTTATGTTTTAGGCTGCTGAAGTTATGTGAGTTCATTTGTAATTTACACATCAAACTGGACCACATCAAAAACAGACCCTGGAAAATACAGATTTGGGTGCAGAACTTCCTGCCAACACACAAATGCAACAGCATAAAATATATCCCTATAGGAGAGACAAAAACTGTAAAAGAGAAAGAATTGACACAGAAATCCCTGTACTATTTGAAGAGGAATGAATGGGGAGGAAGATGGACAAGGGGAGCAGCTATGTCATGGCAGTTCAGAGATCCTCGAGATAATCTCAGCCAAGGTGGTTACAGACCTAGGGACTTCATGTCAGTGCCATGTCAGTTGAACCAGTTAGTCCTGTGGAGAGGCAGGTCAAGAGGTGTGGAACCATGCTAAAATATCTTTATTGCCTCTAGGACCCAAGTTGGCAGCTTCTTACAGTGTGGCACAGTGCTGGGTGGCAGAGTTACACCAGTCAACTCAGACTTTTAAGTCTGTGTTAGTTCAGAGCACAGAGCTGACCCATAACACATTTTTAATTGTAAAATTCAAAACGGGAGGGAAAAGAGCAGTGGTATTTCCTTGAACGATCAGAAACTATTAGAGACTTTGTATAAGGAGAGTGGGACAAAAAAGAGACCTGAAAGAGATGGGAACTTGCCACTAAATCACTCATGGGCAGTAATAACAAGTAGCACACAGGGATAAAACAGCGGCCACAGGATGATATCTTCTCCTAGAAAGACTGCTTTCCTTAGATGAAAGCCTCAGGGGTCTGCCCCTCTTCTACACTGTGCAGCTTTTAGGCATATTTTCATTTCAATAAAGTATCATGGAAATGAACTGGAAATTAGCCAGTCTCATTCTTTCTTCTTATCTCTCTCTGTTTTACCATGCACTGAGCGAACTCCTGAGGCAGACAACTCTTCTGCTTGTTTTTTGCTCTCTGGCAGTTGTAAGCCTCTTGATTCGCTGGTGGCCACAGGCACACCATGGTTCCCGGAGGGCAGCTTCCCCAGCTGTCACTTGGGAACATGCACCCTGAAGGATGATGCCTGCCTTGCCTTCAAAAATCAGGGTCATCCTGGTGTGTCGAGGCAAAAGCTCCTGATGCAGTTTTTATGAGTGACTATGAATCCTGGGATGCGAGCTCGAAGCCCGTGAGTGCAGGGCGGTGTGACTGAATACTGATAATAAGATGATGCACAGCTTTGGCCTTAAGTGAGATTTATGGCTAGAGCTGTTCATGATGCAAAGAGTTTATCACTGCCAAAAGAAAGAGAAAACAGTCTCTGTTCATTTTAAACAGTTAATTGTAGAGGATGTTCTCTGTTGAAAGGAGGTACGGACATGGGATGTTCAGATTTTTCTTTCCTGGGTGCTCAAAACATCTCTGTTTAGACTGAGAAGTTTTCAGTTTGCAAGTACAAAAACCTCAGCTATATGCATATGTGATATACCTATATGATACAAAAAAAATCTATACTTATATCAAATGAAAACATTCAGATAAAGATATCCCAGATGATCCACATACTTCTGGTTTAACATAACATCTTGCACAAACATAATGCTCCAGCATAGCTCTGGTGCATTACAAATGAATCAAATGAATAGCTTGTACTAATCCCTCAGTGGTGATCTCCCAGACAACATATTTCAGTTTTTAGTCATATAGGTAGACATCAACTTAATTTTTCAGGACGGGACACATAAAATATGCTTTTTCTTTGGAAAAAAGTCCAAGAGATAACAGACTTTTCAACCTGAAATGAATGCTATTTACCCACATCATTTCAATTTTTGCTCGGTTCAAGTATAATTTAATGGGAAAATTCCTCAATTTTTAGGTAACGCGTTTGAATAAAAATTCATTTGAGCCAGTTTGAATGTAAATATTTTGTGTGTGAGAAAAGATATATGTATGGTAAAACTAATAGCTTTCCTATCTGTAGAGGAATGAATACAGATGGATTTAATCTTAGTACTAGTCCTTTCACCTTGGCACATCACTTATGCCATCTCTATAACAACAGTCAGAAAATCTAGATAAAGTCATTCTAACAAGGAAACACTAGCACTTTTCTTACATTCCATGACAAGTGGCATACAAAAATGTTTTCATTTAAAATATGATTTGCACCAGTTTCCTTTCGCACAGATCAGCTAAGGTCCATAAGAGAGAAAAACCAAGGATTTTATTTTAACCAGATTCATAATCCATGGATAAATTACTGATTTGTAACAGTGCAAGGAATCAATCTAATTCTGTGTCAACCTGCTGTTCATACACAGGGAGCTTCCTGCGCAAATACATCCTGGTGAAGTTGAAGGCTACTCACAGTGTGAGATCCAGAAGTGCCATGGGCCTGTAGCTGAGCACTCTCGTGCTTCAGGGAAACAATGATAAGAAAAGGTTGTTGAATTTCTCGAGGTGTTTGGTGATTAACAGCACACAGTGCTTCTTTTCTTGGGGGAATATGGCAGGATTCAGAGTTGCCTTGCCCCAGCAGAGAGATAATTGCTATAATTCATTAGAGAGGCTCATTTCCATTTTTCATTACTGGAGCAAAAACTTTATAAACTGTGTTGAAGAGAATGGGAGCTTTTATTTCCTGAGGCTGCATATATAATATTTTAAAATCAAACAAGCAGTTGAACCAGCCTATACTGGTCATTACATTTCCTGTCTTCTTCCTGTCATTTTGTAGCTTAATTTCTTCATCAACTTGCTCCTAGTGCTGCATGCTCTTTCAGTTTCTCTGTCTTGAGACATACAGCAAGTAAACTCATTGGCAATGATCAGTTAGCACAGTTTCTACAGGCTCCTTTTCAGAATAGCCTAGGCAACATCTAACATCGATCTTACATCATTTATGTTTCAGCTGTGCAAAGAGAATACTTTCACACTTGGAATGACTTTAAACTATGTCCTATTTTAAGATAAGCCTATTTATTTTCTCCATGCCCTTGCTGCATTTGCTGATCAAAGGCACTTACATCTAAACAAGTTTTGTTTCTTACAGATACTTTGCCTGTCTTATTTTATTCTACAGTACAACTGCTCGTGAAGCTGAATTTATAATTCAGCTACTGCATGCACAGCTACAGCCTGTGATGGCAAAACCAAAGGGTTAGAACTCCACTGCAGGTTCAAGAGGAATTCAAAGCTGTATCAAGAGTTTTTTTTTAAAAAAAAGACCACAGGTTACATCATTAAAATCCAGGAGAACTTTATCATTGTGAGTATGAGTTCTTTAAGATTTGGTTTACAATATGCAAGCAGACAAGCCAAAAGCCGCTGTTCAAACAGCAGAAATCGAGAAGAACTGGAAACGTGCAAAGCACCACAGCAATCAGTTGACTGCTCTCGGAGCAATCCTTCTGCAAGTTTGTCTCTAATGGAGTGACATTCTCTAGGACTTTGCCTGGGCTATGCAGACCTACAGATGTGTTCCAGCTTCTGCAGTGATGTGCATCAAAGCAAGGAGATATTCAGCTATGATTTTTTTTTTTTTTTAAAGCTGCACTTCAGAATGAAGTTCAGAACCACCCCTAAACTGGAGTATGTAATTTTTCTGAACCTTTGAAATCTATAAAATACAGCTGCAGTTCTGCTTCAACCTGAGATAGCAGACTAGATCAGAAGCTTACTGTACTTCATTTATTTGCTTATTTCTTGTTTCTAGTCCTGATCAAACGCAAATAAATAAGAAACATACAAGAATTATTTGCCTTATTCATATCTCCTGCTTGTTTTTCAAAGGAAATATGATTTGATGGCCAAGCACTAGGGTGGTCAAGATCTGAATTAATTTCTGACTCAAGTTGTTGGTGCAAAAGCTATGTGTTTGTATAGTTCTCAGATTAATAGATCCTTCATCTTGTCAGGAACCATAAAAAGGATTGTATCCATAAAAATAAATAACAAAAAAGTCCCATGACTTTTTCAATGCAGAAAATGTTTGAATTCTATCAGGTGTGGGAGAAAAGGTAAAGTAATTTTTTATTTTATATGGACTGGTTTACCCATACTCCTTTTAGGTTGATATGCTTACTGGGTTCAGGTATTTTCAGAACTTATCACAGAATCACAGAATCATCTAGGTTGGAAAAGACCTTGAAGATCATCCAGTCGAACCATTAACCTAACACTGACAGTTCCCAATATACCAGATCCCTCAGCGCTAAGTCGACCTGACTCTTAAACACCTCCAGGGATGGGGACTCCACCACCTCCCTGGGCAGCACATTCCAACACCTAACAACCCGTTCTGTAAAGAAATGCTTCCTAATATCCAATCTAAACCTTCCCTGGTGCAATTTGAGGCCATTCCCTCTTGTCCTATCACTTGTTACTTGGTTAAAGAGGCTCATCCCCAGGTCTCTGCAGCCTCCTTTCAGGGAGCTGTAGAGGGCGATGAGGTCTCCCCTCAGCCTCCTCTTCTCCAGACTAAACACCCCCGGTTCCCTCAGCCGCTCCTCGTACGACCTGTGCTCCAGACCCTTCATCAGCTTCGTTGCCCTTCTCTGGACACGCTCGAGTCATTCAATGTCCTTTTTGTAGTGAGGGGCCCAAAACTGAACACAGGAATCGAGGGGCGGCCTCACCAGTGCCGAGGACAGGGGTCAGATCCCTTCCCTGTCCCTGCTGGCCACGCTATTGCTGACACAAGCCAGGATGCCATTGGCCTTCTTGGCCTCTTGGGCACACTGCTGGCTCCTGTTCAGCTGGCTGTCAATCAACACACCCAGGTCCCTCTGTGACTGGCAGCTCTCCAGCCACTCCTCCCCAAGCCTGTAGCGCTGCTGGGGGTTGTTGTGGCCCAAGGGCAGCCCCCGGCATTTGCCCTTACTGAAACTCCTCCAGTTGGCCTCAGCCCCTGGCTCCAGCCTGTCCAGGTCTCTCTGCAGAGCCTCCCTACCCTCGAGCAGATCAACACTCCCACCCAACCTGGTGTCATCTGCAAACTGACTGAGGGTGCGCTCGATCCCCTCGTCTAGATCATCAATAAAGATATTAAACAGGAGTGGCCCCAAAACTGAGCCCTGGGGGACGACACTCATGACTGGCCACCAACTGGATTTAACTCCGTTCACCACAACTCTCTGGGCCCGGCCATCCAGACAGTTTTTTACCCAGCAAAGCGTGTGCCCATCCAAGCCTCGAGCAGCCAGTTTCACCAGGAGAATGCTGTGGAAAACGGTTTCAAAGTCCTTACGGAAGTCAAGGTAAACAACATCCACAGCCTTTCCCTCATCCAATAAGCAGGTCGCCCTGTCATAGAAGGAGATCAGGTTTGTCAGGCAGGACCTGCCTTTCACAAACCCATGCCTACTGGGCCTGATCCCCTGGTTGTCCATATATGACTTTTAATGGCACTCAAGATGACCTGCTCCATGACCTTCCCTAGGTCTTGCCTGACATTATTCCACAGATGGCTTCCAGCCTTTTAAGAAATGTACTGTGCAAGCCAAATCTCTGTGATGTTTACACTTTCTTTTCAAGGTGGTTTTAGCAATTTTGTCTCATTTTATTTTCCTACTCAGGAAAACCTGGCAAAATTTAAAAAAATAAAAAGTGCAGATGAATGCTCTTCATGGAAACTAGAGGGATGCTTAGTACCTTCCCAAGCCAGGCTAACCTTTGGTTTTCTGATTGGCTTTTTGGAATTCAAATTCATTTGATGCCTGTGGATCCTTTCAGGATGATGAAACGCAAAGTTAGCTCAAGCTGTCTTGTATGATGCACCCCAAAGGCTAAAAGCTGGTGACTGTGATGGTGAAAAGCACCTCTTGGCTTTTCTTCTATATTCATAAGCGGGCTACCCAAGGCTCATGACTTTGGCCTCCCTCCCCTGAACTCTCAATGTGGAGTAGCAGCTTGCTGCCATGGTGGCAGCCAGCATGACATGCTCCACACTCAAAGATGCAGGATATCTTTACTAGGCTGCAGTGCTATGCTGCTGTCCCTTATCATGCAGGCCAGTAGGTGTAGGGCACTAGGCACTGGCCATGTCGTCATGACCTTTCACACCCAAAGCTACAGGTAAGTTAAAAACTGTACATACAGGAAAAAGTAAAAACTTTACTGCTTGCCCTCTTTGGCTGCTGGGGGTAGAAGGAGGCAAGAACACACTTTGTGTTCCCAAGCAAAGGCTGCAAGAACTTTGATGTTCCCTGAACCTGCACATAAGCATACAGCAAATTCCCAGAAGCAAAATTCCTGGCCACCATGAAACTCCCTGCCTGCATATTCACAACATGGGGAAACCTGTTCAAATCTCTCCACTGTTCCTCTCCTCCCTGTGCTCCAGTGCACCCTTGGTGGAAAATCCAGCATCTTTCTCTGCATCACTTTCTTGGTGTCTGTCATACTCCATGTCACAATTTTTTTGCCAGTCTAGCATAGATCCTCACATTGGCCCATGAGAATCAAGTTGCCTTTCTCCTTCACAAATCACCACCCAGCCATAACCAAGTACTGTAAAAGAAAGTGAGTGTATGTTCCTCGAGGTTATAAATGATGGCATATGAAAGAGAATTAGGACAATTGGATTTTCCTATGCTGGGCTGACCCCCATAAGACTGAGCAGAGAAGAAAAATTGCTTTGACTAAGCAAATATGATATGGCAGTCACATAAAGAATGGAACAAACATATGAAATATCAGAATTTTTTAAATAAACATACTTTCTACAGCAGAAAAACATTTAAACATTAACAGTAAAATTTGAAGACACTTCTTGTTCTGCCTCATCTCATTTCCCTCTGTAATTTCTTTATACCAGCATACTATGCCTATGACTTCTGTCTGACAGACCCTTTCCCTATTTACCTCTAGCTGAACTTCTGTGTGACTTTTAACAGCTGCTTAAAGATCCATAGCTGGGATTTTTTGCTCCATCTGGTTGCTGATAACAGGCAAAGCTTGATTAACTTATCCTGATAAGTTACTATGGCAACTTCCACCAGTGCAGCAAGAAAGAAGGTTTCACAGGTATGTTCTTATCAGTTCATATTTCCCCTGACTAGGCAACTTAATCCATTAAAATTAAATGGTGAATTGTGCAAATGAAGGCTGAGCCTTGGAATCCTTGCTGGAAATTTGTCATTAGCCTGGATTATAGTGTGAGTATTGCTGTCTTTGTTAGAAAACACTTCAGCAAGCCAGCAGTTAGCGGAGTAAGGTCTCAAAACCAGATAACATTGCATGCAGAAGTGCAGTAAATCCTAAAGAGAACCTTCATGTTGTTAATCCTGTTATTTGTCACTATTAATAGAGAAAAATGGCAAAACATTCCTGGCTGGTTTAGGGCATGGCTACTGAAAAACTGCAAAGCAAATTTGGATTTTCCAAGCATCAAAAACGCTAGCGTTTCAAATGGGAAAAAAAAAAAAAAAAAAAAAAAAAAAAAAAAAAAAAAAAAAAGGTAGGTGTGGGTGTAAACTCAGCTGTGTGGCCAACATGCAGCAGCAGAGCCTTTCCTGAAAGCCCAGTAAATTCACTTGCATTTGCTAGAGAGCTTCCAGAATGTGTGTGGGCACCTGTCAGGGTGAAAAGTTCTGCAACTTGCTCATATCCTTAGTGTCCACTGAGTACCAGCTGAGTATGGCTCATATGCCCGAGTGAGAGGGAAGCTTTGCTCATTTGGTCTGGAGGCCAGAGTTAAATCTTTAGGCAGTCATAACACATGGAAGTATCTTGGTTATACCTTCCTTACGATGATACCCTTCTAGTCTCTGTTTTCTGTTTGATAAAGTGAATGGCTGAGAGAGGCAAGAGTGTTTTAGCATAGAGATGAGTGGCCTCAAAGTGATTATGGTGCCTTCGCCATGGGGACACATTAAGGAACGAACAACACTGAAGAATATGGCCCTATATATCATTAAGTATTTTCTAGATTTCTGAAAGACTGTTTGCCAGCCATGTTATTTCCCATTTTAGCACAGAAATAAATCGGAATTACAACCTGTGGGGAATAGAATTTTTTAAAAGTGCCTCCACAACCAGCTTGGGAATTCCAGGGGTTTTGTCCCAGGACATTACCAAGCCAGTCTGCAGTTGGTTGCATTCCTAAGTGAGCTGCTGAACATTTCACAGGCAGTATTTTTTCTCCAGTCAATCCCTCTCCTATCTGTGTATATCCGGCTGATTTAATCATAAAAGAGATTTTTAAGGGACTCAGTTTTGTCCCACTGTTTTTTACCAAGCAAGGGGTGATTTGAAAAGTGTAATGAAGATGGGCCTCTCTCTACAGGTGCAGAGGAGCCGAGTTCACCATTTTCCATCTAACAACAAAGATCTTCACCTGGATGAACCCTAGCTGGCCTGGGAATAAGGAGGTGGATGAGACTGAGACAGGAGACGTCCTCTTTTCTTTCCCAACAATGTGGTCATTATAATCTGGGAGAGATGGGTTGCAGAAAAAAACAGCCATGGTTTTCCAGGCCTATCACTACTTGTGAAAGTGCTGCGTACCTCACGAAGAGGAGGGTATTCACAGTCTTCAGGAGTCCTGTACCCTGGACAGCATTGCTTCTCTACTACTCTGCACTAGGAGGTGTAATCTGAACTGAATTGCCTGAGCATAAATGACAAGGGGAAGACTATGTCAACTTTCTCCTGTTCTCCCTGTGGGTCAAACAGGTTACCAATTCAGACTTTGTTAACTTGGACATTATGAAGATCGTGCTTTACAGAAACAGCTGATTAATTTTTCTGAATCACTCCATTCCCATAGTGGGTTAGAAAATCATACAGATAGAATGAGCAATGACTGGGAACCTTGCATCTTCTACTTCAGAAGAACACCTGAAAGGAAGATGTCATTAAGGTGTTCAAGACAGGAACACATTTTTAAAATACGTGTTCAATGCCTAGCACAGGGTGACACCTTACTGCCAAAAAAATGAAGAAGAAATACTGTCAAGGTGTATGATAGTAATTTCACAGTCTATCCAGGTTTGTAGACCATGAGCTCCGTAAGACTGAGTCTGAGAATAAAATTCATCTCACAGGATGTCAGCATCCACATCTGAGCTACAAACTCTTCTTCTGCAGTCAGTGGTGAGAAACAGGAACTGAAGGGTGCAAGTGCATCTTAGTCCAATAGAGATTTTTAAAGTAGCTCAAATCAACTGTGCCCTGAAAGTGTCTATTTCTTTCAGCTGACAGTAAAGGATATGTTATTTGGCTAGCTCTAGGGTTAGATACCTCTATTTGGTCAACTGGATTTCATCTGAACGAATAACTGTTGAAAGGGTTTTTTTCAGTACATATTAATTCTAAGATTATAAATGTTCTCTGATTTTTAAGACCATTAGCATTCATTGTGAGATCATGGAAAAGGAAGTTTCTTTCAGGTTCATTTATTATGAAGTGAATTTTTTTTCTATAAGTAATTGCTCCTTTTTTTCAGCAGAAGAAATGCGTTTCATAAATTCCTGTTATTTTTACATATATCTCACACTTCTAATATATTAGCACTGTAGGTAAGTTATATTAAAAAAGGCAATTAGCCTTTTACTTTAGTTGCTGTAGCAGTTACTTAGGTAACACAGTTATTATTATGTACTTGAAATTTTTATGGGCTTGAATGTTTAAGGAGAAAAATAATTTTCATTCCAGTCTGTTTTCATTTGGGTTCCTATATAGTATTTATGCTGCCCAAATATATAATAGAAAAGCAAAATTCCCAGCACTTTAAAGCAAAGGCAATTCTCCTAGGGACTGTTAAGAGCTGGCTGTGTATCAGCAATGTGGTTTGCTCCCATACAAATGAATAGCAACGTCAGTTGTCTATCAGGCTCTGGCAGTGAGTTAGTCTTGCCTGAATTTAAAAGCTCTCAGTGTGGGTGTTGACATGTGAGATAGGTGTCAAAGAACCCCACCACAGACAGTGGAGACCTGGATTCAGTTGCTTGCACACGGGTATTCACTCTCTTTGAAGGTTTTCCCTTTCTTCCACATGCCAGTACAGGTCTCCAGTAGGTCCTGCACCATACGCAAGACCCTCACTGAAGGCCCTGGATACCTCTCTCTGTACAGCCTTATAACCTCTTAGTCAGTGGAATCTAGGGAGTTATTCAGGTGGCCAGCTGCCTCATTTTAGCCTAATTTAGGATCTTACGAGTACCTCCTAGATCCCTCATTCAATACAGAAATAAATTAGTCTAATGTCATTTTCGAGTCCTCTGGAGCATCCAGAAGACTGACGAACTTCTGTAAGGCCCTTATCACATCTGTTAGTTCCTTGCAGATGCCTAGACAGTTCAGGGCATCTCAGTTAGCACAAGGCACTTGTGTTTCAGCGAGTTCTGCCTGTTATTGACCACCTTGACTAGCTCTCCATTGCTAGATTAATGAACCCAGCTCCACAGAGCACCTGTATTATAGACATTGAATAAGACACAGTGAATTCCATTTCTTATGCACCAGAAATGACATGTACATGACATACATTCAATGCAGAAGCAGCAAAACCCAAGAAAGCCAACAAAGACATACACAATGGTCATTTATCATTGCTGACACTATATCGCAAAGCCACCAGAACATGGTGAACTTGTAAGCATCTACTCAGTCCCCAGTGAGTACATCTAAGTCCTAAATTCTAATAGCCTCAGTCGTGTTCACTTCAGTAGGGCTATTTGTGGAGGTCAGGTATTGACAGCTCAGCAGAGGTTAATCTAACTCAGCTCTAACCCTCTGTAAGCCAAATATCTTGTCAAGCCTGCAGTTCTTTGTAGTTGACAAAGACTGGCACTTCCAGGGAGCTATTCATGCAATCTCTGGCAGATATCTACATTAGACTGGGAATTATGCGCTGAAAATGCCTGTTTTCTTAACCAACTGTGGAGGGAGTCCATACTACTAAGTCCTAATCCTGTAGTTGGATTTCTCTATTACTGTGTACCTCGGTACATGCCAGTGTCCAGAGTGGGATGAAGTGCTGAAGCATCTTGCAGGTATTTTCCTGTTTTCCATGGTGACTAAGTATCTGGAGTGGTAATATGGGAGCTATGCATTTTTCCCTAATGTGGAGCTGTGATGCTGCTAGGGCCTACATCCAGACCTAGGGTCCAAAATATTCTGTTGGGTCTGCTAACAGGTGCACAACCTTAGACTTCTCCTTAGTTGATGATGGATAAAATTAGATATGATGAATCCTTTCCTTCCCCCCTTCCGCAGTATTATTAAATGTCTTGGCTTTCCCATCAGTGAATATCCGTAACTAGCCACTCAAGCTTTGCTGTTTACAGGTAACGGCATTATAGAATCATCCTGTGTTGCTATCCCAGCAATGTAGACTGATACATTGATATCAGTGGGGGATGGGAGATAAAAGCAGGAGGAAAATATAGGAAATCTTTCCTGGTGTAAAATATTTGGTTTTGACTAAAGAAAGTTCACAAAAGGGTCATTATTTGTATGGAGGCAAACCTTTTTAGTCCTTGTATTTTACCTCCCCTCTCACCACTAGTGATACACATAAAAGTCCATAAAGTGTCAATTTCTGTCCGTTACAACCAAAGAAAAATGTATGAGATGTTTGGCTTGGGAAATCAGTTTTCAGTCTGCTATAACCTACTATTTGTTACAAGTGGAGTCAGGCATTGCGCAGTCCTGTTATGAGTTCACAATATATCCATGCTGCAGTCTAGCAAAATAAAATTAGCTGCAAAAGGCTGGAGAAAACTAATTGCCAGTAAAGTATAACACATATTTTCTGCTAGAGAGTGAGGGTCACTATTGGCAATTAATTCAGAAATTACCAAAGCTTTAATTTCTCTGTAGTAGCCACACTTGTGCACAACTGACTTTGTTGCTGAAAAGATATTTTATGGTCTGTAGTCACTGGCACAAAAGGGCCCTCTAACTCTCTAGTGGTAAATGAACTGGTGATACATTACAAAATCAATTTTTTATGGAAACTTAGAATTTGTTGGTTCTATTCATATTAATAATGCAAGAATTCATCACAGTGTAACACCTTCCAGGCAGGTAGTCAGTCCTTGTTGTTACTGTCATGTTACTTGGAAGCATCTAAATGACCATGGTTTATGCACCGCAAGTAGAGACACAAGCCCTGCAACCAATTTTTAAACTGTATTTTTCCTTTTAATATCTTATCACAATGCTGAAGTGCAGAGGATGTTTATAGAGTCACTATCTTTCTTTAGCATTAACAAGACCATTAAGAATTCAGTTTTCCTTCTGCACAGATTCATGCACAGACGTGAAATGAAATGTGATCTATCTTTCAGCTGAAAGAGCAGCGTTGTATTTCCTGCTTAGATTCATCTTCCAGAGGCTGATAATATAAACTATCTGTATATTGGAAAAAAACCCACCCTAGTCTTTATTGAGCAGAGGCTAAAACATCAAATGGAAGGAAGTGGATTTTAATCCAGATTTACAAAGGACAGTTGTCATCGAATAAAACTTGTGCAGCCTCTGAATGAACTATCTTTGTTGGAGACTAGCTATTCTTCTAGGTACCTGATGATACCATGATGCTGAATATGATTAGAAGTATGATTGGAACTATCTATCAATATATTTCACAGGCCAAAATTTCCTTTGTGTGAATTTGATTCACAGACCCTAATTCCAAAGCCCAGCATTATGGTTACATTTATTATTCTGCAAATTGGATGTCTGAGCTAATCATCCAGATTTCCTTCATACCCAGTGGGAAGAAATGGGTAATTCAGAGGGTAATTCAGATTCTTGTCATCGCCAAATGAGTATCTTAAGCGAGGTCTGGAGATGCCTGATTCTCTCCATCAATTATTAAAGGCATGATGTGATAGCTCAGACTTTGATAGCAACATTAGAAACATGAAAAGTTAGAACAAATAATTCCACTTTGTGTTAGTCTGGTTTGATACGGCACAGATGTGAAAACTTTACCCTATATTTCTTGCTTTGCTTTACCCTAGTAGGCAAGATCAGGAACCACATAGTTTCTCAATGTACAACAACTGAAGACCCATTACTATGCCATTTCTTCATCTTACTGTGTGCAGGCAAGTCTAGTAATCAGGAGTTGATTCTGCCTACAGGTTTTGTATTCCCCATTGCTGTAACAGGGATACTTAACACCATTAATATCCCAAAGACTTTCCTGGAAATAAGATGATGACTCTCACTGTGTCTTCACACCCATCAGGTAAAGGAAGTTCAATTAGTACTAACAAATACATTTTTAGATGTTCAAGCAGGCACTGCATTCAGTGGGACAGGCAACATATCACCCTTCAGACAAGGCAGACACTGTGTGGTAATAAAGATTGTGCATTTTTTTGACAGCTGATTAAGGCAGACATTTGTCTTTCCTGTTACTGTTGGAAGAGTCTTTCCTTGCTCATACTAAGCAGGGTCCGAACAGCAGGCAGACCCATTCCATCTGAAGACACTGTAATAAAGCTCTTTCTTGGTAACTGCCTCCCATGCATTAGGAATGCAATGCATCAGATATAGCAGCATGCAGAACCATTCAGCTGGGGGATGGAATAATATCGCCGTTTTTAAAAACAGGACTCTGGCAGGTCTCCCAGGAGGGTTCTGACAGCCACCATCATTCATCTGCCTTTACCACCTGAAACTAGTATTAACCATGAGGGAAAAAGTGATTGCGCAACTTAAACTTAGATATTGCTGTAACACAGAAATTGAGAATAAACAAAACTTGACACTAAGCAAACACCTATTTTTGGAGAACCAAGCAAATCCTAAATCTGACACCAAATGACCACGTCAAATGTCGTAAAACATATCTATTCACTGCATGTATTATATCCAGACATCTAATAAGAAACAGGACTCTGTTTAAACAAATAAAACCTAAAACTGGAGGAGCTGTACACCTTATGTTTTATAGGAGTTAACTGCTGATTAACATCACACAGGGTGAAATGGCAGGTCCAACAGCACAGCATCTAAGGGTTGTGGGGGAAGTAGCCTGTGAAAAGTCAGTGGGCTTCTAAAACAACCATATGAGCCTGTCATCTTCACTCAAGAGTGTGACCAAACAGGCTCTTTGTTTATATCTTTACCTATGGCTTCTGTACATGGAAGGTGTTTGAAAATTAATAAAGTGTTTTAAACCCTCTTAAGATTTACAACCACTGGATTTTATTCTAGGGCCTCTTGAGAAATAAAATGGTGAGAATAAACATCCTAACCCAGGAAAATTGTGCTATCACTGTATATCAACATTTCTAGACTCTGGACTAAATCCATTCTAACGAAACATAAACTCCACTTTCAGGAGTGCTTCAAAGGATTCCCTGGGCAATTCAAATCAAGAATTACTTCACAGTAAACTGTCCTGTGAATTTTAGTCTTTTATAGATAAAATGCAAAGCAGATGGAATAATTTTTTAAATTTGTATTTTCTACTTCTTGTAGTTTTGGAACACTGGGAATTGTTCACAACAGATTTGTTAGGTTACTATTGCAGTTTTTTATTGTAACAAAAATCATTACACAATGGAACAAAAAACATTTAAAAAATGTGACTGAATGGACACTTAAAATACATCCCACTTTTTTCCTAAAAAAAATGTTTCAGGGTCTTTTGCTCACGGAAATTGATACTTTATTTGCTTTATTTGCAAATATTTAAGGAAAGCAGGAGGGAAGATAAAAGAACATTTTCCTGCAAAGTGTGATGCAATATTTTCCCCTCCCCAGGGTAAAGAGCATGAAAGGTTTTCTTTTTCAGACTGGGTGCATGCTTATCCACTTATGTATGCAGCCACCATACTGTACTTGAATGTAAATCACCCCCAAAATGCCAGGGCCAATTTCTCAGTTGTCTATCTCCATAGTATACATGTGCATTATGTATTATATGGTTAATAGTGCATCAGCTCCCTCGTGGAAAATCAAGAAAGCTTCCATGTCCTCCTGAAAGAAAATGTGGAATTATTTTATACACGTCCAGCCAGGTCAGGCTGCAGTATGTTCTCAGGAGAAATTTGAGCTGAATTAAGGCAGCACTGTGCTGCGTGGTGATGCGGTGGATACAGAGCTACTTGAGGCAGCTCAAACGCAGGAGGTAGTATGGCTGTATCAGCATGGTGCTCTCTGTAGACTAATTAGTCCTGCTAAGAAGCAGGATATAGTAGTCCAAGCTATATGCTTTGAGGTAGTTCACAAGTGAGCTGTTGCGTATCTGTGTGGTGCTGTGTTCCTGCTTCCCCATGGACTGTGCTGAACGCTGCCAAGGCAGCCTTCTGCCTGAAACCAGGGACCTCTAACATTCACAAGAACTTATGAAGCTGGAAAGCGTAAGGGAATCTAGTTTATCAAACTCCCACAGAGAAGCTCAATGGTTTGCCCAAGATTGGACAACAAGACAGGCGCAATTCTAGTGAGAGTGTCCAGGAGGACCTGGGAGCTTGTTTCCATTGCACCAGTGCATCTCAAGGCACGTGACTCAGAGCTGAGTGTCACCACAGTGTTTGCATTGCTGCACATGCATATGTGGGGTCTGAGACTGTGGGGATGCTTACGCCAGCTTTTAGCTCACTGAAGGAATACATACGCTCCTTTCTGAGGGTGAGGCATCATCCTTGACGTGGGAGGAAAATACTGGAAGGAAACAGCTCTGGGCACTGGGCAAAACTAAATCAGCCAGAATGCAAAGCTACAGAAAGAACTGCTAGCATTTTAGCCTACAAGACACACACAAAGTAAAGATAGTGAAGATGAAGCTTAACGAAATGTTTTGCCCAGCATTGTACAAAGACAAATGGGAATGAAAGTGAAGAATAAGAATACCAAAGCTTACACCATGTTGCATTGTCCTCCAGATAGTCCTCTGGCAAGCAAGAGGGAAACAGATTCAGGGAACAGAAAAACAAAACAGAACAAAACAAAATAAACCACAGGTTATACCAAACAGGCAACCACAGAGAAGATAACGAGTCTTTATAAGCAGTTGATTTTAAATGAGAAATTTTAGATCATGCTCTACAGAAGCAATGGTTAAAATTATTTAATTTCTGACAGTGTTTATATTACTCCAGATGTAATTGCTAGATGCCTAGACTAAGGTTGTCACTTTTTGGCACTTTGTAGTAGAGGGATATGGAATGATTTCTCTGCCCTGTTTATATGTATACTTTAGGTTGAGATTAATCGTGCTTTAGAAATATTTAATCTCAGTTGCCTAAACCTATGTTTAGCCAAGCAAATGAAGACCTTTA
Source organism: Athene cunicularia (assembly GCF_003259725.1). Taxonomy (NCBI): domain Eukaryota; kingdom Metazoa; phylum Chordata; class Aves; order Strigiformes; family Strigidae; genus Athene; species Athene cunicularia. The sequence continues at coordinate 54,160,222 of NW_020799091.1, read as the reverse complement.
TTTCTCTCTGTTAACAGTAAAAACTACAGTCATCTAGACTTCAAATCTAGATAGCTGGTTATAGGTATCTACACTATGGATATCTATATTGAATCAGGAAAGTTCTCATTTTTCTGCTGTTACAGCCAGTAGAGAAATAGGGTGGAATCCAGTTACCTAAGTATAACAGGTGAATTTATTAACTCTGAGGTATTCCATCTTACTTCCAGCCAGGTCACCTCTCCTATAACTTTGCTTTCAGGCATCTCCGTGTTGCATACCTACATGTGGGGATCTATCTCAGTTGAGCTTTTCATTTCCCAATCTGTGGGAGGTGTCTGTGACACCTGGGGTGAATCACTCTCTAAAGATGTGTGTCTCTCTCCATTGACTTCAGAAAGAGCCTGACTTTTAGGCCCTGTGCTGCGAAGATGAGGCTATTGCCTGAGCATAGGTTTCTTGAATTGCTTGAGATGCTGCAGTGTATTGTACCCAGTTCCCCACTGTGTCTCCAGAAGTATGATCTCCTGTAGTCTTGTGTCGTATCTGGTCCCATGTTTCAGATACTCTGGGATGTCTCAGATGGTGCTTTACATCCATGCTTAGACAACTCTCTTAAACTCTGCTTCCTAAATACATCTGATGCAATTTAGACCAGTTATACCACTGCTTTTGGGGAATATTTAATTCTTTTCACATTTCTCACAATTTATTTAGATCTATTTCTTATTTATGAAGCCTTACTGGCTACAGCTATGACAATAACACAGGGAAACTGCTTTCCCTCCTCTTGGAATGGAATAACTGGATTAGTCACACACGTTCAGGGAAAGATGAGGAGCACTTCTCAGATGGGTTCAGTACCTGGTGATTTCAGTGTAGGCTTCTTGTGGGGGCTGCTTTGTGGAACATACCTGATAAAACATGCTCAAGTGAATTAAGCTTATACATGGGGATATGAGCAGGAGTGAAGAAAAAATTGGTTCAGATGTGATACATGTTTGCATAGAATTGAGATGCAGAGGAAATATTTTCTCAACTTGGTCTCTTCTGAGGACATGCTGTCAAAGACAGATGAAAGCAGAACTGTTTGTCACTTCTTTTGAGGCTTACATAGCTGCATGTTTGGACTTTGTGATGACAGTTGAAATTTAAGTAGTCTGACTGTTTTATGAATGCAAACTCTAGAATAGACTTCTAAAAGAGTTAATGTGACTGAACAATCAGCTGACTCACAAGGAAAGATTTTTTTCTTACAACAATCAAAAGGATCTTTAATGGTTTGGCACTACTATCAAAATATTAATATTGCTGTACGTTTGTACTAAGCAAGCAATAGAAAAAGATTAGTGTGCATGCTGGAAAATTGCTGTGTGTGGGATTGTCCTTAGGTCCTGTTAGCAATGCAGGGGTTAGGAGGATCTAATTGAAACTGGTCCTGCAGGCTCTGTCTGTAGTTAATGAAGAGAGATACATGATTCAGGGAATGATTCAGCACATTAGAGGTTCTAGTGTAGGCAGGTTGAATGGTGTTCCTGTGAGGCAGGAGTGCAGCATTCATATGCTTCTGAATAAAATTACCCAAGTTGGTGTGAGATGCAGGCAGTGACCTTTCCCAAGTGCTGCTAAGGGATTACAGCTCTGAAACAAGGCCTTCTCCTCTAATCCATGTAAACAGCCTCTCCTTGCTCCAGCTGAGGTCAGTGACCATCTCTGACTTGAGGGATTGTTGGTTTTAGCCCAAAAGGAAATAACACGTGCATCACTGCCATTTGGAGACGGATTTGATACTAACATTTGTCACTAACAGATCATAAATAATTATTATTTTAAATATCACCAGCAAGAAAAAAAAATAGGTATATGGCTTGAACACTTTTAAATGTAGCAGCAGCAATGCTAAGCTCTTTGTTTTTTCTGAAATAATGCATGAACAAAACTAGTTAAATCACATAGAGGCAAGCTCCCCTTTGAAAATCTACAAGTTATTAAAAGTTATAAAGGTTTATCTACATTGGCAATTTTCATTAGTTACAGCCTTTAAAGGCTGGCAGCATCTGACACATCTTTGTGGATGCTACACAATATTTTGGAAGCTTGTAGTTTAAAAAGGATATTAATGTGTTTAGAAGTATTCCCCTTATGTGAATATGCAATGTCTCTTAAATGTGTCTTTTTCATTGCAAAAATGCTTGACCTGATCTTACAACATAAGAGGAATCCAAGCTGTGCTACCAGCCTTCCTTTTTATGCTCTTCATCCCACTTCCCCTGTTTGCAACCTTTAGCTTTGACGGAGCATGATGTGACCTTTCACTTCGCCTTGGTCAATTATAGATTAAGAACCAGGCCTCTGCACTGAGCAATACACAAGGGCTGGTTCTCTGAATCTAAAGTGAAAGGGTAAAATTCTGCACTTTTGTGATATAAATTAAGATCCCGTCAAATATTGGTTGAGTATTGCTAGGCAGATTTTTAGCCTGAGATGCTACACTGGGTTATGAACCTGCTCTGGTAAAGTCCTAAGCCTACAATGGAGGTAAACATCTTTACTGCTTCTTCTTTTAAGATAACCAGGCTGCACTATTCCCAGAAGAGCAGAGAACTAACAGATGTTGCTTTCTGCTGCAGAGTAATCCCATGTCTTTACTAGAAATGGCATGTTATTTCCCAATTGAATTGCCATGAAGATTGACAGAATACAGTAGGTAAGATAGAATACAGCATAGATAGAGACAATTTGGAAGACTTGGCACTGTGGAAGACTACTGTGATCATCAAAGGAATTTGCTGAATGATGGTGTCAAGAAGATACTCAGGTCCTTATCTGAATTAGTACATTTGGATTCCTGATCAGTGATTTAAGCTGCATATTGGAGAAGCCTCTAGACATTTTAGGCTCGTGATCAGAAATATAGCAAGACATTTTGGTGCCATACTGCAGCTAGCACTTGCCTGGCACCCAGCAGGAGTGGAGCTCACCAAAACCTCATACCCCCAACTAATGGTGGCTGTTTCCAGCTGGGCGCTTTTCTCCCCTCACTCTTGCTATAGCCCTGAGCACGACTCTCTTTGGCAAGACAAAGTAATGCTGTGCAAGTGTTCAGCAATAAGATCAGCAAGTGGAGGGTATGCCGTACAGTCTGTTTTGATTCAGATGCTTTACAGCTCTTTAATTTTGCTCATTGGCTTTACCTAGAGATGATTGCTGAGACAGTATTAACAGCTATAATAATTAGCCAACTGTAAATCTATAGATGTATAAATAGCAGAAACATCGAAGTCTGAAATGTGAATCCAATGTCTGGTAGTAAATAAAATAAACATGCTAAAGTCTTGTTTTCAAAATGATGGAATAAATAAAGTAAGATTAATGATCACTGAAGTTTTAGATGATAAAAGTCAATTTTTGAGACGGATGGAAATAAAGCAGTTGTAATTTTATCATTAAGTAAAGAAGTGGAACAAATCAATGTGCCTTTGCAATTGTATATGTTAAAGAACTAGCTGCTAATATTGCTTTAATATATAAAACCCCATTTTTAATAAAATAATAAAAAAAGAAATACTGCTGTAGATCCTTTTTCAAAGAGAATTTATGCTGTAAAGTACCTGCTGTGGCTCATCTGTTTTTTGGCCTCCAGAAAAGAGCTTATTCTCTTCTAAAATTCCTAATACATAAAGACTGAGTCATATTGCTCTACTACAATGCAATTCTCTACCATTTCCAATGGAGAAAAGAAGATTTACTGAATGCTGGAACAGCTGGCATAGAAACTCTATTGAGTGACTATGAAATTGTTAAAAAAATATTGTCAGGAGTTTGCCACTCTTCTACTACATTACCAAGCCATTTCTTCTAATTAAAAGCCAGAATATAGTTTGCCTTACCAGCCTATCCAAACTTGTGCCAGCAGCAGTTGTAGGTCGCTCCTCTGGGTTATATGGTCTAAATCGGGTATTGAAGTTTTCAGGGACAGAACGGGAAGATCTCAGTGCAGGTGCTGGTTTAGGTTGGCCACATCCTTGGAAAACCTGAAAATGACATTGTAGGTTATATGAAAATCATTAAAAAAAGGGAATCTGATATTTTACAGCCTCTTCATTCTCTCTTTCATACATTTGAAATAACCTTTGATTGACATTTTGATAATAGTGAATTGAGCACTTGCCCTGCATTAAAACTCAGGTTAATAATTAAGCATTATTAATTATTCGATGAAGGTACACAAACATATAGGGACCTTAAACCCCCCCTAATTTAGGAAAGTGATTATTGTAAGAAGTTAATATCTGAAAGCATTTTAATTGCTGTCTTTCAAGGAAGAGAAATGAGCAAAAGGAAGTCCTTTGTGGCAGGACTTAGTTGATAATTATTTTAATTTTTGCTGGAATGTGGTATTTACCCAGAATCACAGCTCATTCATAATCTGCACCCACAGCTCTTCCTACCTTGTAATTTTGTTTGTGGTCTCATAGAAAAGGTCAATAATGAAATAGTCTTATAACTGGATAACTTTCTTATTGCCTACCAATCTCTCCCTAGAAGAGGGGTGAGGCAAATTGAGTGGGCAATAGTGAGAATTATTTTCTGCTACTGTGTTTGTTTTCCAGGTATAAAATATAATGTTCAGGGATATGAAATTTTTCATATACTTCCATTTGGAAACATATTTCAGTAGCATATATATGGTGGATACTAAAGGACACATAGGACACTTTTGACTGCTGGATGTCAAGTATATATCCCAGAGGCACTCTCACAGAAGTTGCTCAGCTGAAAGTAGGTAGAAAATTCACAGAGTTACATTTTTTTCAAGTGCTTTCATGAAGTAGGATCCTAGTGTTTGCTTTCATACTAACTTTTTTAGTTCTGGAATCATCTTTCTTTTTTGTGACCATTGTGTTTTGTCCATTTCAATATTTTGCCTCCATTCAGCAGAAAAACGTCAGAATTTTTTATAAGATCTATTTTACAAAACCCTAATGACAAACTATCTGTCTGAATGAGCTTTGTGGAGGTGAAAACTACTATGCAGTTTCTGTATTTTGTTTGTAGGACCAGATTACTCCTGGCAATAAGATAATAAGATCACAATCTATGTTGTGAGCCAGTGATGGAAAAGACTTGTGTTTCACTTTTAGGCTTTTAGATTTTCTGTCTTGAGTGGTTCTGTGCTGAAGTAGCTATGGATGGCATGACTTTCATTGCTTTCAGGACACATTACAATTGGCTTTTAGGTAGGTCTCCTGATGTTAATTTAGAGGCCTCGAATGATTCAAAATTTGCTGAAAGAAACTGATTCATACTAAATTTATGTCCAAACATCAGGTCTGTTTTGGCTCAAAGTCCAGCAAGTCAGCTGTTGTATGGCTTTCTAATTTATGAGTGAAATACTGCTTTGTCTGGTTTGAGAATATCTGTAAGATTTTTTAAAGAGTTTCTAGCCTCTCTAGTCATGAGGACTGTTGGACAATAAATTAATTTAATCAGCCAGGAAACATGATTTTAGCTTGTAAAGTTCTAAATTTTTCAGTGGGAAAGAATCTCATTTTTCCTCTGTGAGGAAAATTCAACTAAGATTAATGATGAGGATTTATACATGATCGTGTATAACATTTTAAAGGGACAAATATATATATGTTGAGGACATCAGTTACACTTACAAAAGTTTACTCATATTTCTTCCGAATGAAGATAAGTCATGCACAGGAAACATAACTGTTCGTTTAGATATCTATGAAATCCCATTTAGTGAATTAAGGAATCAGGTATTTGCTTACAAAGACAAGTGACAGTTATTCAAAACATGCAACTTGACTCTCAGGGGAAAGGAAAGTGAGGGCACCGAATCTTAAATTTCACAGCGTGTGACTTAGGCTAATTGTAAGACCATGTGGAATAACTGCGAGCCTACATAATTTATATTTCATCTTATTTATGATGTACTGAAAAAAAAAAAGGCCAACATATACTTTGCGGCATTTAGTGTCATAGTTGTAGGCAGTGGTTTTATATGAACAAATTTACATACAGCCAGACAATAATAGAGATGGAAATTAGATAGCAATTTTTAAATTACAGAAGAAGAAATAATTTACTTTTTAAATGACCTGGCAGAAATGCAGTAAGGATACAATATTCAGTAACTAGATTTTGAGTGCAAAAGAGACATTTTCTCATTTGCGTCCAGGTATTAACTGACAGAACAGGAAATGTAAAGCTGATACCTGAAATTACAAATGCTTCCTAAGAAGCACCTCATGAAATACTTTCTTCACAATGCTATTCAGAGATACTGAGCAATTTCTGGAAAAATGTTCAGGTGTTTCATTACACATTTATGCTGTGAATTGACAGCATAAATCTACTGTCCTTAAAAAAATTGCATTTTATATATAATTGATGCAGTCCATTTCATCTGAATTTAGAGAAGGAATTCCATATGAAATTAAGAAAACTAAAATTAGATATGTTCATGTAGGTGTCTATTTTAAGCTAAATATCTAAACTTCCATTTTGGCAGTGGAGATCAAAAGCTCCCTCCAGCTGCTCTCACATCAGCATCTACAGTAGTTTGTGTTGTCCTGGCATATCTGAGACATCTGTTAAGACTGTCTTAACCCAAGACCATTCCCCACTGAACTGTGGCTAAGGCTCAAATGGGATCACCTAGGGTGTCACAAAAAGTATCAGACCTTTATGGTCAGGGACATGAATGAAACTGTGAGATCAAGTCAGCAGAGCCAGTGAAGAATTACATCTATCAAGCTGACTAAATGGAGGTATCTACTTCAGGACTAGGATGTAGATACTGTAAAAAAAGAGAGTAATTTTGCCAGAAGAACTCAAAGTTTTGAATCACAGTAGATAGAGTTTGTTCTTTATGAAGCCTTAAGTCATAGTGTAATTTAGAAATGTGCTAGTGCTCAGTGTTGAGCGTCTCTATATGACTCCTCCACTGACTTTCTCATCTTCAGATAGAATAGCATTGATTTTTTTTTTTTTTTTCCTGAAATGCCATTATATTTTTCCTGCACAGAGCTCTGGAAAGGACACGGATAAATGAAGAGGTTTTGTTAATATGAAACGCGCGGGCTATTTTAAGAAGAAACTTGGATGTAGTTTTATGAAGATGTCCTCCTTATAAATAATGCAAAGGTAGTCTGCTATGTCATGGAGCTCATTCATCCTTTTAGCTGAAGTAATTAATGAAAAGGAACATATATCTATACATTAAAATGGCACATCCATCAGCTCAGATAAAAGTAGATTTAAGGTTTTCTAAGGGGAGACTCAGTTATGGGATAGCCTTTATGAAAGTGGAAAAATCTTGGCCTAGCAGTCAAATGACACAGCAGCCAAACATATCTGTGTAGAACCAGACTGTTCAAAATGCAGGAAATAGTCCAGCATGTTGTGTTTTGAGTAGCAATGAAGTCACAATTATTCTGGTGCAATCAGATTAGGAATTTTCCCCATTTTGAAGAAAAATGGATGCTATAACATATTTGTTTTTTGAGTTTTCCTCCACTTCTTGTGAATGAGCAATCTCTGCAGATGTCAACTAGTAAACATTCATATTGTTAAAATGGAACAGATGTAGGATTTACTCTTTGACTTGAAGCAGGAATCAAAGGTAATGGCACTGACAGCCTTATGGCAAGATTGTGAAGACCCCCAAAACACGTTTGTTTTGGATAAGATTGAAATGAGTATTTATATATTGCAACTCTCTGAATATGACTCTGAATTACCTCAGGGAGAATGAGAATAAGAATAAGGTAAATGTATGCTGTGACTAAGTCTTGGATATGAACTGAGCCATGGGAAATAGAATATGAAACCTTTACATGAGAAATAATCAAGCTGTTTCTGAGCACTGAGTTTGGCACTATAATGTTCAAATACCAAAGAGGTGTCACTGGTGAATAACAAGGAGATTTCAGTAATGAAGATAACGTGTCCCAGATGTTATCAGGAGAAATCCAAGGTAAATCTATTGCAGCCTGACTTCTACCAGAGGCAACCTTCAGGGAACACCACTAAAGTCTGGGTAGACCTAGATTGCGAAGTCTACTCTTAAAAAGTGCCTATGTCCTGGGAGGCATCTCAGGCATCCCAGACTGATTATTTTTGCACTCTGTGTGGTTTGGTTTGCAGAAGGTACTCTGTCAGAATGCCTGCAGGTGTTAGATGATGAAGCTAGGGAAACAGGTTTTGATACTCTTTAATCCTTGCCTTTTTTTGGAGAAGAGAAACTCCAGTCTGATTCAGAGCACATAGATTCCTCTAGCAGAAATACCTTGGGGTCTGAATTTCTAGATCATTGATCCTTTTTGAAAAGCATCTCCAGATATGGCAGCTGTCAGGAATGAGACTTTCTCATGAGGCAAAATAAAGACCTTGTGTGGATGTTGTTTAGGGACATGACAGCCACACAAGGTGAGCAGCCTATGAAGCCTAAAGATTTGTGTGTGGTCAGACTTTCCAGACAGCCAGTGCTGAATATAGACTACAGAGAAATTTCAAGAAAACAGAGAAAGATTCCAGCCTCAGGATGACTTGAACGATCTTAACATAACACTAATACCTGGTTAATCTGAAATGTGCTAAAAGAATCAACCACAATCAGCACACCAACAAGAAAAGTTAATGGCCTAGGAACAGAGATGCTTCATTTTATGCAGTGACAGGTACTGGGATGTGGCTGTCTGTATGTCCTTGGACAAAAGTACAAAGATAGAAGAGGTACATGTGGCACTTCTATAATTCTCTGTCTTAATATTGATGTGCACCCATCAGGAGTGGAAGACAGAGGGTTTGTGTCTTCTAAGGAAATGAAAGACAAGGCATGAACTCAAGCAATAAGCCCTGACTGTCTGCACTGATTAATTGTTAACTCATTGGCTTTTTCTTGGACTGCTCCAACTTGCTCTTGGCAGAATGAAACAGCTCCAGAGAAGGTAGCTCTCAGCAGTATAGAAATGAATCAGGCTGGGACACTTTGGCCTCTAGTTCAGACACTGGTCCTTGTCCCCCTTTTATTTATTAGTATAACTGTACCCATGAAGTCTATTTCTCAGAAGAATAGTGCTGAATAGGAGGTGTGTATTTATAGGAAAAAGATATTGGACAAAACCTTCAGTACTACATCAAGTGAAGAATGGAGGGGCAAACTATAGAAATGGAGACTTAGGAAGTACATGATGTACTTTTCTGCTGATGTCCAAAATTGAAGACTTCATTATTCATGTAAGACCATGCATCCTTACTTATTTTTATACACTTATTATGTGGAAAAGTGTCCATTGTTGCTCACTTAATTTTGCCTCCATATGTACAGTACAGTACAATGTGTTATATCAAACATACCTCAATTTTTCTCAAATAAATTTCAATATATAATTGCATCTGGTATAATACAAAACATTTTGCAATACAAAGACAAATTGATAGTGCAATTTAATGTGGATGACTTTTGGAATAGGGCAATTTTATATAAATATTTGAAACAGGAGAGGGATGGATTTTGGATGAAATGAACTCTGGGTCTTCTGCCCACCAAGAGGATGAGATTAGTGGGAGCTTCTTGGGGAAGAAACTGTTCGTTTTCATTTGTTCCATTCCTTTTAAAAGAGAAACAGTATTATACAAAATGGCCCAAAGTTCTACTGAATACAGCATAGAGCCTCCTCCCAGACATTAACCGGATTTGTAGGTAGAAAAAGCTGCATATCTTTTTCTTTTTCAAAAGTGGTGAAGAATAATCTATGTGTATGTGGGTTTTGCAAGCATAATATTATTAGTGCATCATCATTTTTCCACTGTGAAAATGCATTGACTTGTGGAAAAAAATAGCTGTGATTCCTAGTCACCACATTTTCAGTGGATACAGTCAAATGCAAGATACAAAATTGTTTGCAGAAAGAGAAAACAGCGTGATTTCAACACCCTGCCTGAAGCTTTCTGAGCAGCATCTCAATAATTGACAAGCGTGGCTTTTCTCGTACATTAGGTCTGCAATTGCATTCCATGCACCCCATTACATCCAGCAAGTTATCTGTCATTTTCACTGAGGCTCTAAGTGGTCAGTATGTGTAAAGGGGAGAAATTAGACAACACGTGACTGATTCAAGTCCACTCATATATTGTCTCTACAAATCTGACATGACGTAAGAGAACATAGCACTAAACCCAAAGTCTTTTGCCTTCTTATACTTTTCTTTAAGAATAAAACATTTCCATGTGTTAGGACCTGAAAAAAGATGGATATAACCTAGGAAAACAAGGAAATCACATTTCAGGAGAATAACGGTCTACACAGAAATATACAAAGGCCCTTCAAGGATAGACATCTCTGTTATCTACGAAAATACAATAAAATAAATGTCACTGATATAATTTACTTTCTGTTTCCAAAGATTTTTAAAAAAAATATTGGCTAAGGTTTGTCTTAGTAGAAAAGCTTTACATTGCAAATGGAACTGCTGTGATTTATTCATCTTTACAGCAAATAAAATATTTTTGAGGGACAGGAGAAACAGTCTGCTCTGTTACAAATGAGTAGTGAGATGAGCTTGTGCCAAGATGTCACTGGACTCTGGCAGGGGATGCAGCTTCCTGACTAACGGAAAATCTGTGAGAACCAAGCAAGTTAAAAAGAAAATAAAATACACCTGAGCCTTGGGTGAGTTTTCAGTGAAAATATTTTTTGTTTCTTTTTTTGAGGTAAGGGCTGAGTTTGCTGAAGCTAGCCTTTAATTCCCAAAATATTTGAGAAAATTTGGCTGTTAAATGCCTTGATCACTGCTGCCAGAACAAAGTCTCATCAAGCAGGATGTAGACTGCTTTTAAAATCTGAGTAACTTCATGTAGGTTGAAAGTAAAAAGCATCTTGAAGAAAATCCTTAGCAACCTGTAGCACTGGGGCCATAAAAAGCATCTAATTCTGGGTTGGCAAGAAGAATATTAATCTCAGCCTCCTTCCTTTTGTCCCTGCATTTTTCCCAGCTACGGCAGCTTCCTTCCAAGCAATGGAAATTCACTGGCTTGGATGGCAGTCTAGCCAGCACCAAACAGGCTACTGGAAGATCAATGGGAAGTAGAAACTCCTGACAGAGAAACTGGCAAACTGTTGACTTTAGATTTTGAGCTTCAGTGCACTGATGAATATTAAGGAAAAGCCATAAATTGTTGACTATTGGCTCAACAGCATCTGCTACTGAATTTGAAGGATCTTATTAACATGAAGTTCAGAGGTGGTGGTGATCTGTGTGTACACACACACACTAAAAATGGAAAGAAGGAAGCTGGTATCATTAACTCTGTTTATCTTCGTGTCAGAATCCAGACAAAGCTCTATCAAACTGAGGTCTGGTAATCAGAGACTGTCCAATGTAATGATATTTCCCTTGAGTGCCTATTAAAGGAGGTTAAATGGAACATTTTGTGTATTCATCTCAAACACATTGTACTTCAGTCTGACCTACAGAGATCAAAATGTGTTTGGAAGTTAATACAGAGAATCACAGATGAGACACGAGCAGAAGTTACCAAGTGTACTCTGTGGAATATTCCTTACAGAGTTACCACTAATTTTCAGCACTCTGCTTTCCTTAAATCTCTTACAGCTATTAATTTGGAGTTTACTAAATGGTACCTTTCTCCCTGACACTCTCTTTTGAAAACTTTGAGCTTGTTTAACTAGAAGAAGGATTCAAAGTCAGTCTGGTGAACTGTTGAACAAGCAAAAGCAATTTCTAGTGGTCTGGACAATCTTTAATAAAGTCTGGACAGAAAAATGGTGATGTTTTTCTCCCTGCTTGAGACATTCACCAACAGAGAAGGCGCAACTCACACAGTACCTTTGCCGACACCTGCATGCTGTTTTCTTGCATGTTCATGATGGCTTCAGAAATCTTGACATCAATAGGATCCATGACTGATTCAATGTTGAATGGTCCCTCTAATCTCTCCGCTACCAGAAGCATAGCATCTGTTAAAACACAAAGCAGCCATTCCCTTAAAGAGGGGACACCTTCAGGTGCCTCAGGCAGAGCAGAGCTGGAGGTGAGGGTACCTGAGCATTCCCGAGCAGGAGCCCGTGGGGACATGCGGCAGCAGGACCGTGAAGCCTGCAGGGCAGCTTCTCCACTGTCAAAAATATCTTCCCCTACCACTGCCACCACAGAAAGAGGAATAGACTGTAAAAGTTAGATTAATAATAGTAGCCATGGCATTATCGAACTTGGGGTAAAATTGTTTTACACAGCATCGCACCACTCAAAGCAGACAGTGCTCTGGACTGCACTTATGTAGTCTCCCCCCCAAGAAAAAGCAGGATGATAGGAATGATCCCTGAGGTATATTCTTAGAGTTTGTGTGAGATGATGAAAACTTTGATATGATATATCAGGGTGTTATAATTAAAGCAGCTGTTCTTTCTGACCTTAATGATCTCATTTTCTTGTAATATGAACAGCAGATGAATATTGGATTTCTGCCATAGTGTATAGGTATAAACCATGTTTGCCTTGCTACATTTTCAAAACATGGTTGAAAGTTGCATGCAGGAACATGTATTCTTTGTGTGTTTTGGTTTTTAAAAACAACTGTTTGCTTAATTTACATTGGAGCCCCTCTCCAAAATAATTTTATGTTGTTCATTAACAAGTAAAAAACAAGCAACTGAACAGAAATTAATGACAGTAAAAGAAGTTTTGCCATACATCACATATGATTGTCTACACACAGACACAGATTTGTCAGAATTTCTGTGGCAATAGCCATATGATAAACTGGATTTATCCTATACCTTTGAATATCATATTTGATCCTCATCTCATATGTTAGATTTTAAAATTTTCAGCATCTAATTAGCTATAAACAGATGTCACTTGCAATTTTAACTTGATAAACAAAAATCTTCACATGCTATCTTCTTTATCCCTCAGACTTAGGCTCCAAATCAGGTACTAATCAGACTTCCTTCCAAAACAGACCCCACAAGTGCTTTGCTGTTGTAAGCACCAGTCCCATGGCAGCTATTTGGAGAAGGCATGGAGCATCGCACAGACCCAACGGCAGTGTTTGTTAGCTCTGCATTTGGCTGCAGAGTCCTGGAGCTTCTTTCCAACCTGCATGGCAATCTTCTCCCTCCCCACAGAAGAACATGTGCATGGATGTATGGAAAGAGGCTGGCATCTCACCCTCACAGTTGAGACAGTCTCCCATGCACAGTCTAACCTGAGGGCTACAATATGTTGCTTATATGCAGTCAATGCATTCCTAAAAGTCCCACTGACACTGAAATTATTTGGCATGTACTCCCTAAGCACTTTTGCAAAGTCGAGTCTGATATTGTAGAAGGCTCCAGGGACACTAGTCAGACAACAGTCGGACACTGGTGGTCTTTCCAGTACTTAAAGGGGGCCTACAGGAAAGATGGGGAGGGATTCTTTATCACGGAGTGTAGCAATAGCATGAGGAGTAATGGTTTTATACTGACAGAGGGTAGATTTAGATTGGATATAAGAAGGAAATTCTTTACTGTGGAAGCTGGAACAGGCTGTCCAGAGAGGTTGTTAATGCCCCCTCCCTGGCAGTGTTCAAGGCCAGGCTGGACGGGGCTTTGAGCAGCCTGGGCTAGTGGAAGGTGTCCCTGCCCATGGCAGGGGGTGTGTGAACTAGATGATCTTTAAGGTCCCTTCCAACCCAAACCATTCTGTGATTCTATGATTTCACAGTACAGTTAGGCTGGAAAGAGTGTAATGCCAGTCATCTGAACTGGGGTGTGTAGCACTTGTTCCTAACTGTGAGAAATAGTGAAATGATAGAAATTTGGTTTCAGAGGTGTTATTTTGGCTGTACATTATTTTACAATTCTTTAGTTTAAACCCTTTCCAGTGGAAAACTTGGTGAAAACAGCACCTAGCTCTGATAGAGGAAACAAAATAGTTTTTATACAAAGATACACACACATATACACATGCACACACATATACTTAAAGATTTCTGCAATAAATTAGCAATTTTTCCACATGCACAGAGAATTTGTAAGCTTGGACTAGTATAAAAGATTTTATTCCTCACACCTTTCAAACAACTTATATAAAACATTTCTGCCTTAGCACATCATGACCAATGCAATCAGCCTAAATCCTAGCTGCCACAACCAGTACTAGGCATTGTTAGGGCACAGGTCTTGGTGGCTGGATTTTGGTGATTTAGTTCAGGATTAGAATTAGGGTAAAGATTAGGATTAATGCATAAAACAGTCACGATATTTTTTCTTTTTTTTTTTTTTTTTTTTTTTTTTTTAGCCCACAGCTACTTAGTTAAAGACTTAGTTAAGGACAGGTGCCTCTTTGTATGAGCACGCTTTAGTTTGGGAACTAGGAATTTGGACAAGTCTAATGCTAAATTTTAATTTGAAATATCTACACTTTATTGATGACAGGTGCATCTTTATATCAACAGTCCGTGTTTTTGTTTTGGAGCTAAAATGTGGGACAGGACTAGTGTTAAACTAGAGCCCTATATGCAGGGACATGGTTGAAGAGGCAGTCTGAGACATGGATTAAATGCTGAGATGAGAGATGCTTGAAGGGCTAAGGTAAAACAGGTTCTTCCTGCAACATTATTTCTGAGGCTGACACAAGTACTTTCAGTTAAGGCTCATTTTAGGGCTTCGCTCAGACTAGAAGTCTTGGGCAAGTGCACAGTTCTTGCACAAACACAAAACTAATGTTGTTTGAGGACACATTTTATCTTCTTCAGTTTCAGCAGGTGTGTGGAGCCGTGGCTGATTTAGCAGTGACTGGACTGCTGGGTTACTCCTATCTCTTTCTGGTAGAAGTACTACAAGCTCTGTTGAGCAAAAGAGGATGAGTAAGTGGCACTTCTGTGAACGCCAAAATTATTTTCTTGGCCTCTGTCTGACTGAACTCTTCTTTCTACTCCTTCTCTAACCATTGTGTTGTTTCTAATATTGTCAAACCTATCCAGATGATATCTGACAGCTCAAGACTGAGAGAAGCCTTAAATATCAAGGCAGTCATATTATTGTGAGTATTTAGGTCCCTTGGGAATATAATCACTACTGTAGTTAACTAATTTTACTGATTTTTTGAGTTAGCCTTCAGATTAAAATCCTGACTGAATTTCCTATCTGTAATATTGTTCTCTAAAAAAGAAACGCCACAGTGTGTTGTCTTAAGGTGAATTCTTCCCTTATCTCATTAGGTTCTAACCTCTTGTTTGCCCACCCTAACCCTCACTCTAGTTCTAAACCTTGTTATTCACTTGCGCAATTCTATATGAACACATACAATATATATACACCAGGTATCCTATGCAATTGAATGAAATAAAAGCTGTTAGGTTGAATATAGTGAAAATCAGATGAAATTTAACGATCTGAGATTTGACAGAACAGTCAAAATGATGTAATGGTCCCTCCCAGACTGTAGCTCTTCAAATCTATAATCACGTTACAACAAATACAACACTGTTGTCCCAAGTCTCTTTTTTTCTCCTAAAAATGTTATGAATATTATTACAGGAGAAGCTGGAAAGATTTCAAAATGAAGTTAAGAAAATTTATATGCCTCAGTCTTGAAATCTTAATTCTCAAGAACAGGCTCTTGAACTCAAAGAAAGCCTAATTCCGTTCAGTGGGACTCTGTGTCGGTTTTATCAATCAGCAAAAATTGTAGATATTGGGAGCTTAATTATCATTTGTGCTATAAAAATCTGAAAACCAATTGATTAATTGACTACCTGTTTTTTATGTTGTTAATACGCTTGGACTGTACTGTTCAGTTACCTATGTTCTTTATTTTTACCTCTTGCATTTTTCAAAATCTGCTTTGCTTAGGCTAAGTACATGTCTTCCCCATATACTACAGCACTTGGCAGAAAGCTGGCATCTAGCTGCCAGGTGAGTGGATCAGGAACTCAGTTTAGGTAAGTCATTCTTGTGTTGTGGGTTTGTTAGCGACATGACTACTTGCTCACTTGAGGACATGGGCTTGGAAAACAAGAAAGTGCAGAGCATATGGCACACTAGATTCACTGTCAGTGCCACTGCTCAATGTCTCCTGCTAGATGCGTATTGCTCAAAACAGGAGTGGGAACCTTTCTGATGCAGTAAAAAAAGATGTCTACCAGTGTCCTAGGGTGTAGTCTCAGGGGCCCCAAAATGTCTCTGCTGGCTGAGCACAGCACCTCTGTTTAAATGGTTTGTATTCCCTTGTCTGCACCAAGAAATGCCATAGGTATTCAACAGTGGCTCTTGAAGGACACTGTTTCATTTTAAGCAATATATAAGAAAGAGATCTTGCAGGAATTTTGGTTTACTTCACAGATTTCTTTTTAAAGTTTTATAGGTGCAATTTTAATGAGAAACAAAGGACAAACCTGATCACCGTGCTATGTGATTTATTGCATAATTTAAAAATTCAGAAGGCCATGTGTGAATTTCAAGATACAGTGATGTTTTGTGAACCCTGAGTATCTCCAAGAAAAATAATGGATAGACTAATAATACAAAAAAGACAAGAATCTGCCTCTGTTTTCTAGGAAGTGCACCAAGTCACTGTCTTTTTGACTTATCTTGATACCAGAAGTGATGTCTTCCTGTTTATGTTACATTTCCTTCAGGGCAGGTTTCTAGAGCAGGGACAAGGACACTGATCTATGAGACATCCGACTAGTGAAAAAAACCCCAAACTGGACTGAAATACAAAGTTCCTGTAAAAACAATCAGTGCCTCCTTTTTCTTGTCACCTTTCTGTCATCAAGAAAATGTGAGGAGGGTCTGATAGGTGCAACAGTCTGATGAAACCACAGTTAATGTCTCAACCATTTGGTAAAGAATTTTGGTAAAGGAAACTGTTTCTATGGAAATGCTAGGGCTGTGCAGGTAATGGCAGGGAGGCATGACAAGAGGAGAGGGTCCTACAGAGATGGCACCCCACTTTTTGGAGGCTGAACTTCCCTATCTTGAGTGACTCTGTGAAGAGCCAATAGAGACACTGTTTTCACGAAAGGTCAAACAACGGTTACACCTGCAGGGAGGGGGGAGTAACTCCCCGATGACCCCTGATCCCACCAACTCATTTCCAGATGAATCTGAAAGTACAAACTGTCCAAGTACAAAAAGCAAGGAGAATTCTAGAAGCATAAATGCGCATGATGAGTAATTAGCCTAACGAGCCCAAGTGCCCACCCGGAGGAAGGGCAGGGAATTATAAAAGCACACAAGTCAAGTCCCCAGGTGGCTACGCCCCTCCGGAACTGGACCCCTGGGCTGGCTGGACTGACGATGGAACCAGGACTTGTGAAATCTTCCTTTTGATCTTTCTCTCTCTCTTCTCCTCTTTCCCCATTTCTCTCCCATTCTTATTCTGTATGCCCACATATAAGGCAAGGCAAGTTTG
This sequence comes from Athene cunicularia, assembly GCF_003259725.1. Taxonomy (NCBI): domain Eukaryota; kingdom Metazoa; phylum Chordata; class Aves; order Strigiformes; family Strigidae; genus Athene; species Athene cunicularia. The sequence continues at coordinate 54,142,799 of NW_020799091.1, read as the reverse complement.
GGCATGTTTAAGGCTTGTCGGGGCATGTTTAAGGTTTAGTGGGGTATTCTGTAAGATCTGCCACTAGTCAGTGTGAGTTTAATGCCTGTTGCAGAGGATGCAAATATTACTGACAAAGTTTCATGCCAATTATGTGTTGTGAGCAAATAAAAATCATGTTGTGTGAATTGAAAAATCCTTGGTGTCCTTTCACCTTAATCCTGACATGGGAATTGGTGAATCTGAGTCATCATCCCGAGAAACTGGGATGTGACAATAGGGAAGACCCAGATTGCTGATAGGGAAGACTCGGAGCTGATAAGGGAAGGCATTTTTTGGGTCTGTGTTAGTTTGGCTGTGACATCAGTTTTTCTTTTCATTCACACTTTGTTGTTCTTCTACTTTTAAACGATCAGTGAGATTCCAGCAGTGGCTGAGCTTTCCCCAGTGCAATCCAGAAGAGCATCTATGGATGACATCTCTAAAAATGTTCTTTCTTCAGGGAGACAAAGAATGGTAAAATACTAAATTGCATGTCCTTCACAAAATCTTAAATTATAGTTTGTTTGTGTAAAAAAGGGAGGAAGATCTTACCTTAAATTTCCTATCCGGAGGTTTCTATTTTTTCTGGCCCTTGTATGTGGTCTAACACTTATTTATGAAGAACTGTGAAGTGCTTGTTCACATAGTTTCTTGTGAAATAATGAAAGGATAAATTTTTACTTGGGAAGCTTCAAAGGATTATCTACGGACAAGTACATGGATTGCAGAAGAGAGATGAATCAGTTGTAAGCAGATTGAGCAACTTATTGGAATTGACTATGACCTTGAGAGTGGCAATGACTGTTTTGGAAAAGAATATAACTGTTAATATGCTGGGCTGCAAAGCACTGCTCATTTGGTAGCTTCCCAACCTTCTGACCAAGGGCAAGGGGAGTCAGGACTTTGGGTTGTATTTACTACATCATGTAGGGAAAAACTCAGTGAGTTTTCCATCATGACACTAAATATAAATAGTGGTCATAAAATCTTTAGAGCATTGGATGGTAAATTAATGAAACAAAATAAAAAATAAAAATTGAAAAGTGAAATATGGGTACATATTGACTTTTTAGAAATATAATAACAGTGGAAATACATCCCTGTAATACTCTGCCAAAATTTTTACTGCTAGATTATGATTTACTGAAAAAATTCGAGTAAAGTAAAACTTCACCTCACATTTAATGAGGTGCTAAGAACTCTTTTCTCAGGAAATCAGAGTAAGGCATGGCAGTGATGCCAAAACTGCTGATTTTTTTAGGGTGCACAGTTCCCTTTTTACATTATTATTCATATGAGAACACTGTATGGTTCAATTCTGATGAGGCTTAATTGACAGATTTCCTCTCTGTCATTAAACTCCACATATGTATTGGCATAATAATATTATAATTCTCTACATCCTGCTATTTTTTTTTTTTTTTTGGGTGGGGGGCAGGGGAGGTGCTTAAAATACATGTTTGCACCTGTATAAAGGGGATCTCAATATTCCTTATTTGGATATTCAGTCATCAATATCCAGTTAAGCTTATCTAATAAGGTATGCAGGCAAATGACTAGTCCTTGCCTGAGGTTTAGATAAGCCAGCAAAGCATGAGAAACTGCTGGACGTGGCATGAGATTTTCCTAGAGGTAACAAGTAGCAGAGTAGGCAGCTGAACAAAAGTCACAGAGCTGTGAAGAATGACAGGATTTCACAAATGGTTGGCAAAAGAGGGAGCAATGGGGAAAAAGTACCTGGGGTGAGTTGTTTACATGGGAGAAAACAAGGACAAAGAGATAGATTAAGGCGAGTTGGGGAATAAGCATGGGAAAACAGGGAGAAGAGGGCATATGAAAGAGGCCATCCATGTGGAAACACTGCTGGTCATCAATCTTCTTGTCTGCCTGATCATTGCAGTCTGCTCTATATTGTTATTGAACTGTATTCCTAACCATTTTCTGGTTGAGAATAATAGCGTGGGTGTGCAGCGTATTCTCTGTGTGTGTGTGTGTGTATAATGTCCTGCTAGCAAACTTTAAGCTGGACTATCCGGCAAGAAGATCACCAGCTGGAAAGACCCAAGGTCTATGCCAGACACTTGATGAAGAGTCCAGGTCTGGGTGCAGAGTCTGGATAGTCTTGAGGTCCAGGCTATGATTCAAGAGAGATGGTTCAAGATGCATCTGCATGTGTGAATAAAGGGGTTTGCATGTGTTCCCCTTGTGAGCTGCCACAGTGGCAGAATCCCATCCTGATCTGAAGCTGTTTTCTGAGAAAACATTTGCAAGAGGCGAGGCAAAAGTTGGACCCTGTACAAACTTTAGGTCACTTGTAAATGCGTTCTAAAGCTTAACAACACTTCATGACAGTCTGACACAGAGCCATTCACCCTTTCAGCCCTTCTGAGCTGATAGTTTCTGTAGCTCTTCCTAGAGCATGGAGTTCTTCAAAGGAGTAGTGTGAACAAGAATGCAGTCCTGAAGGTGCCTACCTTTACACAGTAAAACCAAGATGTGGGAGATTCCATTTAAATTTTTTTGCCTGCTGTGATGAGGCTCAAAATTCTACCTGCTGGAAAAACAACCTAACCACCTCTGCTGATCTTATGTGCCTGACAGCTCTCCTTTCAAAGCTGTTCTTATGGAATACTTAGCTATTCGCCTGGACAGAAAGATTGGTCTGCATCTTAGCATTTAAGGCACACAGTTATGAAGGAGTGAATCCGGTTTTCTGGCTTATGCTTAAAGGGCCAATGTCCAAAGGCTGATGTAATGAAAAGTACATCATAAGTTCTTGCGGGAGGGATGGGAATCCGGAATTGTACCTGCCAGGTTAATTACCAAGTAATTAAAGAGGCAAACTTAAAAATTGTGTGTGGATAATCAGATCTAGTTATTTATTATCTATGTTTAATTTCAGTTATAAGAATTTTCAGATTTAAAAATTATGTTTTTTGATATTTATGATTAGCTATGTAGACATGTTGATTGATGACAATATCACTCTTCCCACAAAAAAAGGAAAAAAAGAATTGCCAAGAGTATGAATAAGCTATTTTCCATACCCAATTCTGTAATAATGCTTTATCACTCCTGCTAGGTTTGTCTCTGTCTCTTTTATGTAGAGCAGCTCATGAAATCAGTTTACGACCATGTACAATCTATGTATGAAAAAGTCATTGACATGCAGTTGTCATCTTATTGTAGCTGATAGCAACAAAATTATTTTTGTAGGGTGAACTTAATTCACTAGATTTTTTTTGAATATTTCATATAGCATACCTTTTTCTTCCCTGTATTAAGAAAATGACCATATTAAAATTATTTTGCTTCTTCATCTTTCTTAACTTTGAGCAATTCTAAATAATTTAGTGCACTGTTATTAGATTACATCTTATTTTTGTTCACATATGCAAAAAGAAAGTAGCAAAGACTAGGCAAAATGGTAATTCCTGTGTACTCTTACTCTTCTTCCATTACCCTATGGGACCTGAATGCAAGATGCTTTTCTGAACTGGACTTTTAGCAAATGTTATTGCTAAACGTTGCTGAGGATTCCATCTGAATGTTTGGCATGTATCAATTAATAAAATGTATTACATTTATAAAATCTTTGTCCTGTTGCTTTTTCCATATGCCAAGAGACGTTTAGTCTCGCCATCAGTCACAGAAAATGTTACTAAATAAAACAATCATTGATTCACGCCCTTATGCTACCTGCTATAGTCCATTCTTTAAATTTGTATTAACATAGACTAGTGTGCATAATTCTTCAAAGATATGTGGGGTTTGGAACACTGGAAAAAGTCCATCTTTCTGATGCTTCTTTGATGAGATATGCTCAAATTGTTGAAGACAGCAAATCGTGGCCTGAAATGTCGTATTTAATGTATCCTTTCCTCAGTAAAATTCTCCTGAGTATATAGCTTGCGTTATGTTGGTACAGTCACAGATGTTAGAACCTGATAGATCTTTTCAGCTATTCCACTGCCCATGCAGAGTTACTACCCATGGTATAGATTCCCTGGTAATCTGTCCAGCCCAATTTTAACATAACTTAGTTATGTTTTTCCCACTTTTTAAAAATAAAGTTATTTCATTGTCTACTGTACATCACTATTAGTATTTTCATCCAGTCATCTGTTGTATTTTTTCTGCTGCTTAATTTCACTCAACTATTTCTAATAAGCTACCTCATATCATCATAGACAGTCCTTTTTACATCCCCCAGATAATTGTAGACATCTATTTTACCCTCCTTTAGTTTGTGCTCAGTCACTCTTTCCATGCTAATGTTTTTACTCTGTTTTCATAAGTGATTTCCTCAGGTCTTCTGCTGTTTTCTTTATTTCCTTTAAAAGAGGTCTCTAGTATTTTGGTGTCTAGAACTAATTAAACATTTAAAGTTGGATCTTATCAGTGTTACTTTGCAGAGCTCCTTTTTGGCCCACATGTCTGACTCAGAAAACTGTCTTGATTCCCTCAATGCGTCTCATTTCCTTATCCTCTTCATCACAACTGATCTATAATTCATATTTCCCATGTCAGTCCTGACATTATTTCAAGTGTTTTCTCATATTCAGATTTATAGGGATTATATTTTCTGCACTGTTTTTTCTTTCATTCCCTAATGATATTTCTAAATTTTGTGCAATAGCATTTTTTCCAACCTTGACAGAACTTATGGTATACTTTTGAAAACATAATTAATGAACGCTCCATTATCTCTTATTGAGAAGTGATACATGCTTTACTTTTATAAGCAGTTTGTTTCAAGAAACTGTTTGGTTATTTCAGGAATAACTTGACCCTTTAGTAGCATCTAATCTACACATAATCTTCCTAATGTGTGGTGGCATCTATGTCTTTAATGTCTTCTGTAAAAACCCAGTTTAAACCTAACAGACTTGCCATTCTTATTGACAGTTTATTGAGAATTGCTTACAGAAGGACATTGGTTCTCATTCTACTTTTTCTTTTCCTTGAATATTTTTTTCTGTTCCATAGTCTCTCTCTACTGCTGGATGTAGTGCATCTTCAGTGCTGCATCAAGATTGTCAATGAATTTTTAGACATTCTTTGGGTTAGACGGGTACAGTGGATGGCCACCTAGATGATGAGAGGGTTGGAGAACTTGAAAAATAAAGAAAGGCTGAATGAACTGGGTTTGTTCATCCTACAAGGAGCAGGCTCAGGAGAGATCACATCAATACTCAGTGTCTAAAAGGCAGGTACAGAGCAGATGGGAAACTGTCTTCACATGGATGTGGAGTGGCAGGACAATACACAGTAGGCACAGGTTTCTGTTTGGCTATAAGAAAAAAAAAAATCACCACACAAACAATTGTTGGCCAGGGATGTGGTGGACTATGCCTTGCTGAAAATATTCAGACTTGTCTTGGCAGAGTCCTGAAAAACCTAATCTAACGCTCTGCCTTCAGCTGAAGGTTAGACACTAGAAACTCTCCACAGGTCCCTTAACCCAGACTTTCCTGGGGATTCTGTGGGTGGATTTCAATTCATTTCACCTATCTAGAAGTTAGGTTTACAATCTGACTTAGTTGTAGAAAGCTTAGGATGGGATAACATTTGCTCCAAAGACATTTTTAACAGACTGTATAGGACTCTATGCTTAAGACTTTGCTCCTGTAACCTTTTCATAAATGATCTGGGAATAGGGGTAAACAATATGGTGAAAAAGCACACTGGTGTTACTGTTCAGGAAAGTAAAGTGAAGACTGTCCCAGAAAATCTGAGGACCTCAAGATACTGAATGACTGAGCAGTAAAATGGAATCAAGTGATGAGTATAAGAAAAAAGAAATAAATTCCAACTTTTAGGCAATGAAGGACTCTGAGATGACTATTGTAATTCAAACCCAAGCTTTTCAGTTCATACTGCCATAACATAGGTTTAGCAGTCATCAGAAAATCCCACACTGAATACTGAAAATAACTAGGGAAGGAACAGAGCATCAAAGAAAACATGTTTATATTTATGAATAAATCTACAGTGAAATAAGCCCTTGGATACTGCATTGCAGAAGAAGTTATAAATGTAAGCTTTCAAATATAACACAAGTCATAATCTAACATTCTACAATCTAGAATTAGAAGAATTACTAGAAGATTTAAGACACCAGTCAAACTGTGGGCGACATGGGAATATATTAAGGTTCATTGTCTATCCCAGTGCAGGAACAGGGATGTAGAATATGAAACTAGAGGATCACATTTTATTAATTTCTTAATGTTACAATAATGATACCTTGCTAATCCCAAGATTATGTGGCAAATTCCTTAGTGTTGCCACAACTATCAGAGAACATCTGGATGCTCTTAGTTTCTTCGGTAAATTCAGCCTTTTTTTCTTCTGAATCAAAGAAGATTTTTGCCCCTGTTTTATGCAGGAAACCACAATTGCTATAAAGATCTGAAATACATATTTCCCAGGCACCAATGCCAGATTTCTGAATAGACATCCTATGAGTAACATCTTTCCTGCTACTTTGTCACTAAACTGACTTTATGCCTTTCCTTGCCATAAATAAACAATCAACCTATGACCAGCTTTGCTGGCAAGAATCCATCCCAATGGTACAGCTCTTAGGGAGGTGTCACACACAGTTGCACAGAGAAAATTGATTTTTGCCTTTCATCTTATTGATTAATATGGAAATGTACTGCGGATATCTCATTGCATTTAGAAGCCTGCCACTATGCAGAGAATTCTGAAATGCCTTACAGCATTTTCTACTAGTGAGCACCAATGCAGCAAATACAATTTTTTTCCATCCTCCCCGATAAATGTTTGAATCCCAAATTATTGGATACATCAAGGTTGTCACAAATCAATACAGCTGGTGTGACTAATCTATTTATTGTTTTGACATTCCTCTTGAAAGGAAAGAGAAATTTTTGTATGTTTGCCTAGCTGTGCTAACTATATTATGAGTATGAAACAGAACTAATCAATAGGATAGGGGCAATATTGTAAAATCCTACAGTTGAGCTCCTTAATTCTTCTAAATTATCTGTGTCCTGATCTTTTAAATGATAGGGAGATAAAGAGTAAAAACATTCATCTGGTCTAGAGAAGGTCAAAGTAATATAAAAAGCTAACGTTCATCACACAAGGCCACTTGCGTGATATGTTGTAATCATCATAAATATTAATAACAACACAGACAGTGTTGGCCAGAAAATAAAAGATCTGTTCCCACTAAAACTTTCACAGTAGGGAAAAATTGTTTTAACCGTGGGTGAAAAATTTTAAAATGGAACATTTTTCACAGAAAGATTGCTGGCTGGCTGCACATTGGAGAGGCTTTCAGGCCAGTGGCCAGGGAACCATCATATTAATCCTCCCTCAAAAATTTTTTATTTTCTAAAACGAGCATTTTCCAACAGAAAAAAATTTGTGCAATCAGCTCCAGTTTCATCCAAGAAAGATTTATGAATATGAATGAACTATATTTCCACATAAGATTGCTGAATGTCAGAAAAACAGACTAGGGAATCTAGGGAGGTATGGGGACGTTTTGGGATCAGTTCTCTGTAACTTTGAACCTGTTCCTACAATTCTAAGAACTTAGCAGAACAGTCCTCCCTGATTAATTTTACACTAAATGAGGAGATGTAGTCAGCTCTGGAGACCTCCAAAAGGAGATCCCATCCACCCACTTTACTTAGGGATTAAGTCAGTTGTGAATTTATTCACACTGGATCTCCTCTTTAGCAGCTGCCCCACGAGCATCAGGTCCCTGCCTCAAGATTCAAAACCTCTGCACAGCTCTGTCCCACCCTGCTTACCCATCTGAGCTCCTCCTCTGCCACTTGACCTGTGCTTGAGGCCAGTTTTCATGCAGTTCCTAAACTTTATGCATATCCACTTAATCCAGCTCCTCTGCCTGCCAGAATAACAAATGCTGGTGAAATTCCACTATTGCTAACCTGATTGCTAACCAGTTTCTAACACTGATTTCATTGCGGCTCTTCCAGATCCATATAGGCATAAACAAGAACAGAGATGAAAAAATGTTAGGGTCTATACTATGCTGTTGCACCCATGTTTTTTTGCTATCAAAAATAACACTGATTTCAGATTTTCTGAATGCCAAAGTGTAAAAACATGATATAAACTTTAAACATTATACCTTTTAATGAAGACATTAAGACTATTATTAATACTTATATCTGCCAAGCAAATGGGATGTGATCCAAGGCGTAATAAAGTGACAAAACATCTTTTCAACAAATTTGGTTTGGAGGAGATTGTTCATTCTTATTCTCAGGTTTTGTAGAAAAGATTCAATTTTTTTTTCCCCTTGGCTGAGTGCACGGCAGTGAATTAACAACTGTTATTCCTGGTGCTGTACTGATATCTGTGGACAGTGCTATACAGAAATAAACATATTTTGGCATGACAGAACTAGGTGGTAGTTAAGTTGACATTTTTGTTCCTATTAAAAACAATAAGCCATGCCAATTTTGGCTCCACTCAAAACATGGGGGAGAAAAATCAATGTTAGTCAAATGGAATAGGACAGCATCTATGGGTGTAATTGTTTTTCATGTTTTCAAGAGATCAAAAGTGAGGAGGCAGAAAAAGAACAGCAAACACTCTTCTAAAAATTGATATAGCAATGTCTGCTTTCGTAAAATGCTGCTTACAGATGCCATATATTTTTTCAAAGAAAAAAATAGGAAAAATTACATCATCTGGTACGGATATACTGCACTGTATACTGGATCCTAGATGCTAGGAAAGGAAACTTTTTTCACAGGCACTTAGCATTGCCAACATTCAGTAACTTAAAAAAGGCCTCCAAAGAAGTGTCAACTGGGTTCCACTTCAGTAACAGGAAAATTTAAGACATGTTTTTTGTCCTCACTATTTCCCACAAGCTCTATACAGAAAGATAACAGTGAATAATATAAATCATGACGATTAACTTGGTAACATTATGTTCCTCTCCAAACCAGAAAAGAGTACAAAAAGGCTTTGATAATACTTATATCAGCCTAGCAACATCTCTTCTCCTAAAGCAGATAGATACTATCTATATTTTATTTTAGAAAAGCAAGTTAGACAATCTGCTTTTTCAAAGGTGAATTGTACAAATGGAACAGGAACAAGTCTGTCCTTTTGGTGATGTTCACTCAAACAATGGAATAGAAATATTTATTTTGATTATTTCAAACATTTCTCTATGTATGTGGAAACATTGCTATTGAATTCAACTCATCCCTTGCACTGAGCATATTGCTCATTTTTTATTTGTTTATTTTTCTGCAAATATTTGTATGCTTGCTGTTAGTTTACACAAGTACCTATGGAGGAGTTTTTATTCATGAACAAATTATTGTGTCTGTGTTTCAGATGAGTTTGTTCAGCCTTGTCACACATCCCAGCCCACAATTTCTTGACAGAAATACGACACAGAAATGTTTCACTAAAACATCAGTCACTTAGATGTAAAAAGACAATATGTGAAAAGACAGTTCTTATTTTTCTCTTTTCTTTGATAGAAATGGATCTCACTATTTTAAAATGAAAGAGGCTCTGGCAAGGAAAGAATATAAAATATTTCCATACCTCTATTAGACCTCTTTCTACAAATATTCTTCTTCATTCTTTCCTATGGGAAGGCTAGAATATCTAATCAAGGACTGAAAATCCATTTACTGTGAACTCAGTGGCAAGTTACAAAAAAATGCATGCCAGACTGGCTATAATTCATACTTCTGGTTTCCTTTAGTATAAATGGTTCAGTAGCACTGAAAATCCACTTATGTTTATAAAATCTGTTCTTTGAAATGTAGTGAATAATAACTGCAGTCATGGTGTGATTGTATGTTTCTGGATAGCTGCCTGAAGGAACAACAAGGGACACAACAGTGCTTATGTGTCTCCTCAGGCACTTTCTCCTGTCCTTCTGCTACTCTGGATTCATGATACAGCCTGGAAATCTACATGGAGTAGTTAAAAAGAGGACTTGGATGTTGTGCATGGAGAAGATAACTTCCAAGAGACAGTCTAGAAATGAGAAAGCAGTGGCAGAAGACTAGCCAACTGTGCCTGCGCAGCTTAGGGCGCAGTCACACAACCTGTTTAAGCCAACTGAAAAAATGACTTCTCCCCCACGTCACTGAGGACAAAATTTCATGTTGCTCCATGCCAGCACTGGTGCTCAGGGAGTCCAGAGACAGCTGCAGGGAGGGATGCAGCTGGCTGGAAACAGAAACCCTTTTACAAGCAGGTTCATTTTCAGCAGGGTGTGACCTACTGCAGAGCAGACAAAAAGACGATGGGAATGGGAAGGACGTTGCCTTCAAAAGGCAACTTACATTAGGGTGGCTTTTACAGGTACTCAAACTGGTGCTGCCATCTGCTTCAGGATCTCAAGTGGTGCCCACTATCCCAGGTATTTGCAGGAAGGGGTGACTGCAGGGCTAGATGATGGGTGCACCCAAAGGCGTGCTGTGTGTGTTAGAAGGTTGTGACTACGGAGAAGAGGACTCAGACCTCTGCAGCCTCAAAAGCAGCTCCAGAATGGGATGTGAACACTGCAGGGAAAAATATTTCCGGATGGATTGAGTGGGAACAGCATACCAGAGAGAGGCTTCTTTGCAGAAGTTAAAACAGGGGACTGCCATGGTGCTTGAAACTGTAGTCAAAGCCCAAACTTTTACAATGGTGTGAATCAGCAGCAAAAGATAGGCCACAGCAAAAGGCTGTCACCAGGGCACTGTGAAAACAGCGCCAAGAATGGAGTTGTGCCTGATTTCTGCTTCTCAGTTGGACTCCTTTCCTGCATCTGCTGCTGTTCTTAGACCTTTGTTATTCTACAGTAACCACCATGTGCTTGGAAAGAGCTTAGGAAGTTTTGAATGCTTCCACAGAATAAATTAAAAAGAAAACACCAACAGTAAAATGACATCTTGATATGCCAAGATATATATGCCTTTCAGTGAATGCCTGATATAAAAATTCATCGTTCCTAAAATAAAAATGTTCCCATAAATCAATCTTGCTTCAAACACTAAATGGTTTTTAGTCCTTTGTATTGGGTGGAGAAGCAGGAAGGTGTAACAATAACTGCTGATCAGGAAGGGCATAATGAGTTACATACCAGCTTGTGTTCATTCCGGCTCCCTGACAGACTTCGTGTGCTGAGAAAATGGTGAGCAGGTTGTAATAGCAGATTGATGGGTTCTTCTGGCTGATTAGAAAAAAAATAAATCTGCAATATGGGGGAATAATGGGGGAATCTCAATCCTTTCCACACTGAAGAACAAAAGTTATTCATGGGGACAGAGGCCACTAAAGACACATTTGCTCTGAAATTTTTTCTTCATTTAAAGATGGATTTTTATTGTCTTTTATAATACATTTAAGGGATTCTGAAGTGTGGTTGCTTTGTAGACCTTCGTGTTTGAAACAATCTAATCTCTCAGATAAATACTGTCATTATGCTGTTATTTATCCTTTTACCATTACAGCATCCTCTTTGATTAGTAGTTTTACAGGTTTGCTTACAAAAGAGATTGCACTGCTGTGCATGTTCTTGAAAATCAGATAAATACCCTTGTTCACATTCAGTTTAGTTGTTTCACACTTAGCAAGTCAATGTGAAAATTTCTCACATTCTCCATGAACTCTTAGATGACTCATCAATAAAGAAGCATGGGTCTTTGTGTGCTTTGTATTTCTTTTTTTTTTTCTCTCAAAAGTGGACAGGTATTGTGTATGAATATTTCCAATCCCATCTTATCCAAAACACTGCTGGATGGCATGAGAAATAAGATAATGACAGCCCAATTTGAAATGTACAGCACTTATTCCCTCTGGTTTCTGCAGTAAGTAGCAGATTGGGCAAGTGTAGTTTGGGAGAATGAAAAAAGTCTCTGACAGCACTTGTGTTTTTTCTCTTGGGTCATGCATTGAAAAAATTCCTAGATATCACTGTATGGTTTGCCATGCATTTAATCTTGTTAGAAAATTAACTGCAATTTCCTTCAAGTCCCATCTTCCCTCAGATACCATGCACAAATTGGATGCATTCACCAGAAAGACATTTTATTTACCAAGTGTTTAACTGAGTTTGAAGCAAGAGAATAAATAGACCTTTTATTCCAGACAGTACAGAAGTATAAAAGACCACATATCCACAGCTACTGAATTTCTAGGTTAATGTGTTTGTTTTCATACCAAACTGTCAGAAAAGACAGGTGTCTTCCACCCCTTAAACTTTATATAAAGGGCCTCTCTACAGTGCACTCCAAAGAACGTTTCTCTATTGCAGCGAAACCAGAAGAAAAGTACATTCAACAGAGGGAGGGACACCGAAAGTGCCTCACATCAACTTCATCCCCTGGAAAAGAGTCATTCCACTGTTAGTATTGCCAGCAGAGGAGCCAGGACTCTGCTGGAAAACAGAACAGACCACATACATCAGACTAGGAATGAGAACATGGAGTAGGGCTATGTTATGGGGATAAATGTCTTGCACCTGTTAAGTAAGGCATCTCTCTAGCCAGAGCTGATGAATCCTGCAGCACAGAGCTGCAGAACAGAGAGCTTCACCAGAGTAACAATCCATCTGTCTTCTTGTGTCATTTTAAAAAAACTTAACACCTTTGTTTGAATGCTTTTCTTATTTCATGTTTCATGTAGTCCCCAATGCACTACTAACGGCACGTCATGAGATCCTCCCTCCAGCTGTCATCATTTGTTTTAAAGAAAAAGATCAAAGAATTTTAATTGCAAAGTCTGCTCCAATGCATCTATTACTTAATGCTGAAATGCACAGCAAAGAGTGATAAAATAATTCCTTCTTTATATTGACTTTGGTGAGACCTATTTTTATAATTTCGATTACTGAGGATTTGGCTATTTATAACTATTTCTATAGCAAAGATTGGAGTTTTACCCATTTGGATGTTGATGCACTCATATTTTGTAGGGCTCTGCTCTATGTGTGCATGACTGCACACATAAAGCACACACATGACTGATTGGTGTTGGGGACCATTTTTGTTTAAGATCTTTATTGATGGTCTTGATAAAGACATAGAGTGGTGTATCATCAGTAAGTTCACAGATGACACCAAGTTAAGCGGGAGTGTCGATCTGCATGAAGATAGGGAGGCTCTACAGAGAGACTTGGATAGATTGGATCGGTGGGCCAATGTTAACAGGACGAGCTTCAACAAGGCCAAGTGCCAGGTCCTGCTCTTGGGCCACAACAACCCCCTGCATGGCTACAGGCTTGGGGAGGTGTGGCTGGAGAGCTGTCTGGAAGAGGAGCTGGGGGTTCTAACTGACAAGCAGCGGAACATGAGCTGGCAGTGTGCCCAGGTGGCCAAGAAAGCCAACGGCATCCTGGCTTGTATTAGAAATAGTGTGACCAGCAGGAGTAGGGAGGTGACAGTCTCCCTGTACTCTGCACTGGTGAAGGCACACCTGGAGTATTGTGTCCAGTTTTGGGCACCTCAATACAAGAGAGATGTCGAGGTGCTGGAGTGAGTGCAGAGGAGGGCAACAAAGCTGGTGAAGAGTCTGGAGAATAAATCTTGTAAGGAGCAACTGAAGGAGCTGGGGCTGTTCAGTTTGAGAATGAGAAGGCTGAGGGGAGACCTCATCACTCTCTACAGCTGCCTGAAAGGACATTGTAGAGAGGTTGGTGCTGGCCTCTTCTCACCGGTGATTAGTGACAGAACAAGGGGGAATGGCTTTAAACTGCAACAAGGGAGGTTTAGACTGGACATTAGGAAAAACATTTTCACAGAAAGAGTGATGAGACAGTGGAATAGGCTACCCAGGGAGGTGGTGGAGTCACCATCCCTGGATGTGTTTATGGGTTGTTTAAATGAGATGCTGGGGGATATGGTGTAGGAGAGAACTTTATAAAGTAGCACTGATGGTTGGACTCGATGAACCCGAGGGTCTTTTCCAATCTGAATGATTCTGTGATCCTGATTCTGTGACTGTATAGATACACACGTGCACACACTCATTTACATCTACCAGCGTGCATACAAATTTCATAATTGGAAGTGCTAGTAAATAAACCCTTTAGATACACAGATGTATATCTGTCTGCAAACACCAGTAGCTGTTTGCTAGTTGCTAGTACCAAATTATGGCAAACAAACTCAAAAGCTACAGTACATTTATGAATTTTAGTAGAAACTTTCAGCCTTGTAAAAATAAAGGCCCAAAAAGCCACTTGGATACTTTTTTTGTTGTTGTTCACAGTTTAGCTTGGATCTATTTAACAAAGGAAATCTAATGAAATTTATTCTTCCATTATTTTGCTCAATTTATAATAGTGACTGGATGGCTTCAGGGATGAAAGACAGCACAAGACAGTTTTATCCACATGGAAATTTATTGGCATATTCTGTGCATTTGCAGGGCCTGATTATTTATGCTGCATATAACTGACCAGCACATGAGTCCAGCAAAGTAACTGGACAGAGAGCTGGGCAAAAGATAGTGTTTCAATCCCTGAAAAATTCAAGGATTTTGCAATGCATTTTTGGCTTTTACATGATTATGATTTACAACTACTACTGACAGAAAGGCGAAAATAATAACTACAGAAAATAACGAGATAAATTATTTAATGGTCTTGACTTCATAATTTGTAAAATGGAGAATTATCTGCTCCGGTTCTGGGGATTCCACACATTTACAGGATGGGGCAGTGGGAAATCTTTCCAGCCGAGTGTCAGAACATCCCCTGTCTCATGATGGAGAAGCCGTAATATCTTGCCAACCACCTGCTTAGAGCTTGGACATCCTGAGGTGTCTGGTCCTGAGCAGGAGCTGCAGGAGTGCGGGGGTCTCCATGCAGCTAGTCTGCATGGCAGGGCTGAGCCAAATAAGCCATATGAAATTTATGTGCAGGCTGGCAAATGTGCATGTGTGTACGTGTGCATATATGTACATCTGTATGAACACAGTCCTTCACACATAAAGCAGAGCTCCACAGAATTAAATACATGTGCATCTGCATACAAATGGGTAAAACTTTAAAATGGAGATGAAAAGATGTGAAACATTGATTGAATGTGTGTTTTTTTTTTTTTTTTTTTTTTTTTTTTGACAACCTAATGTTTTCCATAGAAGCCCTTTTTGTCAGTACTTCCGTGACTCAGTCCAGCTGGGTGCTGATCAACACTCTGCTGCCCAACGCATAGCTCTCAAAAGACCATGTCCAAATGTGCATAAAAAATAAGCCACTAGTTTAGTCCTTATGGATGTTAATCAGTAGTCACAGTGGCAGGGAAGTGAGAAGAAGCCCTCACCTAACGTCTCCTGCTCTCAGAGGTTTTCAGGATTCAGAGTTCTGCATTTTTTCCACTTCAGTGGGTTTTCAATGAAAAAATGCTGTAATGTAAGCGGTGAGTTGAGCGATGATAGCCCTTGCGGCTGAGCTCTGGTGCGTATCAGTGCATGCAGAACCTTGGACGGATGGGTGCACATTTGTCTCCAACCAAGGCTGCAGAGCGAATGCAGGGGCTGTTCTATGTGATATCAGAACCCTAACTATACAATACGACCTTGATTCAAAACTAGTTAGAGGTCTGGTATATTGGAATAATTCCAGAAATTACTCCATAATTTTTTAGACAAACTTGGGACAAAATGTAATGCATTGATTCTGCCTACGATAAGCAATTTAGGGCCCCGAAAGGGCTTATACAGAGTAGTTTCAAGCACTGATGGATTGCTTGTGCATTATCCCTGATTACTGAACACTGTATCTGGATAAGTACTTTCACTCTGACTGAAGATACAAGGAGCAGACTTTGATCAAAATGAATTAAATGACCACTCTGCAACACTTTTTCAACTGCAGGCAGAAGACAAAGCGAACAGGAGCTGAAATTGTGACCCAAGTACAATGGGAAGGAAGAGTTGGACTCGATCATCTTAGGATCTTTTCCAGCATATTCTGTGTTTTTATGAAGTCAAATGGAGATCAATGTCACCAACACAAATGCCATACTCATTCATTAGTAATATGGGATTTCTTCTACATACTTTCTTCCAATGCTATGATGGTGTAGGCCCAGAGTAAGTAGATATCTTTAGTAATAAAATAAGAATTAGTATCTCAAGCCAGTACAAGCTGCTGTTGATTACTTCTTTTTGATGCATCACCTTAGGAGCCCAGCTCCAGGAGGACATCTAAAAGCTAGGAGCCCTGGGCATTAGTTACTTCTGACTATTGTTGCCCACTGATCTGAAAAGCAAGTGTCTTCCTGCTGCCAGTGGGAACTGTTGTGCATAACATTGGGCATTTTTTTTATACCCTTGTCTCCCTTGCTGGCCTTCCCACATGTGTCCAGGCGGTGAGTAGTGCCCAACCACCGCAGGTCTCCGAGAGAGCTGGGCACAGCAAGACCCTGGCCCTTCCTTGGAGCGTGCATGGGAACCACTTGTCATTTCTCATGCTCAGCTCATGACCCTCCTGGGCCCCAGCAGCTCAAGCACACCTCTGCACATTGCCAGAGCAGCCCTTCCCCATGCAAGGCCGTGACTCGGAGCTTGGCAGTGCTGTGGCTTTGCAGTGGCCCTGCAGTGATCACCCACCCACTACATGGAGAGGTCAGCGGGAGCCTCTGCAAGTCTTGCACTGATAACTGACATGCAGGGCCTCCCCATAAATCCCTGCTGAGTCCAGGCCATTATACCTCTTCCTCTTCCTCCCTGTCTCATCTCTGGCTTTCTGTTCTGCTTTGATTTTTTTTTCTGCTTAAACTTAGGCACTGAACTGAAGTACCCAGCTTTGAAGCTGGACTAAATCAGCATGTGCATCAGAAAATCACTGACACCAATGACTGCATGGAGCTATTTTCCTTTTATTTTAGTGGTCATCACTTAGCACTCATGCCTGACTGTACAAATAAACCAAGTGCTATGCCTATTTGAGCTAGGTTAGCTACAGAGAAGTACAGCGAGAGTGCTGTGAGAGTGGGCTGCTCGGCAAAGCAGTGGCAAGAGGAAAGTCAGCTGCCTTCTTGATTTTTCACATCTTTACTCATAGCCTAATCTGTTCTGCACGTTGTCAAGCGAGACCCCAGTTTGAAAATAATATGTGCCCTCTTTTCTTCAAGTACCTCTTCAAAAAAACTACAGATATTTTTTTTTCCCCAAAATAAAGAAACAGCTGCTTCTGTGGAAGTGCTGCAATCTCTGGGTTTCTGATAATTTCATGTGTAACTCTCTTTCCTTCCTTTTTCCCTTCTTCTATGATCCATTAATTAAACAGAGGCTAGGTACAGAATAAAGAAATAAAAAGTGTTGCAAACTAATTTGTCACATACCACTTCACTTTTCTGCTGTAGATTCAGCTGCCTCCTGAAACTCTTTGAAAGAGATAAAGCTTCTGTTTTTTTTTGGTCTTGTTCTCAGCAAGAGGACAAACATAAACTATGATTATCTTTATAAAGAGTAAAATTAGCCTTTCTTGGACATCTTATTAGAATGATTGTTTCCAAAGGAGGATATAAGGAGCAGAGGTTTTGACTAGAAGAAATGGAGGGAATATAAGGACAATATAGTACAAGGATGCTTCCTGTCAGAATGGGGGTACTGCAAAATGTAGGAGATAATTTCTAAAAAATTACATAAAACCACTCAGTAGCCCTTTGGAAAGTCTTAAATTTACTCCACACTGAAATATAGAGGAGAGACAGTTGGGGCTGTAAGAGCTTTATCCAAGGTACCTGTGTTGGTTTAAGCCCTGCCAGGACCTGAGAGCACGTTGCTGTTGTCTCTCCCCCACACTCAGCTGGTTGGGCTGGCAGTGAGGCATAAACCCCGGGTTAAAATAAGAAGAAATTTAATACAACAGTGTGATAAACAATCTGAACAACAACAGTAGCAATGATAGCAACAATAAACAGCAATAACAGTGAACAAGACAAACGATATACAGAGAAATACCGCAAATGGTCACGGAACAAAGCCCACGCGTGGGTCCCGCCACCAAAAAGCCAAAGAGAAAGTAAAATCAAAGTTTCCTGCCCCTGGACCTGATGTCAGCATGGTATGAATAACCCAGCTGGAGATCCCTTCCCCCTCTCTGTCTGCTGGGGAAACTTAACCTGTCCTAGTTGAACCAGGACAGTACCCAAGAACTAGGCTCTAGAATGTGCAACCGTACAACAGCAAGCTTTGTTATTCATTTTAGTTGTAAAATGGGCATGGAAATTGCTCCATTGCTGACTGAAGGTAATTTTGTTTGATCAGATGCTACATGCAATTTTGCTACTCTTTTCCTTAGACAATGAAATAAAGGCATCTGAAAAATGCTACAAAAAGATTTTAGGGGAAAAAAATGAGAAGGAGAAGCCCAATCTCTAGCTTTTTTTAAGATTGGAAAATTCAACCACAACAATTTATTTCTGAACATATAAATGAAATGCCATCCTAAATTAGGTATCTAGTTTGCATGAAAAGTTTAGATGCCCAACAAAACAGTTCAACTACAGTGTGTGCATTTATATTAGCATTTTAGCTCAGATCAAGATTACTCTTTTTTAAGTGCATTTCTTGCCTCTCCTCACCTAGTAGTTCACTTTGAAGCATGGGCTCAGGGCACACAAACTGGATCCCTTTGAGTGGAAGCTGCATGGGAAGATGCACTTCAAGATCACAATCATTGCATTCCCAGCATCACTGGGCATCAGTACTCAGGACCAAAGGAGAGCTCTGAAATGTGTATGGTGTGGATATCAGATTCTCAACACCAACTGGTTTGCTTTGCAAATCTTCCTCTATGTGTCCACACTTCTGGCTAATGCACACATAATTCCTTCTTTAGTCAACTAGGAGAGGAGGCAGTGGAGTCCTCCAGAAGGAGATGCTTATCTGCCTAAGCCAAAGCAGCATAACCAGGCTGGCAAGATTCCTCCTTGGAGGTTTTCAGAGGCACCTTCTTCACTGTCTAGATAAGGAATATAATTGTTTATGCTATGAGCTAAATCAATGCCTGAAGTTTGGGTGCAAGTTGTAATGAAGTAGAGTTCAACTTCCTTACTGACTGAGTGCTGGCAGCCCTGCTTTTGAACTCTCTTTAATAGATTAATTATTTTGATCAGACATGTAGATTGATTATTTTTTTAAAAATATTAATATGTTGATTGATTTGACCCCTAACTTTTCTTTTATGTGTACAACAGATCAACATTACTACCAAGATTCTTCTCATTTCTAAAGGAAGTAATGAACTGCAACTTCCTTTAGCATGTATCAAAGCTTATAAAACCCTTTTCAAATGGGTTTCAGATCTGACTTTTGATTTATATTTATGTTTTATCCCAAAAGTTTTAAATATGTTGCATTTTTAAAGTTGTCCTCAGATACTCTCTTTCTATTTCTGTAGCGTCCTACTTCCCTCTCTCTAGGTTTCTCTCTTTTTTATATGTACATATAAATATTTTATAGAAAACAGATGGTCTGGTAAAGTTGCTATCCACTAAACAGGCAGAAGATGAAACAGAATGGATCATATTATTCCCAAACATGCTCATAAAATAATTCTATTAACATCAAAGCGGGTGTTCAAAGGTGTAGGACTTACCTCTACATATTGAAGTGAGTTACCTACACACAGCCCAAAACATAATTATTGTTCTAAGATGATAAGCACTTAATCAGGGAAGCCTTGCAAGAAGAAAACAGTGTGTGGCCAAATGGTGTTTATACATGATTAAAGAGAATAAATATCCATTGAAAGGGACATTATCTTTCTCTTCCTCGGCCTGTTCATCAAGAGATGGTGACCTTTCATTCTGCATATTAAAAGGTCTTTCAAGTTGGTGAATCTTGGGAGTGCATCTATCAGACAATGATGAGGACTTGCAAGCCAAATTCTAAGCTCCTGGCATTTCAATAAAAAATAGTCTAAGGTAATAAATGATCAAACACCTGTTTCTTTTCTTCATAAACATCAAGTGTATCTCTTTCTTGGTTCTAATCTGAGAAGCTACCCTGAGGGTAATTCAGGCTCTCTTTTCCCTGTGTGATACCAACTGTTTCCCCTAAAGATCTGGAGAAGTTTGACAATTCACTGTCAGAGAGGTGCCTCTGAAAGTAGGGCACATAACAAGAAATCATCAGTGTAATAAAGTCAGTATTTATTCCATGGTCAACTCAAATGTTACTTAGATTTTAATCTTCCATCAACTGACTGCAGAATTCCACCAGAAATATAAACTGATTCAGGGAAAGGATGAACATGGCTCTTTCAAACAAAAAGCTTCTCACCATATCTTTATTTCAACACAGAAACAAATGGAAATAGCCTTTTCAAATTGAGTATTTTGAGTATTTTATATCAGTACATTTTAGAAGTACATTAGTACATTAGAAGCGGAAAAAACTAATTTTTAATCCTTTGAAACTTTTGGGTGAAACAAGTTTTTTTAACTATTTTGGACTTTTTATACTGAAATTGTTTTTTAATGGGGAAAAATGTATGGGATGCTATTATAGTAACTCCTTCTAAAATCAGGGAACTAATGTCGTAAGTACATTTTTGGAGCTATCCATTGAGCTGGCAGAGCATACATTACCAGTACTCTTTGATTGATTGTTCAATATGTATCAAGACCCAGTTCAGATTTTGAAAGTATATATGGTAGCTATTTCAGATTTTGATTCAGACATGCTGTTTACAATTTACAACACCACTGACCATACACATATTAACCATCTGAGACCACAGTTTAATCTAGCTGCAAGTCATCTTTTGCAGTCTTAGGCAGAAGCATTTTTTTTAACTTAAAATTCTAACCTTTAAAATAGGTGGTTATATGTTGTTATGTTAATATGTTATTTCATAATTAAAAAATAAGTCTTTCTGATAAAAAAGTAACATGAAAGCACTTTACATTTGCTTTAAATGCAAAAAAAATGTAGTGCTTGCGAAGTTTTGAATCTATGATTCATTTCACACTGACTATTTGAATGCATTGCACTAGTGTTCCTCAGACTTTTACAAGCCAGGAGTACATAAAACTTTTAAAGACAGGGCAATTTCTCTGCAAAATATGGATTTTTGCGTCATTAAAAATGCTTTACAAGCTCTCTCAGGCCACCACTACTGGAAAAAAGTCCTGTTAATATCTGTGTCAATGCCAACATATTTAGAGACTCACAACATTGACTTCTGGGAGGGAGATTGTAAATGCCTATATATATTGGATGATGTGATGGGAATTGGTGACGTGTGTGTGCGTGTACAACACTGGCATTGGAAACATTTTGTTTTAGCTGGAATGCAAGAAAAAAATAGGGAGAAATTCTGCTGCTTTCTGTTATAATTTAAATTGAGGTCTACAATGAACATTGTCTTATGAAAGAGGATTGTGAAGGATGAATGGAGTAGTCAGTCCTCTATTAAAAAAAGTGTAATTAAAAAAATCATGGCCTATCCAACGAAAGTAATCTGCCTGAACTAAAGATATTTTTCTGTCTTTAAAATGCTGCTGTTTGGAGCTCTTCTGCATCTGCTTTTTTGAACTGCTGGGTTTTACTTCCTTTCTGTGTACTCACTCATAAGCAAAAATAGTAATTTCTGTAAGCATGCAATCATGTTTTTCTACTAAAATATTTTCACAGAAATGCTTTTAACTCTCTTACTTTAAAACCACTTAAAAAGTTATTTTTAATGAAAAGAAGATAGCAAGGACTTGTTATTAGAATTTGAAATTTATGAAAAGGACAGGACAATTTAACTTGAAAAAGTCATGGTGAATTAATAATAAGAAATAGCATCACTTTGCTTGGCATAGAGAATTCCCTATAAAGTGTCAAATTGATGAGTAATGTAATGGGAGAACACCAAGAACACAGGAGAAGAGACAAGTTTTGAACTAATACCAGAAATAGGCTATAAAGGAGGTGAAGCAAGGGTCTGTTCTGCATGGATGGAACTAAGAAGGAGAAACTTCTTGTAACAGTTCTGGAAGATTGTATGGAAAGAGGTTATTAATATTGGGTATGGATACCATTGGCCTTCTTGGCCCCCTGGGCACACTGCTGGCTCCTGTTCAGCCGTATGTCAATCAACGCCTCCAGGTCCCTCTCTGACTGGCAGCTCTCCAGCCACTCCTCCCCAAGCCTGTAGCGCTGCTGGGGGTTGTTGTGGCCCAAGGGCAGCCCCCGGCATTTGGCCTTATGGAAACTCCTCCAGTTGGGCTCAGCCCATGGCTCCAGCCTATCCAGGTCTCTCTGCAGAGCCTCCCTACCCTCGAGCACATCAACGCTCCCACCCAACCTGGTGTCATCTGCAAACTGACTGAGGGTGCACTCGATCCCCTCGTCTAGATCATCAATAAAGATGTTAAACAGGAGTGGCCCCAACACCGAGCCCTGGGGGACACCACTTGTGACCAGTCACCAACAAATATTAGCATCTTAAAAAACATTTTCAGATTCTTTCCTCATTCTTACAATTGAGATAATTTGGACCCATAAGCTTCTCATCAAGTTTTCCTACTGTGTAAATGCTTTAACTTTATTGTAAAGCCAGTCTTGACCTTGACAAGGCTTTAAAAACAACACATTGACTTCAGTTGGGGAATGGACTAATCTTTATTCTATTGCCTGTAAACCAGATGTGTTTTCTGAGAGCATTTTACTTCTGTGCCAAAAACCCAAAAATGTTTCTCAGGTTCTGTATCTTGCTTCTGTAATTTTAGGACTGCATCCTATGGCTGTACACCAGGACAAACCTCAGACTTGCATTTGGTCCTCCTCTATTCTGTGGTTTACATGGAAAGAAAATCAAAGATGTGGCCAAATGAGAGCCATGGTGCATTCCCACAGTTCCCCAGTCTGGATGACAGAAGATCTGAGACATCTGCTTGCACTGGCATGCTATGCATTTGTTGAAGGGCTGATCCACAACATGAAGCTCCTATGCAGCTGCCCAGTATGTCTACATGCTATTGAAAATACCAAGAATGTCCTTCGAGAGAACAAGGTGGAACAGCTATTTTATAAAAGGTGTTTCAGCCAAATACTTAGAAAATAGGACTTGGAGGGTCTAATTTATTTCAGTGGTTGATAATAGAACTACTATATTGTAATATTAACATGGTTGTCCATTTCATGGCACAAAGTCCAGCAAGAAATAAGAAACAGAAGTATATGAAGTTCTGTATTGTTTACTTCCTTTGATAATTCTCTAGTATACCAACACAGGATGCTGATGAAATTGGCTGTGCTTCACCTCATTTTTGTCACTGTGAGAAGTTCTCAGTTTTCAGAACCACTGTTAAAATAGAGAGTTTAAAAGCTCACTGCAATACACTCTTGACCTACCGCAGACTTCACTCTTGCCTTCACACTCTTCACTTCTACACTTGTTTTGTAGCAGTTTTATGATTCACACTAACATTCACTAGTGCACAGGTTGGCACTGCTAAGCCATGTCTGCATGGGACAATCAGAATTTGTACTCAGGTTTCTAGAGGTGAAGAGTTAAAGCACATTCCACAGCTCCATTTGTGACTTCTCCTTCTGCCATAATTTTGAAAAACTAGATAACACTAAGTGAAACCATTATTGCTGAATTCCAGCCAGACTAAATCAATCTGTAGTTAATATTTTATAGGTTTACTTCACAGTTTGGTAATGCCATACTGCTCTTCACAATAACAGGCTGTAGGAGCCTATGCTTCTGTACATACATAAGGATTTACATTGTTGTTTCCCACTGGAAGCAGCCACATCTATTCAAATAATATAGAAATAGAAAACAAGATGGGATATAATGGAAGAGAGTTACTAAGTTTTGCACAAGTGAAAGCTGATACAGAAATATTGTTCATCGCTATATACAACACATGTACAATTGCTGCACTGATTTATGTAGCATTAAATAAATTAGTAGGCGGTTTAAGTTTTGTGGATGCTTAAGGTAGTTTTAGGAACTGTAAATGGCTGTATCGGGTCAGACCAAGGTTTATATAATTTAGTAATCAACAACAGTGGCTTGTAGCAGATACTTAGGAAAGAATGGAAGAGCAGGTCAGGCGAATACTGAAATTCCCCTGAAGCGCTGTACTGCCAGAGGAACATCTTTGTATTTGAAAGCCCTTACCTGATTTTTCTTTAATGTCAACTTCTGCTGATTTGCAACCTGCTGTTGATTTAATCAGATATTTCCCAACATCTTGTACTATGAGAGACAGGAAATAAATTCTCTGTGCACATTCCCCTTGTTTCTCAGGATTTTATAGGCCACTGCAATGATTCCCTCGAGGTGTCTGTAGTCTAAGCTGAAGAGTACTGGTCCACAGAGTCATTCCTAGCATGGAAGAACTTCTATTTCTTTGTTCATCCTCTTTTTTTGTTCTGTATCACATTTAGTTTTACTCAAGCTTTTTCAAGATGGAGAAGCCAAAGCTTTACAGAGTATCGCAGATCAGAGAATGTCACAGTTTAGATGTAGAGCTGAGTGATAACATACGGGCTTCTGAACAAGTATCTGCTTTAGCACAGAGCGTGTAAGGACATAGTGTAACTATTTTTTTTTTTTGTATTTTGGTATCATTATAGACCTTAGGGCCAATTTATGTGAGTAGCTGCAGTTTCCCTGTAAAGCTTTTTGCTGCCTGTGTGGTGAATTATAGGTTTCACAAAACAAATTACACCTTAAGTGTGGGTCCATATTTTATACTGTTGATGTTTTATTTAACTAGATATTATCCAAAAGATTTTCTCCTGTATGGAAGAACTCCTAATACTGGCTATTTATATTTTGAGTAGATTTTCTGTTATCCAGATTCATAAAAGGGAGATGACAGTCTTGTTCAGGAAATGTATGGCCATTACTCAGGTATTTTCATAAGATCATTCATGTGCCATTGGAAAACATAAATATCTTTTATTTTTTGGCTCACCCTTGAACATGAAAGGGTAATAAGTGTGACAGAACAACTATATTTGATTCTATCTGATGTTTAAATCTAGGGACAGTTAATCTGAATGTGCTAAAGGATCTCAGTGATTGTACTACTACATAGACAACAAGAATACAGACAATTTGAATAAATAACTTCTCACGACATATGACAGCCCTGTTTTCTCCAGTGGGATGCTGAGGGATTGTTTTGGAAGTGATATGCTACTTTGCGTTTCATTTTAAGATTTCTTATGTCCAGAGAGCTTGTCTTATCTCACCTGCAACACCTCAGCTTGGGACTGCACTGGAGAACAAAATACAAAATTAACTAGATCTAGTAAAAATAGCGTATGCAGGTTCACCTTTTCCACATAAATTTAAATGATCTTCCATTCTACAGGAGTGATATTCACCAGGTTCAAATTACACCACTTTCTCGACAGTTCTGTTCAAACTGATTTTGATTTATACATGTTTCAATGCCTTGTATGTCCATCAACACCTTGTATGCCCTCTGTCTCCTTGGGACTAGTATAGCCATGAGAACAGCTAGAACATTTAGTCTGAAAGACCCTTGATTTAATTGTCATGTATTAAAATATAATAAAAAAAGTGGCATTGAATTTTTAAAGTATAATTGTTTCAATATGCATATGCATCTTATTAGCCTACTTATTATTCATATAAAATGAATCTTAAAATAATATTATGCTCAGTGGTATCAGCCACATCATCACAATTATGATTAACTGAGACTGCTTTACCACCCGAGTTCCTCAGATTCAAATGCTTCACATTACCATATTTATTTACTTAAATTGAGCATTTATCTACTTGTTCTTAACATACAGCTACCAAAAAGTCAGACTATAAATTCATGTTCCTCTAGTTTATCTACCAGTATAATTTAACTCACATCATAGCTGTTTCTCACTCTGTTTTTAAGAACTAGCCATTACTTCCACTCTCCAAGTAGAGGCCATTGAGAAGTGCAATATTCAGATGCTGGTCTCAGTTTAACTGTGTTTGTGAGTGCTTGAATCCTATGGCTTGATTCAAACTTATCTCCAAATTATCAGGTTACTCTCCTGAAACTGAGATTCCTGCCTCCATGACAGGATGACTTGTCATTCTGATGATATTTACTAGGATAATTTTACTAATACATTTCTTTGCATGGATGCTCTTATTTCTGAGTAATATCTGAATTTCTCCTGCTTGGTGAGTTATGCTCTTCCTACAATGGCAGTATAATTATGCTTCTACATTTTACCACAGAAGCAAATGCTAAGCTTCATTACCAGTATGCAATAAGTAAGTGATATTGGTTTTTTTTGTGAATTTCTAAGAGGCAGTGAGATGTATCTCTATTTATTTAAGAAAAAAGAAAGAACAATAAAACTTTCCAGACTTGGCTCTTCTGTGTAACATAGCCCTCTTTTACCATTTCAGTGACTATTCAGGTTGAACAAGTGGCTTTAAACAGCTCTCCCAGAGTACTGTAGTAGAAGATAATGTTATTATCCCTGCCCCTCCAAAGACCCTACAGTAAATGAAAGGTCCTCATCAAGTCAATAAGAAATAATTCTTCTCTGTGCTATGCCTTCAGAAATCACACAGAATTAGTGAATCTTAGGTCTGAATTGCACGTGAGCTAGAAGTGCAACAAAGAAGGTCCAAGGGTGGTCCTAGCACAGGTCCACCCTATGCTCTAACTCCTTGAAAAAGAAGGAACGGTAAATCTGAATGACTGCACGTTATGTTTTGCAAATTTCTAGGGTTTTGCATAGATGAAGATAATACTTAAGACCAAAATGCTGTCAAAGTAATTTCAGCAGATCCCTACTGGGATATCTGAAATCTTTCATTTGAATTCAGCATTCAACATCGCCATGTGTAGAACAGACAGTCTAACAAATGAGACTGAAGGATACCTTATAACCTTACTGTCAGTGAAGCTTTGTGGATTGATTGAAGACTGGCACAAGCACACCTGGTAAGATGCGTGGACTCATGCTGGGATGCAATTAGCACATATATTCTCATTAGTTATTGTCTCTTTAATCCCCTTTCCTTTTTTTTTTTTTTTTTTTTTTTTTTAAATCAAGTATTAGAAGACTTTCTCAAAGATGAAAATTTTCTCTATGTTTATTTCCCTACAGATGAAAATAAGCCCTCAACAGTAACCCGTGTTTAAATTCAGGCGAAATATTGCATTTCTAAAACACAAATATGCTCTCCATGGTATTTTGTATCATGGAAACGGTGTCAGTACATAAGCGAAAGAAGAGAAAGCATTCATATTATTCAAGAAGCATCTACCTTCTCCTCCAACTGAGCCTGGACAGATTTGAAGAGACATGAAAGCACCACATGTTCAGCACTACTTAGCTATTGTTTGTTTATCCCTTTTGCCTTTTGAAGGGATTCCCATGCTTATTATAAAAGTTCACTCTAGAGCACCCTAGCAAAAACCCTACTTACTCTGATTTCTCTTGTTAGATATGCATGTATATATATATATATATATATATATATATATGTATAAAAAAAACCCATCAGTTTTTTTTCGTTACATATATTTAATGTTTTTTATATTTCTTTGAATGAGGCACAAACACATACACACAAGATGGTGGAGAATGATTATATTTACTCAGGAGATTAAGCTTTTTCATGATTCTTACTGAAACATCTAATGGTTAATATTTTGGGGCTGTATCTTTATCTGTATTTGAAAAGTCTAATTTAAATGCTTCTATAACAACAATGGAATGAACATATCACAGTTCTTATGCTTCCATTCTCTGAAAGAACACGTCTAGGACACTAGTGTCACTGTAGAATTCACTGCCTGTATTGGAACCATGCTCGTGAATCTTGTCATAAATGTTTTTTTTACCTTTGTATTTTTTAAGGGACTTCAGGAGAAATTTTCATTGTAAAGATAATCTTCAAATATAAATTGAATTTATATTAGGGGTTATAGGCTCAGAGCAAACTTTCTTACTCATCTCTCCAGATACTTCTCATATATTTGTCTAGTTGTAGAAAATTTCTGAAATAATTCAGAATCTATAAGGTCCATGCAGGTAATTAACCAAAACTCCTTTTGCCTTTCTTGCCCTTCTGAGACCCACCTGCACATGTATTTTATCTTCACTTTCTCCTGCAGAGTAATTTTTAAACAGTGGGAGCCAAAACTCAGGATATGGGGATTTAAACTTTCCTGAATTCCCACTTAGATATGCAGTAGACAATGGAAATTTTTACCCAACCAGCCAGCCTTCACTGATTTCACTTGTAGTGCTGAGCTGTTTGAAGAACACTGTGAAAATAGGGATGTTAAAGACAAACATTGAAAATAATTTAATGCATTGTCTTTATCTTAGAATATCAGTCTTGACTGTAATCTACAGAGTGAGGGTAGCACAGTCTGGCTTTACCAAAAAAAACCACAGGAAAAAAAAAATTCCTTTGAGAATTCATATAGTCATTTCTGTAATAACACACATTTTAACACCAAATGGAAGACGCCTTGATAGCAAGGAAGGGGATCTCTAATTAAAGTTATATAGAAACATAGAATCATTTAGGTTGGAAAAGACTTTTAAGATCATTGAATCCAATCACAAAGCTAACACTGACAAGTCCACCACTAAACAATGTTCTTAAGTGACACATCTACAGCTCATTTAAATCCCTCCAGAGATGGTGACTCAACCACTTCCCTGGGCAGTCTCTTCCAGTGCTTGACAAACTTTTCAGTGAAGAAATTCTTGCTAATATCCAGTCTAAACCTCCCCTGGTGCAACTTGAGGCCATTTCCTCTCATCCTATCACTTATTACTTGGTGGAGGTGACCCACACCCACCTCGCTACAACCTCCTTTCAGGTAGCTAAAGCTATAAGTTATCCCTTGAGCCTCCTTTTTTTCTAGACTAAACAACCGCAGTTCCCTCAGCTGCTTCTTATAAGACTTGTGCTCTAAACCCTTCACCCGCTTCGTTGGTCTTCTCTGGTTGTGCTCCAGCACCTCAATATCTGTCTTGTAGTGAGGCCCAAAACTGAACACAGGAATCGAGGGGCGGCCTCACCAGTGCCGAGGACAGGGGTAAGATCCCTTCCCTGTCCCTGCTGGCCACGCTATTGCTGACACAAGCCAGGATGCCATTGGCCTTCTTGGCCACCTGGGCACACTGCTGGCTCCTGTTCAGCCGACTGTCAATCAACGCCCCCAGGTCCCTCTCTGACTGGCAGCTCTCCAGCCACTCCTCCCCAAGCCTGTAGTGTTGCATGGGGTTGTCATGACCCAAGTGCAGGACCTGGCACTGAGCCTTGTTGAATCTCATACAGTTGGACTTGGCCCATCAACCCAGCCTGTGGAGATCTCTCTGTAACGCCTTCCTACCCTCAAGCAGATCAACACTCCTGCCAAACTTGGTGTTATCTGCAGACTTGCTGAGGGTGCACTTGATCCCCTCATCCAGATTATTGTTAAAGATATTAAACAGAAGTGGTGCCAATAGTGAGCCCTGGGAACACCACTTGTGACCGGCCACCAACTGGATTTAACTCCGTTCACCACAACTCTTTGGGCCCGGCCATCCAGGCAGTTTTTTACCCAGCAAAGAGTACACCATCCAAGCCACGAGCAGACAGTTTCACCAGGAGAATGCTGTGAGAAACAGTGTCAAAGGCCTTACTGAAGTCAAGGTAGACAACATCCACAGCCTTTCCCTTGTCCACTAAGCAGGTCACCTTGTCATAGAAGGAGATCAGGTTTGTCAGGCAGGACCTGCCTTTCATAAACCCATGCTGACTGGGCGTGCGCATCTGGTTGTCCCGCATGTGTTGTGTGACGACACTGAATATGATCTGCTTGATAACATTCACCGGCACTTGTTATGGTTAACAGGTTATAAAGAATAGATGCTAAATAGGTAGAAAAAATTATTTGTATTAACAAAGCAATAATCCCTAAAGAAATATAGCAAGCCACATTTTTTTCCTACAAGCAGTTTTGCAAATTTCCTTGCTTATTCACCTTTGTTCACACACTACATATAGCAACTACCTTACTGAAGCTAAATCAAAATTGACACAAGATTAAAACTTTCTGACTTATTTAACAGCTTGGTAGAAATGAGGAAATCACCTTTTCTGAGCAGCTCTTGACATGCACCATCCATGGAGCCACATGTACCCTTTGTTAAATGTAAAGCAGTATAGAATGAATACAACAGTCATGCTGTTCCTCTTTCCACTTTCCAAAAGTGATGCCTTATCACCTAAATGATATCATTGCCCAAGTGTTTTAAGAAGTTTAATTAAATGTATCACTTCCAATAAATTCCTTGGGCAAATAGACTACCATAGGGGCACATAAAGAATATGAACATTAATTGCATTTGAGATTAGCCTTGTTGAATTGAATTCTCACACACTGATACCCTTTGTACTTAAGCCATAAATATCAGGCATTTATACACCCAGTTATTGGCAGGTTTACTGTAAAGTAATATTCCCACTAGACCACAAGCCTACACAGGAAGAAGTTCCCGCTAACAGAAGTATACAAATGACCAGTGAGACAGACAGAACCTCACTTTTGATACCCTTTATAATGAGGTATTTCTGTTCAGTATAATTCCATTAACCATCTCTGCATTAGAGAATGGTAGATGAAAAAAACCTATAGTTATATAAACCATCAAAAATTTCTGGAAAAAATAAAGAAAAAACAAAACAAGGACACCTAATGAAAAATCCAATTTGCTGATAAATTAATTAAATTCCCTATTGACCCAACTCTGACTGAACATGTCCCATGTGGGAGAGACTGAAAGACAAATTTGCTAATTAATGTTAATGTAGAGATTGGAACAATTAGAAGAATAAGCTCACAGCAGAACTTCCCTCTTTTACTCAGTGAGTACAAGCATTGTAACTAAATCTTCACATTTGCAAGAGCTATTGCGAATTAAACAATTCCATTACGCACAACACAAGTAATAATATTGCCTCTTGTGGAGGCAAATGTAAACCAAGTGAGGAATACCTATCCTTTCTGAGTTTACAATTTAATCATGTCCCAGTATCTTGAGTACCATGTGAAAATTTTAAGGGATTAGGATCTGTGACACTTTGAATAGTCTAAAAGATTATCATGCCTGATATATTTTCTAGGTATATTCTATAGACACTATTTGTAATTTATTATTATTATTATTATTATTATTATTATTATTATTATTATTATTATTATTATTATTATTATATGTCAGTGAATATAGTTGTAAAATAGAGAAGTAGATAAACTCACCTGTATGGTATTATAGACTAATGAGAGATGGGAAAGCTCCAGATGTCTCAAATTAAAAGTGGCTGAATTCCCTTTACCAGTGCTTACTTTCACCACCCATAAAGTTAATTTTTACAGTGAGTAGATTAAGACTGTGTACATGGTGGTGACGCCTGACTCCTTCCTAGTTTTAATAGCTCTATTTTAAAAATTAATTCTGGATGAAGTAAGCTTCTCAGCCTACACAAGGGAATCTCATAATGTCAGTTATAATTTTATTGAGTTTATTGGTTTCTACATGAAAACAAAAATAGTGCAAAAGACATTTGCCAGTTCCTGATGTTTTTACCATTTCTATAAATTACTTCTTTAAGATTGTTTATGATATATTTCCATTTTGCCACCAAGTTATCTCTTAATTACTGATCAATATAACTCTAAATATAGATGTACTCAAATGGTAGACTATAAGGAGCCATAATGGACTACTGGGTAACTAATGTCCGTTTTAACAAGTCCATAACCATGTATTTGCTATAGGGTATACTTTACTATGGCTCCAAAGGAGCTATTACAAGCTATTGACTCCAAGCACATTCCTACCCATCTAATTATGTATTAATGTTACTGTCACAAGAGAGAGAAAATTGAAGTGAGACAAAAAGTTAAGAAATGAAGTAAATGAAATTTATTTAGCATTGAAAAGTCTAAATGAAATGTTTCTTTTCTGCTGCTTACATGTTTCTTGGTAAAAACATAAAATTGGTGAGCAGCTGAAAGGAAGAGGGATGACTATTAGAGCTTTCTAACACTTAGTGGATTCAGTTTCCAGTAAGTTAGACAGTTGTTTTGTTTCATTCTGCATTCCTGAACAGAGGCATCCCACAAATTTGTCTTTTAATATTGAGCTGAGTGAAAGGAACAGGTTTGGTTTCTTTTGGCACTTTTCCTGTTGCTCTCCACATGATTTTCAACTTAAATCCTTAATGAGAAGAGAGATTCATTCCTTTTCATTTATCTAGGTTCAATTTTCAGTTACATAAGGAAAGGTGAAGTGAGGAAAATTTAATGTATTTCTTCATTTTACAATGAAGAATTTGCACAGCTTCAGTCCTGGCAGCATGAATAAAAGCAAAGAAATAGAAGAGGGACATAATATCTTCTAAAAGGGAAGCAAAGCTAAAATGAAGGAAGAACTCTCTGCAGATGAACTAAGTATTTTTCAACCTTCCCAAAAGACAGTAAGACCTTGAACTACACTCCCAACTTTCCTGCATTCAGGGGTTTGACTATAATCACATTTACAGAAATAACAACAACTATCTAAGGCTGATAATGGAAAAGACAGTGGATGTATCTGATGGTGCAACCAAAGACAAGCCAGGGACAGTATAATTTTGGAAGATAGCCAGTTTCTAAGCTTTCCTCTGCCACATTAAGATTCTCTAAGGATTCTTGCAGCTATGTGCATGATGGTCAGGCAATCTATACCGGGACATCTTACTTTTTCAACGGATAGAAGACATAACCAATAAAGTGGGTCAAAAGCAGAGTCCTTTCATAAATTCCTGCTGAAAAGCTTTGTCAGAAGCCTGAAATGCAGAGTACAGAATATTTTTCCTTTAAATAAAAAAATAAAAATCTCTTAACTCTATTCTTCAGTAGTGTGTTCACTCTTCAGCACCTCTAAATCAAAACCTTTTCTTAAAATATGCAATAGTCCTTATGCCCCAAGAGAGAGAATAGGAAATAGAATTGTTCAGAAAAATTGCTCCTGGACATGATTTGCTATGGCCTCTGACCAAAGACTTCCTGAATTGAGAATGAATCACCCTGGCAGTTACAGAAAACTAAGCAATAAAGGCTTAGAAACATCCACAGAATACATATTTTCCCAAGCCATGTGAGTCTAAACATTACCCATATTCTTAGATGGAATCCATTTCACCTAACTTCAGGTATCTGCGGTGTAGATGTTTACAGCTGAGCTAACCAAACAATCTAGGCAACTTCTGTTGTCATTTGACAGAAACAGACACTTTGAAAGCACAATTCACTTGTCTTGTGTTACCCATCTCTACCAGAATCAGATGATCTACATCGTAATATAAATAATAATAGGCCTAAAATACTCAGCTTATGTATGTAGTAATCC
The DNA here is from genome assembly GCF_003259725.1 of Athene cunicularia. Lineage (NCBI taxonomy): Eukaryota > Metazoa > Chordata > Aves > Strigiformes > Strigidae > Athene > Athene cunicularia. The sequence goes on along the minus strand of NW_020799091.1, from coordinate 54,109,400 downwards.
ATATTTAGTTTGATTGATTCCCCTCAAAACAAAGTTTGAGGAGTGCAAAAGGCCACAAATTACATACCTGAAGGAATGGGTAAGATCAAGAGCTTTTCATATCTCTTTCAACAGCATCTCACCATTAATTACACTAAAAGTTACAGCCCACAAATCACATTTAAAAAACCCCATAAAACCAAAACACACCCAAGTACAGTATGTCTAAGAATCATCCTGAATAGGCTGACTTTCCCTCAGATTTGAGAGTTTTAGTGCACCGACATCTAGAGGAAATTCAAGCGTAAAATACATATATTAGATTAAGACTATCACCTGTTAGTCCTAATGATAATTACATTTGAATGGATGTTTGGAGGTCCTTAGGGCTAACTTTGAGGATAGATTCAACAACAGTAGCTCAGGTTGCTTAGGGCCAAGCCCTATGAAGTTCTGAATGTCTCTAAGAATGAGGAATCCACAGCCTCTCTAGGCTGCCTGTTCCAGTGTTTGACCATCCTCTTCGTGAAATTTTTCCTAAAAATGTAAAAAATCCTTTGCATCTGGAAACATTATAAAATGTGGTTGAAAATAACATTGCTGATAGCATCAATATTCTGCAGTCCTTCATTTAATAGGTAGCATTTGACACCAGAAATAAAGGAGAGGAAGCATGTGTCTACACTACCTAGAGAGAAACTGAACAACCTTTAATTATTTCCTTGGCATAGTTTAGTAAACTATTTAGTTTGATTGATTGTGATAATATATTTAGTTTTTTGCAGTTCTACTCTTTAAAGAAAAAAAAAGACAAAAATGAAGAGATTCTTTAAAGAAATCTGAGATCAAGAGAGGCTACAGTCTTTTTTTGATCATTTTGCTAAAATAATCTGAGCAAGGGGTCTTTTGGGTGCTTAATCATGCCTAATTGACAACAGTAGCTAGAGATAGCTAACAGCTCAGGTTATAGACAGATATGCTCTCTGCTTCTGATGTCCCCAGCTCAGTTTTAAACCACCCTGACTACTATAGCTATATTTGATCTTTATTTCATAGACCATGACTGTATTGCAAGTGAAATAAGAGGAAAGAATGAGGAATCATGACTTAGTTGCATATCTGGAACAGCCTGGAAGAAATTACAGACATTGTAAGCATAAAATCACTGACTGAATAAACTAATTAAATGTCATTTCTCAGTTCCCTCCTTCTGCACTGTAATACTGTGTGCCCTTGAACTGCTGCCTATACTCACTCACAAGTCTTTATTGTTGGAAAAAAATGAATGAGACACACGAACATGTACTTTCTATTATATATGCTATGGACAATTCTAAATTATGCCAAATAGTCAGAATAGCGTTGCAAAAATGCTGTAAAAGCAACACTGATATATATATAATTCAGAAGCAGGAAACATTTTTGCAGTATCATCAAAACTATAGCCAAGCTAGTCAGTATAGATATAGTCCCATCTTTATTCTGTATGGTAGAATGGTTCATTGAAGCTCTTGCTTTCTGCTATATATTCTGACATGAAAATGAGGGCAGTTAGGCATGGGTTTACTAAGGCAGGTAATATTGCCAGCAAACAATTCAAACCTAAAGGATTTGACCTTCATTAAGACAACTGAACCTTGTAATTGGTCCTTTCAGAAGAGTAAAATAAAGACACCAAATAGTGGTAGGTGTCCATGTGCATCATTTCCCCTCTCCTTTCATAAACATTTCTGCTCATAAGAAGGAGTTTGAGCAGTTACAGCTTTAATGTGATTAGATGCTGTAGGCAGAGCAGAACAATCCTATACCAGAGCGTGACCCCCATGACATAGGTACGTGCAGACTGTGAAGATTACCAAAGGTGTCTTGGTTGCACAGGACCACCAGCTCATCTATTTTAGATACTAATTTAGGATATGATGCATCACACCCCTGAAGTGTGTATTTCTCTTCCATGAACATAAAGGCAGCACAGGGAAATAGCACTGCTGTCTGCACAGGAGATACCTAGATCAATAGGAGATGGAGGAAATCTCAGCCAGGCAGTGAAGGGATCTGCTTGAGAACCAGTGTTTCTGGGTCTGCAAACTGTCTATTTCCAGTGACAGTGTCATGAACAGAACCTGCGGATGGCAATTATTGCTGGCTGTTTAGGAGTTGGCAACTCTGTGATTGGGCAATGACCTTGCCTCACTTGCTGGCAAGTGCATGGTGCAGTGCTGGGAACCATGGGAATCAGTTTTAGAGTTACAGGAAGGAAAAGGAGGTGCAAGCAGAAGGGAAAACAGAAACAAGGTTGGTTTCCTGGTCTGGAGAAGGTGAGGGAAAATGAAGGAAGTGTGTGGATGTGGGGTCCTGGATTGAGGTGCTGAGAAGGACAAGGGCTGCGGAGCTGTCAGGTTGAAGATGGTTTTTGGGCAAACTGTCAAGATGATGATGAGGGAGTTAATTACGCTATGTTTAGAAAAGGTGGGACCCTTTAAACTCTCCTCTCACCACCATGTTATTTTAGACTGTATTTAAGATTTTTGTTTGTTTGTTTGTTTGTTTTTCTATTCTGTGAGGATAAAATGTGATACCAAGCCTCCCTCATGCTGTGAGCTGGAGTAGTCAACTGATCCTGGGATGACATCCCTGTAGAAGGGCTGAGAGATATATTCCTGAATGACGGTCCTGAAGTACAGGCAAATGCAAGAACAAAAAAATAAGATATGAAAATTAAACTGAAGCAAAAGCTAATTTATAGAGAGAGGATGGTTTAGAATAAAGAAAGAAAATAATTGGTCCCTGTTTCTACTGGCTTCTATTATATTTTCTGTTCAATTTAAGCCAGTATCAAGAATTCACAGAAGATTAAATTAAATCGCTTCTATTAGAAAATAAATTACAAAGGACGACCTATTAAAATCAGCATCTTTAGAAATGGATAGTAAATGGCAAAATTAATATTCAGTCTGTACAGAGAATAATTCAGGTTTCTGTTTGAAGCAGTAGGAATTTGAGAGCCCAAAGGAATTTTGAAAAAATAACAGCAACTGAACTCAGTAGGGGTTTAGGAAAACTATTCATGAAGTAGGTAGAAGTTCTTACAAATCAAATATTAAGGATACAACTATAGCTTTCTTTTTCAAATCCTTTCTCCTAATGCAAACCAAAGAACTCTTTAAGACACTTGCCTTACTTTATATCCCTCCACGCTCGCAAGGAACATGTTGTAAAGTCATAAGTTAGTAAAGCAACTCTACAGAACTGAATTTATAGTAATTCAGGGTGGCATGGTGTTCTGTTCTTCCCGATCACCAGGATATCAGTAACAGTATTGCCAGTGAGTGAAGAGTGCTAAGAGCTATACATAAATGATACATTTCCCAGGGCTCATATGAAAGTCAAGACACCTTTGCAGAGGAACTGCTAGGTTAGAAAATGGTCTTTTCCTGGTTGTCATATCCAAACAGAAAAATAATTGTCCAATGAATCAAACTGGCTTTTTCCAATTATCTCTTCATCTAATTTTGCATGTTTTCACAGAAATGTTCCCAGACAGTAGCAGCACTGTCTAAACACTGCATCATGCTGGTGTGTTGAACACAGAATCCAATGGGTTTGCTTTTAGTGTCAGCATGCATGAGAAAAAAGGATTTTCACAGTTGCTTTGAGTTGTATTTCTTAAGAGATGTGGCTTTGTTTGTTCATTATTGCTTTAAAATAACTACAACTTTTGTACATTTATACTGAATATGAAAGTGTACCTTAGGCTAGGGTTTCACTGTGTTCTTTTCTCCTCCTGCACTGAAATGCTGAGCAGTGCTTCCTTTGCCAAAAAACAGATGCTTCTTCCCGATCCTCCTGTAGCCAAATGTTTGATTTGGATGGGGTTTTGCATCTGTTATACCAGTTATGGGAATTGCAAGAACTTATTAGCACTCGAGCCCTATGTCAGCAGACTTCCTTTGGGAAAGAATGGAAAATGAGTGCCCCACAAATAATCCACAGCAGGAGGTTTCATCCCTTCAAAGATATCAAGACAGGTATCTCTAGTTTTGTAGCTATTTCTATGGGCATCTCTCCATAAATATGCTTATACTATCTGCTGCCAATGAACAAGTCTGACCATTGACTTCACTGGGAAGAGTTATGTTTAGGTGACCTCTTATGGATTTGGTTTGCTTTAACATAAGCAATCCATGTCCTGCAAATACCTCTAAAATAAACTTTGGAAGCTGCTTCTCAAAGTTATACCATACATAATGGCAAAGCTCTACTTAGATTTTTTTTTTTTCCTTTTTATTGACACTTTCATAGGACAACACCTTGCTGGCATAAGAATATACCCAACTCCTCCCCCCCCTGATAATGGTGTTTTGTTGTCAGAATGGATACTGTCCAGGAGTTTAATGCAACTGAATGCTTGTTGCAACTTTATCACTTCTTTTCAGGACAGATGTTTTTAATGAGCATGGCAAAATGAAAAAAGAAATATATTTGTTTTCTTTAGCTTTCTCTAGAATTTCTTTAGGACACAAAGGTGCTGCCATTTGGATGCTTTAAAGTATAAATTATATGTTTGCTCCCTTTTACGCTGAATAAACAGACCAAGCCCCTATGAAATGTCAGATATATTCTTAGCAACTGAGCTGTTTCTCATAAAGGATCAGCAAACCTAAGCATTTTTTTTCTTATAATTAGAAGCTTTGCCTTTCCATTCAATCCCTTTCTACATCTTAACATCCCAGAAGTTCTCTTCTGTTCCCTTTGAGGTCTGTTGCCTGACACATATAAGATAATGTTTTTATTTTGGTGCCATATCCCCATGGAAACAGGAATTACACTGCCATTTATTAAGTGTTTTGGAGAAAAGTTGCCCAACCACCACCTCTTAAAAATCAGTTGGCTGGTTATGCCACACCAAGTAGGGCTTGCCAGTGGGTACTATGAAAAGTACGTATGTTCCCTGTTCTAAGATGAAAGACATTGCAAAGCACTTAAATACACTGTTAGGAATGAATAATAAGACCACTGAAGACTGAATGGTTATTTTCATACACATGCAAAAATTACATAACTGAGTGACTGTGTAAAGCAGCTCAGTTGAGCAGAGAAGGCTGTTCAATAATAAATTCAAGAATTATTTTCAGAACTTCTGTTAAATGAGTGGCAGCATTTGGCCAGATTATTTTTGGTTTGACAGTTGTGATAAGGAATCCACTTTGTTCCAGTCCTTGTAGTAAGTTTCTTCCACTTATCCCAACCAAAGAAGCCACACAGAAAATCACCGGATATAATTCATACCACAGCCTACGAGAACAGAGGCTTGTTTAATTTCCAAAACCATCCTGCTTCATGTATTATTCCTGCAATTTAATATAATGACTTTCTTAATGTTTCACTTGGATTCACTTCAGCAAAATGTCCTTTATCCTCCCTCCCTCCCCCCAGTTTCCTGCTTAGAAATTGCAGATTAATGAGAATTTACATGGATGAAATGACTTCTGCCCCGTCAACTCTCAGTTATTTGTGGGTGGTTTACAAGTTGAGGATTAGCTGAACTGCAGATGCGGGGACACTGAGCTGGCTCCTTGCAGAACCAGGTCTGGTCTGGCAAGGCTTGTATGCTAATATATACAGTGCTGTGGAAAGGTGACTTTATAGTTTCCAGAGTTGAGTTGGCCCAGAAGTGGTTCAGACACTTTACAGAGCCTAAACTAATACCATTTGCTCTCCCTGCACCATGCAGAGTCCACCAAACGGCTCTGCATGGATCTAGTCCAAGTCTGGCATGTCTGGCTTGGAGAATAGGTAAAGAGTTTGACGAGCACTGTGTGATAGCTCATAGAGCTTTCTTTCTTCATGTCTCTGTGCTGTTTTCCAGCAGTGCTCCTGGCCCAAGGGATTACTGCTAAGAGGTAGAATGGAACTAATGTACAGAGCCAGTGTGGGTCTGGTGACATGCCTGAGCTGATACACACTGCTAGAGCAGGAGTCTGGGACAAAGAAAATGTTCTGATAAAGTCAGCTGGGGTCTACCTGTCTTGCTGATTCTTCCAGCCATGCTGGTCATTGACTGTCTTTGTCTCATGCCCAATCAAATCTTTTGGATATCTCAGGTACCCCCATCCTCCTTATCTGTGACCATTTGATGATAAATTCCATTCCGAAACCAGGTTGGGTTTTGGGGATACTTATTGATTAGTGTTTGGGCAAGAAATGCTCTTTCTCAGTAAAAAACTTAATTTCTGGTTAAAATACATGTATTTGCTCAATGCAAGTATCCTTCTGTTGTAAGAATAACAAGAGCACTAAGTTTTTCTTAAAACTCCTTTTAATCATGTAATAATTTTCCATGCCATCTGATACAGACTAGATGACACTAGACTAGACTAGACTAGAATATTTCAGTTGGAAGGGACCTACAATGATCACCTAGTCCAACTGCCTGACCACTTCCACGCTGACCAAAAGTTAAAGCATACTATTAAGGGCATTGGCCAAATGCCTCTTAAACACTGACTGGCATGGCACACAGGAATGTTTTACCCCTTCTTCTGATTTCCTAAAGAAACAACATTTTGAAAAAGAAATTGTTGTGGAGAGACAGGAAACTTTGATTTTCCTCCTAGATGAATTGGAGTGGGTCCTTTTTTGCAGGCATTGCTCAGACCTATGACCTGTCCGTCTGGACCTGGGCACTGCAGCAGTCATTCCCATGGACGATGCTCACCTAAAGGATTAAGGAGGCTGGTACCTCAAGCTAGCACTCCTGCTGGGAAGCACTTAGGGGTCAGGTCTGATTTTCCCCAAAATCCTGGATTCCTGACTACACATGTGAGAGACAGAGGGTAATGAGAATGCCAAATCTTTGTTAAGGGTCCAGCTGTCAGGATGTTGAAACAGCATCTATATGTAACCGAGCAGTGGGATCAGCTACAGTATGGGCTGCATCAAGACTTTCCTTTGAGGTTGCATGTGAATTGGGAAGAGTTTCTGCACCTTTTCAGCCAAATCATGCACAGACCAAATAGATCCAGACTTACTCCTATAGACAGTGACATTTTTTGCCTGGGAATATGTGCCTAGCATAGGGGCATTACATAAAATATCTGGCTTCCAGGGGAGCTAGTCATTACTGGTCTGGAGTGTCTACAACGAGAGCCTCCTCATCCCAGCTCCATATTGGGCAGTCTGCATTCCTCCATCCCAAATATGCTGTACAACAAGGCTGCTCAAGAGCCATTAAAACATCTTTAAATTACACTGTCCTTTTGAAACAATAAGCTTAAAATGGTTTTGAAGAGGAGCATATGACAGGAGGTCCTTACTTTATACCATTTCTAGAGATGAAAGTGTTGTATCAGAGGTGCTCTCTGACTACCAATGAGCATTACTGCCCATATATAATAGGAGTACAGGAACCAAAGACAAACTAAATAATTTACTGCACATACTTGAAAAGAATCTTAAAGATTACACCTTGTTGCATGAAACCTTTTTATCAAACTCAAGATCAACAGCCATGGTATGTTAACTCTGAATTTGATACAGCATTTAATTGGGCCAGGGATCTGGCTTAGCTCCAGAGTGAACTTCGTGAGGTTTTGTGTTTGGAAACTTGTTCTTATGCCTCATTTTTAAAATATTTTCTGTTTTCTGATAAATTCTTCTGGATACTGAAATGTTGAGAGAGGATTAGCAAACACCAGTTTATTCAAAACCAGGTTTCCAAAGGTGCAAACAGTGAATGACAGGTCCTACATAAATTGTCAAGAAAGCTAAATGACACACTTGAAGGCAAAATTTTACATGAAACAAAGCCTACCCTGAATTTAAATGTTTGTTATTGTAATAGAAGCTGGAGTACCTGTAACATGCATATCCAGGGGAACATGAAACTTTGTGAATCCTATCATGACGAATTTGCCCTATAATGACGGATTTTAGGTATTTCTGTATGCAACACTGATCTTCCTACAGATTTCTTGAGAGATCTGAGATCTAAAATGTGCAGCATGACATGATTTCTCTTTGTACCACATATACGTGACCTTAGAAAATATCTCTTTAGGGGGATAGTTTATTTTTCACATTTTTAAAAGACAAGTTTCTATTGCATTCATTCATGATATGTATAGCAGGTTTTTCCTTTGTTGTGGGTGTATCTTAACTTTTCTTTGGAGTAAAAGTTATAACCCTTGAAACTGATGCATCTTAGTTCAAAGAAAAGAATTCCAGAGGCATTATCCACTCCTGATGACTTCAGGTTTCTGGAATTATCTGTTTTAGATAAAAGGAGATTCAGGGAAAACCCCAAATTAAGAAACGTCTTTGTGACTGATTTTTCAGCCTTGTTCTTCCAGCTGTCATCAAAGGAAAGAGTGATCCCCTCTTAACATGCAATTCTCATGCTGTTTGTGAAGAAGTAGCAAAATCGAAGGGAACATCTCCTCAAGGTACTCTCAATGAAGAGAAGGGTGCATTGACTCTTCTGTTTGAAGCTTCAGCCAGCCTTTGTGCTCTGCAAAAAGGGGCACCAACACCTCTGGAAGAATGCCAGGGAGTGAATTCCATTCCTTCCCATACAGATTTTCCAAAGATGTGAAGATATGTAGCACCTCAGAGCAGAGAGAAGTATTAATCTGGCGAAAGCTACCAGGAGAATATAATACAGAGAGATTTTTATGTAGCTTTTTTAAAACAAATATTTCTTGTGAGTGCTTATCAGGCAGAAGAAAATCCCAGGGCAAAACCTCTTGTATTCAGTCACAGTCAGAGTGATGATCTTATTGTCCTGCTTTTGAATATGGTAGGTATTCATTTTCTCTTGGTATTACAATGCCCTTTTCTAAGGAAGCAGCAGTAAACTTTATCTGAGGCATGTCAATGAAGTCCTTCGAAAAAAAAAACAGGCTTCATAGAAAATTCCCACCTCACTTTTACTCAACTCTCAAAAACAAGGGGATGAAGAGCTATACAGACTTTTTTAACTTTGCAAAGCATTTTTTAAAATTTTGTTTTCTAAAAATAGAGAAAACATGAAAAATAATGAAAAAAAACCCTCCTATCTGTGGAGTTAATTCAGTTTGACTGTTAGGTTTTGCTCAGAAAATAGGCCTAATGATTTCTCTTCCTCCAAATGTCCTCTTAAAAACAGTGTGATACCCCATTAGAACAGCTTATAAATGATATGCTTCACCTCCCTTTGAAATGATGGAGAGGAGTCACTGAGGAGTGAGGACACTGTCAGAGGGTTTAAGGAGTAGTTTAGAAGAGTCTCTCTGCAGTGAAGAGTAGGTATTTCCATCTTCCACAGAAGAGATTCTAAATTGCTTCAGCCTATTTCAACTACTGTAAATAGATTGAGTACACAGAGTGAAGTTGTCTAGAACCACTGGAGTCAAATTGCACACTTCAGAAGATAAAAGAAGCTGGTTTTCATCCTTGCTTTGAGCTGGGAATCAGTGAGATGTGAATGGGCAAGCTTTCTCAAGAAGCATCTTGCTCCATGGTATTTATCCCTCAGCTGCCTGGAAGTGGACTTTGCTCACACACTGGCTGGGAAGGAAGCTCCTTTGATCTTTTTTTTTTTTTTTACCTGCAGTCATTGTAGATATACCTAAACACATTTTAAATTATTGGCAGACTGCAGCAGCAGGGAGCCCAGTGCCTGCAACTGATAGAATATTTCACTTTTCTTGATGGATGGCTTTTCCCACACTGTTCTGAGCTGTGCTAGATTGGCTAAACAGCTAACAGTGTCTGAGATAACAGATGTAAAATAGCTTAGTTAATTCCAAATTACCTGCAGACACTGTGTTTCAGACATACTGTTTGTTTATCATTCTTGAAGAGAAAAGGTCGTAAAAGGAATTTTTTGATGTTAATACATTTCTTCGTAAAAAACTTCTCCAAACAACAAAGAACAAAGGACTGGAAGAGATGTGGGTCACTGAGATTTGGAATTTTAAGACTCTTATGATATAATGCTTTTCACAAAATTATCTGGCTGCACCTTAAAAGCAATTCATTTTGTCCTTACTACTTGAATGAAAAGGAACTCCAGAATCTCAGTGCTCTAATTTTTCACTTTCTTTAACTCCCAGAAAATAATATTGTGCCATTATTCTTCAACTTAAATGTCTCTTTTCTTTCCTTATGCTTGCTTTTCAGATAATGTACTGGTTGGATCTGGCTGGGATGGAGTTAATTTTCTTCACAGTGGCCCATATGGTGCTGTGTTTTGGATTTGAGACTAAAACAGTGTTGATTAACACACCAGTGTTTTTGCTATTGCTGAACAGTGCTTGCACAGCATTGAGGCTTTCTCTGTTTCTCATGCTGCCTCCCTAGCGAGTGGGCTGGGGTGGGCAAGAGGCTGGGGGGGGACACAGCTGGGACAGGTGACCCCAACTGACCAGAGGGATATCCCATACCATATAATGTAGTACTCAGCAATAAATGCTCAAGGAAAGAAGGGGGAACAGAGTGACATTCATGGTTATGGTGTTTGTCTTCACAAGGAACCATTACACATGCTGAGGCTCTGCTTTCCTGGAAATGGCTAACCATCTGCCTACCGATGAGAAGCAGTGAATTAATGCCTTATTTTGCTTTGCTCCACATGCAGCTTTGCTTCACCTATTAAACTGTTTTTATCTCCACCCACAGGTTTTCAGCTTTTCTTCCAATTCTCTCCCCCATCCTGTTGGGAGAGAGCGAGCAAGTGACTGAGGGGGTGCTTAGCTGCTGACCAGGGTCAACCCACCACTGATACCAACAACAACTGTGTTTTCTTATGCTCTTTCAATCTCGATTTTTCTAGTTCTTCTCAGAGATGGAACATACTCAAAAATTCCCTATGAGTACAATTTTGGACACTTTTTCCTGACTATAAACTGCTTTTTTGTTTGTTTTGTCGGGTTTTTTTGTTTGTTTATCCCTAATGATAGTATTTCTCCTGAAGCATCTCAGTGTGTAGTTTTCTTTTTCATTGTACTAATGGATCAAACTTAGGTACACTAAGTTTCTGATTGCTACTTCCTGTAACTGTGAAGAATACTAACCTTTTCTTCTCTGACCAGCACAGCTCACAGAAAGGGAAAAATGTTGTTTATATCATCAGAGGTGTGTTTACTAAAAAAGTCAAATCATAATTTACTATTATTACATATTATAATGGTGTACATACTCAAGAAAAACATTTGCACTTGCTCAAATTTTTTTAAAGAACCTCTGAAGCATCAAGGGTACTTTGGGGAGAGTAAAGTACGAACTCTTAAACTGTATGCTTCAGATTTTTGACTATGTCAAATTTTGTGAAAAATGTTATGGTTAGAGTGGATAATACAAACCTTACAATAAAGGGAAAAGTGTCATGTGGTTATTATGGATAACAAGACAAAACATGGCTACCGAATCAGTTGGTCTGAACACTTGCCTTGTGCAGAAGAAATTGACTTGGATACTTAATTTCACAAAAATGTACAGCTGAGATAACTCTGACAAAATACAGATCTAGTCTGTCATCCTTTCCCCACTTAGTCCATAAAGACAAGCACTGCTGAAGCAGAGTTCATCTCACCCTAATGTAAACATATTAAATAGTAAGGTAAACTTATTTCTGTGCAGATTAAAGCTGCCTCCTTTTTTTGTCTTTTTAGGGATAGAGGGATGGTTATTCCATATCTAGGATACAACTGTGATTAAGCTCAAAATTCAGACATAGACATGTAGACATTTACACCATAGATATCTAAATTAAGTTGTCTGAATCTGGAGCTGAATACTGCTCTTAACATTAGGTGATATGAATAGAATTCTTCTTATGGATTATTTTGCCATTGGGGAAGGGTTTCCTAAATACCCTCTATTTCTACCTTATCTTTTTCTAAGTTTCATTAGGTAATTTTAGAATATAATTAATATAATATAATATAATATAATATAATATAATATAATATAATATAATATAATATAATATAATATAATATAATATAATATAATATAATATAATATAATATAATAAAAACTAATTAATTAATAGATAAAAATAATTAAATAAAATTAATACAATATAATTAATATGATAATATATAATATAATATATAATATAATATTAATTCAGTTTATTTCAACTCTGAAGAGAAATCTGAATTTTTTGATACATTAACATGCAAAAGCAAAAACAGGGCCAGGAAAATCAGATTCAAAATAAAAATATAAACTGATTCCCTCTCATTCTTGCTCTAGCTAAAGAGATTTCTGAATGCTTGCTTCCTGGCACATGAAGTTTTCTTGTCCTGTATCTTAGCTTTTTAATTACTTTTTATCAACGATGAACAGAATTTCTGTCAAGCTAAGATATTTTCTTACGTGGTAAAAAAAAAAAAGGGGGGGGGAGGATCATATACTTCAGAAAATTACAGAAAGACAGTTTGTGGGCTGTAGCAAGTAAGAACTACTGGTGTAAAATGATTATCAATTACTCATTTTCAACCAGCTATCTCACTGAATCCATTCTACCTACTACACTCTAGTGCATTTATCAACTTAATTCAGGCAGTCAGTAATTTGATTTTCTCATTTCATTATTATGTATAGAGAGAAATTGTTTTATAATTATGGTAATAAACTATATTTAGACCTCATTTACCCTCCCACAACTTTAGGCATCTCAGTTATGTGTGTAAGTTGTGATCCTTTTTGATCTTCCCAGTACAGATGTTCTCTTTACATTCAGTGGAAGAAGAAACTGGGCTGTCAGCAAAATTTAGATTTTAAGTAGTTTCAGTGAAAAATCTGAATCAGGCAGGCTGAGTTTTGTCCATGTCATTACCACACAGAGAGGTAACTGATTCACTGTTTTGAACTCTACTGTAGTTCTGGCAAATCTGGAACTGTTTTCCTTTAACATACTTGCTTGAAACTTAGTTTAAATTTTTCTGAAGTCTTTCTCCATGTGTTAGCTTGAAACTTTGGAAGACTTTTAGCTTTCACAACTTCTCTTGATATTACTCAATTAGGTAAACAGAAGGTATACAATGTATCTCTGAGGATTTTGGTTATTTGAGTGTAATTTTCTATAGTTATTTTTCTACGGAGGTGTTGGATCCTAAACCAGTACAGAAACCAATGATAAGAAGAGGTCAGTCTTCTAATAATGTACCTGCTACCTATAAAATCACCCACAAATCTGCTGTTTAAATGGCTGAATTTACAAGAAGCATTTAGAACTAATTTTAGGATTTTCATATAGTCCCTTGCAGTATGCTAATGTGGTATTGTAAAAAGTAAATATCAGAGCTGCAGTCCTCTATCATGCTCTCAATCCAGAATATCTTTGACAGTTTTTGTTACTTCTTTCAGCATCTTGTGCTTAATATCCCACTCCCTGTAATCATGTTGGTCTTTATCTTCTGATTGCTTCCAAATCCAAGGGAGATTTTCTTTTCTGCCTTGAGAAATGTGGGTTGGTTTTTTTTTGTGTGTGGTTTTTTTTTTTAATGGAAAATGTACTCTTGCTATTTGTGAAATGTACTATTAGCTTCATCTCTGACCTTTTGTTTTTCAGCTGTATTCATTTTACACAGTCCCTTGGATATAGCTAGAGTGCATATTTTCAGGTTTGTGCTTCTTTGTTCATCAACATTAGCCTTCTTTATTTCTGGTGTATTTTTAGCTAGATTACATGCATAACCCTTGGGCATACATTAATTTATCTTTGAATGTTTTCCATTTCCCTCTGTGTCCTTTATCTCTATTGATTTATCCTACTTGAGTTCATCCTGTGCTTTTACATTCTTCTAAAACTCACTCTTTGAAATTTAACATCCTTTTTTTTTCCTTTTGTGGTTTTACCTGTGTCCTAATTACCACCCTAATTAGGTTATGAACACAATTGCAAAGAGCCCTACTCAATTCTGCAATCCTGTTATATTTACCACACGCAGACCTAGCCAAAGATTGATTTTTTTCTCTAAATTCTTCCTTTTTCCCTACTGGATATATACTATAATGCCGTGCCTTAACCACAGAACTAATAAATCTCTGGATCTATTTATCTTATGTAATGAGCCTAAATTTACTAATTCAGAACTTTAACAATTTGCTTTAGATTACTCATCTCTTCTCATATAATTTTGTATTTACAATTCCTATATTTTGCTATATATTCTTTCAACCAGAGGTTATAAATTTATTTTTCCGTTTTTTCTTTTGCTCTAGTCTCATTTCAAAACATGATAAATGATCTTTACTGTCACATTTTCAAATATAAACTATGTTTACACTTTTCTTAAGAAAAAGGTTACAACCCTATTTTCTTTTTCAAATTTAATTTTTTCTTAATTTGTCCTAAACTGTTATTCAAAATTTGCTCTTTGTTCCAAATGACACCTCCATGAAATTTTTCTCCTCTCCTCTTCCTCTGACTTTCTAATTTACAAAGGATTTTTGTATCAATCCTTTGTATACTTTCACATCATTTATCTGATCAGTCTTGAATTAATTGTATCACATGCCTTTTTTATTTGCATGTCCCTGACAATGCTATTGCAGTTGCCATGTACATGACAAAATTTAAATTGTTCAGGAATGTACTTGGGTATTGTACAGTTTTAGGATAATGAATATTCAAGTTGCAGTCATTTGTATACTAGGAGTAGGTAGATCCAAATACTAGATGCTTCTATCAGAATTTATGTGTGGCTACAGTAAAAGAAACCCCAAACAAACAACTACCTCATTGTTCTGTCTTCATATTTGTTTTTCTTTCTGTGCTTACAGTAGATGATTTCCACAAGCATACTCTCCATCTTGCTGTTCAGCTCCTTCCTACTGTTATTTCTAGCTAATGCATTTAACCTACTGAGTTTTCAGTTCTTTCACCTATATTTTTGAGGACCAGAAAACATTTAAAGAGACTCAAGGTTTTATTATTTCATATGTCCATCATACTTATGACTGTATGTTCAGAAAATTATTCTCTTCCATAGAAAATTATCTTATTGCATTATTCTTCAAACTGCTGTCTAAGTACCAAGGCCCATAGATCCTGAGATAAATCTTCGGATTGCCTTTCTCCCATGGACACCAGCTTTAACATTGCAGGAAATGATATAGTAACCTCAAAACTGTTCACCTGAAACTTCAATGAAAACTTTACTTTTCAACAACGTTGTGTTGAAGTTCAGAAAATACTGTGAATTATTTAAAATCTTAGTCTGCATTTCATATCCAAATCCAGTCCTGCAGTGTAAAATATTAATATTTTTTCTTCAGTGACACTGTTGTTGTCTTTATTTCCCTTTAGTAAATGCTGCAATAGCACTGGGGTCTGTGTGTGTGTGTGTGAGACTATGGCTACTTGTGCAGTGACCTCCTATGGGAGAGTGGGGTAATACTGGGAGGTGGAGAGAGAAGACTTGCATGTGTGACCTCCTCCTTGAAATCCTGCTCCCAAAATCGGGATATATCATCAGCCCACACCACAGCATGTTGATACAGAGAAATGATTACTTGTTTTGAGACTTATTTACTTACTTACTTATAGAAAACTGCTTAGCAACTTATTTAGTTACTTAGAGCAAGTTATAGTATTAGTTATAGTATTTTTTAATATTGCTAAGAATCCTGCTTGCCCAGATTGTTCTGTGGAATTTTACCAAAGACTAATGTGTTCACGAAAACAAAGCAGTTCACTGCAAAAATCGACCAAGAACTATAATGTTCAGCAAAATATTATGGTTTTGTCCTTGGGGAACAGGTGTGCTCTAATTAGTTGGGTCTTGGTAATGAGTAAAGATAGCCATATATGGATAGTAGAAGTTCGATTGGTTCTCTTAGATAAGATAGAATGAGTAAACTGGCTGAAAAACACTCTTGTTACTAAAAAAAATGGCCAAGAGAATCTGCACATGCTCCGGGGAAAAAAACAGGGTGAGAAAGACCACGAGCCTTCCTCCCAAAGACCCCAAAGACACCCACCAGGAGACAATGCACAGGTGCAAAGAGAACATAAACTGCTGACTTCAGCCTTTCGAACTAACCCAGCCCTACTCATGCATATGTATGTTTGTGTTATGTAACCCAATGAATATGGATATCCACACTCTGTAAGCTTTGGTAAAACGTGCGGTGGGTGTGCAAGCTTTGTGGAGAAACCCCCTTGCACCCCGGCCAGAGTAAACATACCTGCTGTATAACTCTGTTCAAGCTGTAGAGGCTTTTTTCCCACAAATCAACATGGCGGCTCCCTCCAGTCATGTTCCCAGTGCCTCGGTGCAGCTGTTTCTGCACCATGTTCTAAACACTTAAATCTCTTACAATTGCATGTGAGTTAGACTAAAAAGCACCCACCTCACATATATTTTTCACATAACTTCATGATCCACATAATGCTCCTTCTGGTAGTCACTTGTGGTTGTTTCTAGGAGGCTTTAATTCTTTACCTCTTCAGGTTTCTCTCCCCAAGGGGCTCCTTTTCCACCACCAAATTGACAGGTGGTTGAAAGTTTCTGTGTGTGGCTTGGCATCTATTAAGCTCTTCTTTCCTCAGCGTCTTTCCTCTTTTTCTCTTACTCTGCCCTCTCTTACTAGATCTAAACCCAGGTGCTCTTAATCTTATTCTTGCTGTACTTATCTTTTCCAGATATAATTGCTATGAAATACTTGTTCTAAACACCAGGCAATGTGGTAACTCAGTTCAGAAACTCAAAAAAATATACTGCTGTTGGATATGTTGGTTAATGTTGTAGACACTGTATGTATCCGCATTTCTCCTTAACTGTCTTTCTTCAGAAATCAGCATATTCTGCCCTAGTTGCAAACTTTATGTTTTACTAAGTCTTAAGATACATGGTCTGTCACATTTTACAGCCCACCAGGTTGAAGTAAAAGAGGATGAACACAATGTGAAGCAATCAAGAGCCTGTGAAGAAGGCCCTTGTCACACCCAGTCAGACCCCTGGTGTAATCCAATTAAATTGAACAGTTTGCAGGAAAACCCAGAGGATTAAAACATACTTATCCAAGCAAACCCACTTCCTACCACTTGAGGGGTATAGCTCTGAAAACATGCATCTCATTAAGCCGTGTTAGACTTCCTAAAATGGCAATTAAGGCTAGAAGGTTAGAGAAAGATAATAACACATCATAGGGATTCGGCAAACTCCATCTCCCTACAACTCCCTCTTCCCCCTAGCCAGTGCCAGCTGTTTTCTAATTAACCCAACGGTAGTAAGGTGTCCACGAGAGGATATCTGCTGATTAGCCAAAGAACTTTCATTTGCTCAATGCTATTAGGTCTGTGCCTCTAAAGCTCCCTGTTTTACAAAAGTATTTAGACATCTTCAGAGTTATGTCTATGCAATATGCAACTACAGTAGCAAACTGTACAAGCAAAGCCACAGAAATTCAGCTACAGTGATCAGCTCGTGCTTAGTTATGCAACTGAGACCACGATGATGCACTGAAATTATCAATATTCTCATTTCCACTTTTTTTTTTCCTCACCTTGTATCCTCTCTTCTCACCTCCAGACAAACTTTAAAATTCCTTTTCCAACACCATAGTGCATCAATCAGACTCTGTCCTTAGGGAACTGTGTGCTGCTGCAGTCCCAGGGTGTCTGGGCACGACTAGGAGCACCTCAGCAGGCTGCTCTCACCCATTCCCCATCCTGACCAGGATGTGTTATCAAGAAATCACTTGTAGACAAAAATTTCCAAAGATGCAAGCACTCATCTGTCTTTCCATCAATTTTGGTATAGACCTAGGTTAATTTAGGGGAGTAGTCAATGGAGGCAACAGAAGTTATCAGTGCAGAGAAACAGGTACTCCAGAAGACCATTTAGTCAAGCCAAGGCCTGGACTGCCCAGTGGAAGTACCTGCAGTATGCTTTGAGTCATTAGGCTCTCCACTTAGGGGTCTAAATTCAGGTGGGACAAATCAGCTTCAGAATATAGACATAAAAGCTGATGTTTTTTAATTAACATGCCTTTAAAGACTTAGGTGGAGTAAATGTCAATAATCCTTTATGTGAAAGGCAGAGAAACAGATTTGCCTAGCCTTGGTATGTTAAGAACCTACTGGTAAGTCTAGCAATAAGATTAATTCTACCTCTCTTAATACTCTTTTTATTTCTGTATGTTTCAGGTCCTAAAAGGTAATTTGCTTATGCTTTAGAAGAACACATTCTACAAAAATTTATTTTTATTATTACTAGAATATCTAAGCATATGTTAAGACTTTTGCTGAGCTGATCATTGATAAATGATCTTTTATAGATCATTAAGTTTATAGATCATATAGTTTAAATAGCTGATTTAAAAGAGTATTTCTGCACCCTGTCTGTATTCCTATCTTCTAAGATACCTTCTGAAAACCTACCCCACTTTCTCACAACATTCAGCTACAGAATCACAGGCAAACATTTTACAAATAATAACAGAGCTACTTTTCTACTATGAGATGATTTTATTTTGTGCATTCCATTGTAACAGCCCCTGAAATTTTATATGCCACTTCTCAAACATTTTTTTTTCTTCCTCAGAAGTGCTATGACAAATCCTGACCTGACGTTTTTTCAAAATGTGTAATGTCAAAGTTGGTGCATGTATGTCATCTGGGGATGACAGTGATAGAGAAGTCATTTTATTAAACACTGAAACTTACTCCTGCTATGAAACTTTCATTCACTTGACAGTATTTAAGTGGCTGGATAGCACAGTATCTTCTGTTATTTCAGTATACCCATGGGCAGCTCTAAAGTTGAAAGATTTATGTTGCTGTACAACAGATGCTTTAGGCCTAGATTTTCTAACACAAAAATTAAACACCAATACAGCAGAACTCTGCTAGTTGAAGTTTAAAATTAACTATGATGTAAGAGAAAAAGTTGTGGGGATTTTTTTCCTTCTTAATTATATTCATTATCTACTATGCTAGGATAATTTGTTATTTTCTATTTACACACCAATGAGAACTGGAAGCACATGGCTTGTTCTGTGTTCAGTGTGAAAATCAAGCTCCTATTACTGCTAATGATAGCTATAAATTAAACATAGATGGGAGTACATATCCCTATTTTCTTTTAAATTCTTCATGCAGTATATTAATCTCCAGATTTAAAATGCAGGTGCTCCAAGACAAAAGTTTGGTTATGATCTTTGTCCAAGAAGGTAAAAGACAGCACATCATAAATTAGATTACAAAGTTGGAGATAATTTATTTGAAGAGCTGCAACTTTTTAAAAATAAAAGACTTGATGTCAAAAGTAAGTCCAGATGTTTCATTCAAAACTGTGCTTTGTTGGTAATAAATAGGTTTTGTGACACTTAATAGTCCATATAATTCAACCTCCTCCTGTGCAAAAAATGTATCCAGTGCAGATATAATTTCATTTCTCTACTATAAAGACTTGTTTTAAGATTTTTCAGAGAAGTTACTTTTTTAAAAAGAGAACATTGAAGATCACAACCAATCTGAAAAGCTGTAAAATTTTGCTTTTCTAACTTCTAACTAGAAAACATTTGTAGTTTTCACAATTGACATCTAATAATCATAATGCTAGAATGTGTTTTGCCTAATTTTATATACAATTTAAATGAAAATTTTATTAAGAAATGAAGAACATTTAAACAGGGAATATAAAATACATAAGACTATAGAAAAGGATAATAAAGGAAGAGGGAAAGTAGAGAAGCAGTTCAGTAATTGTCACTTCTATTTAAATTTAAGCAGTTTTTAAGTAAGACAAAACATATGAAGAAAGCTAGTTTTAGAAATATTTCAGGCAAAATAATGGTGTGGATGCTACAGATCTAGCAAGTAAAAAGCTAAAAGATGGAACTGTAATTGTTCAGTCAGTGCAAGTTTATGGACATTGAATTTAAATAGTTTCTTTATGAGTCATAAGATCAGTGGAGATGGTAAAAGCATTGAATTAAGCTTATGTAGGGCATTTGACTTGATGTTACATGACACTTTAATTAACAAATTAAAATTATTTTAAAGTGATTAAAGATGGCTAACTGATAGGTCTCAAAATGTCATTGTAAATTAAAATCGTTCTTGTTCATCATCAAATCCTTTCAGTGAACTCCCTCAGGGACTGGTTCTTGGCACTCAGATACATTGTGTATGTATCCAAGGTCTGTAAGAAGTGGTAAAATTATTACTTTTATTGTGCAAGAAAGACCCAGGGACAGAGTGAGCAATAAAAAAGGAAGAGGCTAACTTCCAGATGCTGCAGTTTGGGACTCATCATACAAGCAAGTAAGAGTCACAGGGCAGGAGGTGCTCTGGCACTTCCAACAGTCTTGGCCTCCCAAGGCCAAGGGACATGCTCTGTCACCCAGAGCCTTTTCTCTCACTGAGAGCCAAGCAGCAAAAAGGGCAAATGATTTTTCCTCCTGATCTGCATAGCTAGGGTGTACACCTACAGCTAGAAACAGGGAAAAGGTCCTATAAGCCCTGGTTTAATGAAACGCATTTGTGTTTCACAATCTTCACTTAGAAAATCCTATAGCAGATCAGAGCTGGAGGTATCTGTGACACTGGACCCAAAGCCACAAATGTTAGCATCTGCAAGACAGATCCACTTTCCAGACCATGGGACAGGTGTATGAAAAGAATACCGAAGCACATAGAAGTAATTTTCCTCCACATTTGTTACTGGCATGTATGGTATTCACATACTTTGTCAATTCTCTTTCTCTGCAGTTTAGTAAGAAGGATAAAATGGAAATGTCCCAAAAAAACATGAGAAAATTTCAGAGTGAAAAACTCAAGCTCTGTTTGTTGAAAAGCAATCTGTTTTATTTCAGAGATAGTACTTTTAGCTTTTATTTGGCTTCTGAATCACAACCAGCTCTGTACCCATCTGTGGCGCATCCTCCAGGGTACCAGCCCTATGATAATCTTGTCAGACCATAATGCATCTCAAGCTACTTGTTTGTCTTTGTTAGAAACATGAGGCTGTAAGTGTCTTAAACTGTCCATTTTGACTGTGAATTTTGCTTGTGACAAAACCATTGTCACAATTTTGCAGAAGAGAAACAGGCTCTGAAAGGTCTGATTCCTGGAAAGATGCTGGTGTACTCCTCTACATCTCTTTGGAGACTGGAGTATTTTTTTTTTCCTTTTGTGACTTCCATCCCCTAAGGAACAGTAATTAGAACAAACACCTTGTTAGTGCAGTGCTGGCCTAAAAAAGAAGGGAAAGGTTGTATAGCTTTTCTCTATGGGAGCAACCTACTCAGTTTTGAATATAGACATTTTCTAAAGAGTGTGATGGACACACATAAGGGTTTATGGTAGAACATTACCTCTGTGTTTCTTGATTTTCTGGTATTCACATTTGTGTGATTAACATAGAAATAGGTACTATGGCTCTAAATCAGCAAAGCTCAACTTAAGACTAAAGTATGTGGTAGTTTGTTTTCTCAGCTATATGCACAACTTCTCAAAAAAAAAAAATCCTGCAACATCTTTAATGAGGAAGCATTGTAGAGTGCCTTTTTTTTTTTTTTTTCAGATTCTTGTATTTGCCAATTTTTCCTTAATCTCAACACAACCAGTAATGTTCTGTATCTCATGATACTTTTGCTATTATTTTAAACTAAGTCAATAAATTAGGGGAAGTTAAAGACTGAAATGAGGCCTGATGGAAACTGCAGCTGGAAATTTCTTTGAGTGTTCAAAGTCAAAGAGATATCAATTAATGTGTATGCCATTCTCTTCTTTCTAAATTGCTACTGTCATTATTTCCTTTTCAGTGTTTAGGAACTTGTCAGGGAACATGCTCACCAATAAAAAATATTTTATCAAGGATGCTGTAAGAAAGACAGTTCTGACTGAAAACACAGCAGAGAATCACTATGAGAAACATGACTGCTACTGTTTAACACTTTGCTTCAACTTTACAACATAATAAAAGAGTGTTTAACCATCCTTCATTGTCTACAGAGGCAGAGAAATGTTTTGACCTCTGGAAAGCCAAACTGCCTGGCCCGGCCCTGCTGTGTGCCTCCACGGCAGGCTGTCCTGTGGGGATCAGATGCCCTGGGAGCAGACCTGCTGGCTCTCACACCACAGTGATTTTGGGCACTGTTGCTGCCGCTGGGATGCCCGCCCTCTCAGAGCCAGGTCAGGGACCATATGCTGCCAGTGAATGCATGATGTACATCTGCCTTATGGAAAAGGTGTGCCTTCAGTTTCAGTGAAAAACAGACCACAAAGCCCATGCTACTCACAAACTGATATAATTTGTACATGTGTCAGTGTAGAAGCATGTATGAAATCAGTGTAATTGAGAGAAAGGTATTAACTAACATATGGGCCATGTCTCTTCCCTTGTTACCAGAGCCTCATGAAAGATTTCAGATCAACTATGAAAACAGCTGGTTTCTTTTTCTTTCATTACTTAGAGACTGATCTTTTTCAGCAGAAAACAGTTCTCAGGTGATATTTCAAATGTTCTTAAGGACTAACACAGTGCTGCTGCAGTGAAAGCTTTACAACTGCCAACAAGAGTACGGTCAGGTTGAAGCTGGCTGAGTATGCCAGAAAATTATGCTTGCAGCAAAGCTGTATTATTTGCAAGAAGTTCATAATTTTATTTTCAGGATTTTAAAAATTTCAAAACCCAAAAACCTGACAATCTTCTCTTAGGAAAGGCATACACATGCTTTGTTAAGAGTGACGGGTGTGTGAAATTCATCAAGAAAAACCCATCAGTCACATATATATAAAACATAAGCTCTGGTTTAAGATTAATATTTACTTAGAAGCCTGCTTAACATCTTTAACTTTGGTAGTTAACTGTTAATTTAGAACTATGTTACAACAGCCTTCCAAACATTATTTACATATATCGATGTGTTTGTGTCAGATATAACTAGATTATAAAAAACTTTCAAAAATATTTAGAATCTGTCCTTTGGATGCCTTAGACCCTTTTGGTCTAAGATATTAAATGTCTCATGCCTTTGAGGAGCTCAGAATATGTACTACATTAACATGAATTATGACTGAGGTCACCAAGTACCTTATTCTTCCTTATAAAAAGTGATCACAATAGATTGCTATGAAGGCTCTGAAAAGCTTATTAGCTCCCTTTAAATTTGTTTTCTTAGATGGAGAATGAATTTGTAAAAATCTAGTCTACAAAACAATATCAGAATTGACTTCTTCCAAAAGACAGAATGAAAATCTATACTATATTAAGGTATTTTGCAATTTAGATACTTTTATCTGGTAAGCACTTGATCAAGTGAAAAAGCTTGTTTCTAACTTATATAAGTAGAATCGCTGAGTACTGCAGACAGTTTTAATATGAATAATTACCTGCATACTCAAATATTCTCAGGCTTAGGTCCATCTTTTGTGAAACAGAGACCAAGCAGAGATTGCTATATGAAGACATATTTCAGCTACAAATTTAGTATTTTTTTAATTGCTGTTTTTTTTTAATAGAAAGGAAGTCCCAAAGCTCTTAGAAATATCATAAAGAATCAGTGCCTATCTAGATGGTAAATGAACACAGGTTCTTTTTCCTCTGAAATCAGAGATTAAGATGCATTACCCCAGGGATTATTTTCTATTTTAGCAGCTGGATCTATTTTATACTTAGATGAATCTGCTACTAAGTGTAAATTCACATAGTTCAGGATCAGGATGCAGAAGACAATAACAAAGTGCTACCTTAATAGATGATCCATAGAAATCCCAGTATCAACGGGCAGGTGTTACATTTGCATGCATTGCTCATACCCTGCTTGGATCTCAAATGGATAGCTGCCAAGTAGAAGAAATTTATTTTATTTTTCATCTAGGATCTTCTTCTTGTTGGTATATAATATATTTTCATCAGGAAAGTATGAATATATAAACCCTCTGAACAATATAATATAGTATTTGTATAATCACTCATAACCAGGTCATATTACTGCAATAAATTATACTGTTTGGGGTAATAGTGAGAATAAAATGATGATCATCATAAACAGAGAGGCTATCATTATTACTGTTCTCACTGTTCTGGCACCATGACCATATTATTCTCATTTCAGTCATATTTTTATCAAGGCAGATGTTGTAAAAATGATAAACCTGATGATGCATCTTGCATTTTAGAATGAACTCCAGAGAAAAACAAGACCCATGCATGGGCTACTAAAAGCAGCAGATGACCCTTCTGCTTTTGCCTTTGAATGCTGGACCATTGCTATCAACCTGACTTGCAGGTCAAAAGTGCCTGAGTGTTAGAAGTGTTATTCTAGTCACTGGAGTGGTACCTCCCAATGCCATGGAAGGACTGAGGACAATCCATATTCATTTCAATCATGAAACCTAATATTCTTCCTTCTTTTGGATCTTTGATTAGGGTACTTCAACATTTTTCCAGGCTTTGTTAAAAACAACTTTGGTTTACCTTTACTTTTATTACATACTTATTAATCTTACTATTTATAAAAGAACCCACCAAACTCTTAACCGAAGAGTGGTAGCATGATGGTTAGTTAACATATATAAGAAACAGGAAGCCTAAATTCATCCCACATTGACCTTATCCACCTGAAACTGGTTAGTGAGCGAGAAAGAGAGAGAGACTTCCACGGGTAGAGTCGCGACTCCTAGAACTCACAAAAGACTCATTCGTACAGTTCTTCTCACTGGGTTTGCTTTAGTGAGAAGTAAAGGTAATTATGGTCTTGACTCAGGAGCCTCTAATTAGGTGAAATACATCTGGCCTTCAACGTACTTGGCAAAAATGCACACTGAGGCTCTAATGCTTCAGCTATCTAATTTGGTAAAAACATTTTATACGGTAATGTTAGAGACTGATGAAATCACTCTAATTTTTAATATCCTGTGTTTCTGAAAACTTCATGATTTTAGCCTTAGAGGTCCTAATCCAGCTATGGGTTAGCATAAATTTAGTAAAATATAATTTTACAAGAATATTCCATTTTGCAGATTGCCTAATTCCCTAACCACAGTGTCTGCAGAGATACCGGTCCAAAGTCTTGTCCAATCAAACATAGAGTGAAGAACATGAATAGAGCCAATTGTGAGAAACAAATGTCAAAACTAGAAGTGTGGATCAACCTCTGAAAATTTTCAGTAAACAGTGACTATCTGCATAAACTATTCCTGATATCATAGCATTATATTATAGTATGTATCACTATACTATATAGTGATATAGGTTCAATGTGAGACTGGAGCACTGCTTTGCTAAGTAAGTGATTTATGAGCACATTGTGAAAAAAACCCTTTATCATAAGAATCTAAAAATCTAAATAAAATCTATCTGTGCAGTGTTTACAATGCAAGCATCCAAACTTCATACACCAAGAACACCCCCACATCCTACTGAACTCGTTTTAGATGGGAGGAGCTGTGAGTATGTATCTATGAAAAATCACTTCAAAAATTTGTTATGCAGATAATAGTGTGCCCAAAAGGTAATTTCAAGTTATTTACCAAGCACATAAAGCCTCACACCCTTCTACTTGCTACATGACTGGAATATAGATCTTACATTTATTGAGGCAGGGATTGTATCTTTATCCTCTCAATCTGCATATCAAATTGCATCAGTAAATGTTATATGGTCCGACTGCAAATATGATTAACACCTCACAAGCAGGGAAAGCAAAATGGGAGAAAATAAAACAATTGCTGAACATCCAACATTTATCCTAACTCTTATCTTGTGAATTGATAGTGTCATGAGATAACTTCTGACTGCTGTTGGTGTCTATCCTCAGGCATAATTCCATCACTAATTATCTTTCTTATTATCAATATTTGCAATTAAAATATTTGTAATTAGAACACCATGTTTTTATAAAATAATTTGCATTTAGTTAATTTTTCATTATTTTATTTATGATCTCTCCTTTCACTCCCTCCCATGAATCACAGTGAGTTTGTCTCAGAATGTGTTGTCAGAAAAGATTAACTGGTCCTTCACTTTAAACCATTTAAGAACCGCTGGCCTACAAACCATCCAGAACATGGGTATGTGTCTGTGTGAATTGAACATTAGTGAAAACATGCCAAACTAATTCTTCAACAGTGTCACACACACATACACGCCCATTGCTTTTCTTTTTGTCAGGGTATGACAAAAATCAGCTTTCACAAATAAAGAAGAAACTATTGCACTTACAGTTAATGATAACTGTAGATAAACAGGAAAAAATTAAGGTCTTTCCAAGAAGTGAATAGGAATTGCATGGAAAATATTCCACAGCTAGGAATACTGACATACCATTTGTAGTAAGCAAAAGGACAAGAGAACAGCTTCTGAAGATCATCCTAAGGTGTAAATTTGGATCTGGATCCAACTTTCTGAAAGAACAGGGACATTTGTCCTTAAAGGTTTAGATCAAATAAAGGAGGAATGTATACAGAACTCATTTCTGAAAGTTTTTCAACTGGTGCTAAATTGCCATGACATGTGCTGGCTATTAATATGGTGGCATGACCCCCAGTAGCCTATCTCTGAAAAGCTTCCTGTTATGCTCCTGAGTCCACAAGGACACGGATGATTTTCTTGCATCCTGTTGATGTGCCATCTGTTGAGCGTAGAGGTCCACTGCGTTATAGCTGTTTGTGCCATCTGCTTTGCTCTCCTAACCTTCTTCATGTGACATGTTGGATGGGTGGATAGCAGGCTAACACACTGAACTGCACTGCATGAGCATTTTGTTGCTTCCTCATTCAATATGCTTTCGCTTCTCGGTAATATGAATTGTCTCAGATGGCAACAGTCAGCTGGTGAATCCCAGCAGTGAACCACCAAGCAATTTAGAGTAATTGTTTTCAGAGAAGTCATCACTCCTGGGCTTTACCATGTATTGAACTGGTGTTAACTGTTGAAATTGGTGTATTTGAGATAGGAGTCTGTGTACTGACATAGGCACTGTGCATTTCATGCAGTGTTAGGTAGTGGCCTTATTTTGGTTTTGGTATGCTGGACTTGAATTGGCTTAATGGGAATGTCAAACACGTGGTCACTATCTGTACCCAAAGTAACTCCATGTTCTGTGTGCAGGAAATCAGACACAGTCTGGACACACTGAATTCATACAACACCAACCCACATGAAGACTAGCCTCATTTGGGACATATGGGCAAGAGCTGATTCATGAATGTACAGTATAGACCAGACTGGCAACGCATGTACAGATGGTATGGACACTTTGGATTCCTATAATTTTCTTCATTATGCTCTTGGCAGGTATAAACTCTTCTTATTATGGGAAAATACAGAACATACTGTCACATAAACCTTCCCTGGCTCCAACTGCAAAGGGTATTGAAGAAGATTTTTTAAGGAAATCTTACATTGCAATACTGAAAAAGAATGCTGATTTTAACAACTGCCTATTTGGTGCTGTGCATATTAACTGCTTACTCTTTCTGGTAAGATTAATTTCCTAAAAGTTGTGTCTAGTATAAAAACATAATTTAAACTTGCTCTCTGCAGACAATGAAGAAACAGAGGCGCAGGTACTTCCAGAGGATGATTCATCTCACCAGTCTTATGCACTCATCTACCTCCGTTTACTATAAAGCCATCACAGGTGGTCACCTTAGACTAGATTTCCAGGTTTGAGATGGCTGAAGAAGTTTAAGGAGATTAATCCTTCCCTAGGTGGTGATTGCCTTTGTTCAGGTCTGAGGCAGAGGATGGAGAACTACAATCTGCCATTGAAACAGTGGGTGAGATAAAGGGCAGACCTCCTCCTCTTGGGATATTTATTGTCCCAGTTCTGGGTCTGGAGCAGAAGTCAGACAACTGGGTGGCTATGCAGTTGCTGTCAAAAGATGCTGTGCACCGTCTCAAAGCTAAGGTTCTCTTTCATAAATGCTGTGCAGCTGCAGTGCCTGTGCCTCTGTGTTTTTTTCACACAATTAGTCTGAGTCCCCTCTTATGAAGTATCTGGGAAATGTACTGTGACTGACCTGTGAAGTTAATCAACTTTTCCTGTGACACCTGAAAACTACCATCTTGTATTAAATTTGTTCTGCAGAGGGAACATTAGAAATTTTCCTCACTCATTTAAAAAAATCCTGTGTGTAAACTAATACTTGCTGGCCATCATGAAATAGCTTTCACTTCAGGATTTGCAGTCATTCTCCACTGTAATAGCAGGTATACCTTTTTATAAGCTGGAAGTAGACAAATTTATGCATTTATTTCTGAAATGTACACAAAAGACCTGTGCCATACTTTCTTGAAGAAAACCCCATGGGAAAGTTTAAATATGCTGTGTAAAGAAATAGAAGAGATGCAGGTAAGTTCTATTTTTCTCCTCTGAAACATTTCAGTGACAGTACAAATGCCTTCATTTTGATCAAGCTTTTATTTGTCATTGAAGGGCTTTTTGATTGAACAGGTCAAAAACCTGTTGAGAGAAAATGAATTTCAGGCTTCTTATAGAATCCCCCAACTTCAAATGAAAAGGCTTTCCTTGGTACACAAAAAACCCCAAAGCAAGCAACCCTCTAAACTTTTGGAAAAAGTGTGCACTTTCCACAGCTAACTCAAGAAGATTGACGGCTGACAATTTTTCAGAGGTCATATGCCAGATTAAATACGAGATTTGTTAGGTGGGGGCTAAGAGATGCTACCTTACAATAGATCCATTCTCTTGACATTAACTTTTTGTTCTGTTTTTTATGAATTGTGGAACTTGAATAGACTCACTGCTTTACCCTCCCAGGGTCTTGCTTAGGAGGCTGTAGCTCCAAACTCCACCATCCAGAATCTGCCTGTGCCACCTCCTTGGTGTTAGGTACAAATCAGTGACCTCTGCATTGGGCAGTGGCAGTATGAAATGGGAAGAAATTTCAATCTTTCCATTCAGAGTTGCTCTTTTTGAATCCAATTCATTGGGATGCATTGCTTACTTGGATGTGAATAGATGAGCACATTTAAAGCCAGATGCCAGACATCTGTGCCTGTGCAATTCACCTGTCTCTGCTGCAGAAACAAGGTTAACAGGAAAAACTACCAGACCTAAAAGCTTTTGCGTGGGAAATGCAACCTCTGATGAAAAATACTAATTAAGTTGACTTTTTCTCTGGCTCCAGCAGGTCTACTGGTACACTAAAAAATCTTACATAGTTCAGTCATGAGAAAGTAAGGTTGCAAGAGCTTGCAAGAGAGAAACACTCACTGTTGTTCTCTGTGTCCTTGCAAGAGAGAACCTTCAAGTTCTGCTTTAGGTGAGGACTTAAAAGGTTTAGAAAGCAAAGATCCAGTTCTGGTCTCCTGCTACTGTAAACTGGGAAAGGGCATAATCAGATTTGGAAATATATTTGCAAATAATGACAAATAGGGAGGCAACTGTCTGAATGTGAAATCTTGCAAATGACTCTGTATAAGCTTTCACAGACTTAGTGGTCTCTGCACTTAGTAGGAAGTGAATTATGCAAGCATTAGTGCAGGCTGTCTGCAGCTCAGACAACAGCGTGAGGGATTCAGGTTGAAAAGATGCTAGTTCCTGCCAGAAACTAGATAATCCTTATTTCACATAAGTAAATAATCTTTGTGTGTGTGTCTGTCTGTCCCCGTTTGTTTGTTTGTTTTCCCTCTCTTTCCCTGTCCAAGTAGAGCAACTCAGGGATGTGGTTTGCACCAAATGCATGATGAGACCAAGGCAGGGGAAGATGTGAAAGCAGAAGCACTTACTTTGATAATCCCCTCTGGAAGCAAAATGACACTGAAGGGGTGGTAATTAGTTTATAGTAGTGGAATTATCCTATGATGGGATACAAATCAAGTGATTTCTCACAGCAGAGATCTGGTGAGGGGGAACTTAATCCTGGGGCAAATGCCCTACCATTACAGTCCAGGAACAGTACAGTGATATGTTGTGCCTCTCCCCTCAGCTGCATAAATGTCTCTTACTCTTGCCAGACCTGAATGAGAAAATGCTCACAAATCAGGAAGCACAGAGGTGAATGAGCTGAGACACAGGACAGTTTCCAGGTCCCATTCCTCTCAATAAGGGAGAGAGATGGAAAAAAAGAAATACTGCCTGGATATCTCCTGAGGGAGATGGCTGCAGCTCCCTCTGTCGTGGAGAGAGAGGAGTCAGAGGAAAAGTAGAAACAGGAAAACTGGTACAAGCTGGAAATTTGTATCATTTTGTGAGACCCAGAATGAGACAAAACCAGTCAAAGCAGTTATGCTGCCAGACCCATGACTATTGGGAGGTTGCACCTCTTCACCACTGCCTGTAATGAAATAGAAAATGAAACCAGCAGTGTCTA
Source organism: Athene cunicularia (assembly GCF_003259725.1). Lineage (NCBI taxonomy): Eukaryota > Metazoa > Chordata > Aves > Strigiformes > Strigidae > Athene > Athene cunicularia. The sequence continues at coordinate 54,079,132 of NW_020799091.1, read as the reverse complement.
TGTGAGTTGCTGTTAATGGGCAATACTCAAAAACTAAGCCCACTTGCAATTATGGGCCTCCCAGAGTTGTCACTAATCTGTAGTATTTTTTGCTCCACTCAGTACCAAGACACAAGCACTCATTGCTTTTCTATTTCTCATGTACCTAAAAAACCACAGGCAAGCCAAAGCAATCATTTAGTTTATTATACAGAAAAGGTACACTAGTCACTTGGGCCCTCTCTAAGCACCAACCTTGGCATTATTTATCTCATTTTTAAGAAAGAAAAGATTGGGTACAAGCTATCAAAAAATGTAGCATCACAGATATTAGTGGAAAATAGACATAAGAAGCCTTAATTTTCCTTTGTCCAGCTAAACAACCACAGATATTCACAGGGAAGGTGCAGCAGGTAAACATTTTTCTTGGTCAGGGATGAGTCTTACCTTTCACACTGAATTTTGCAACTGTTCCTGCCTTTTTGCATCTTTTCACCTGTCAGGGTTCATTAAAAGTGCACTGCCCCC